>NC_053151.1:23220688-23520926 GCF_016808335.1 Panicum virgatum | reverse complement strand
CCACACGCACGAAGCTGAATCCCGAGAAATGCATCTTCGGCGTCTCAGCAGGGAAGCTACTGGGTTTCCTAGTCTCACATCGAGGCATCGAAGCAAACCCAGCCAAGATCAAGGTGATCAAAGCGATGAGGCCTCCCGGCCACATTAAGGACGTCCAGAAGCTTACTGGATCTCTCGCCGCTCTTAGCCGCTTCATATCGAGGCTGGCTGAGAGGGCCCTTCCCTTCTTCAAGCTATTGAGGAAGTCCGGTCCATTCTCTTGGACCGAAGAGGCTGAGCAAGCCTTCCAGGAGTTGAAGCAGCATCTCACCTCACTGCCAGTATTGGTGGCTCCAGAGCCTGGTGAGACGTTGTTTCTGTATCTTGCTGCGTCCGCAGAGGCGGTCAGCATGGTGCTGGTCGCTGAAAGGACGGAGCAAGCTCACCAGGGGGACTCCAGGGTCTCCCCAGCCAAGGATGGTGAGCCGGACCCCAGACACGGGGGCCCGTCAGCCTCACCCCTGCCTGAAGGTCCGGACCCCGGACAAGGGGGTCTCGAGGAGCCTCGTCCCAGTGGGAACCCAGAACTGCTGGGGGCCCAAGGACCTGACGTGGTGGGTGAGGGCGAAGTCCTCCACGAGGCGAAGGCCAGGTATCTTGAGACGCATAAGCTTATCTATGCCATACTTATTGCGTCCAGGAAACTGCGCCACTACTTTCAGGCACACCGAGTTGTTGTAGTGATCTCTTATCCGCTAAGAGCGATCCTGCACAACTCCAACGCCACGGGCAATATCGCCAAGTGGGTAGCAGAGTTGGCTGAGTTCCAACTAGACTTCCAGCCTCGCCATGCAGTCAAAAGCCAAATCCTGGCTGACTTCATAGCGGAATGGACTCCTTCCCCAAGTAATTCTGGGGGTCCAGACTTCAACGACGGACCCCCAGAGCCCGAAGTCAGGACACCAGTCTTCACCGAGCCCCACTGGACACTCTTCTTCGATGGGTCCGCTCGCGAGAAGTGGGCTGGAGCTGGTGTGGTCCTCATCGACCCAAGCGGAGATCAGCTGAAGTACATGGTGCACCTTGAGTTCAAGGCCACCAACAACATGGCGGATTATGAAGTTCTGATCTTCGGCCTGACGCAAGCCCTGTCTCTGGGGGTCCGGCAGCTTTTGGTGAAGGGGGGACTCGCAGCTAATCATCAAGCAGGTCCGAGGGGATTGCAGCTGCAATAATCCCCAGCTCGCGGCGTACCTCATCCGCGTGAGGAAGCTCGAGAAGGACTTCGACACTTTGGAACTGCAACATGTTCCCCGCGAACTCAACTCAGCAGCAGATGATCTCTCCGCGAGAGCATCTACCTGGGCATCCGTGCCCGAGGGCGTCTTCGAAAGACGGTTGCTGAGACCTACCGCTCAGCCTACCGAACTGGGTGAAGGGGATCAAGCTAGCACCTCGAAGCTAGCGGTCCCGGCGGCATACCACCTGTGGTGTCCGCTCTGGGCTGTGAGCTCTGTCGAGGATCCTGGAGACCTCGTAGAGCCACTCCCGTCTACTCAGGGAACTCCCGATGCATGGATCTCCGAGATCCGGGACTACCTGAAAGACAATATCCTCCCTGATGATGATGTGTCCGCGGAGCGCATAGTACGATTGGCTAAACGCTACGCGGTGGTAGAAGGGGATCTCTACCGCCGTGGCGCCAATGGTATCCTCATGCGGTGCATTTCCCAGGGAGAGGGCCGCGAGCTACTCGCGGAGATCCATGGAGGCGAGTGTGGAAATCATTCCTCGTCTCGCACGCTTGTTGGCAAGGCCTTTCGGCATGGTTTCTACTGGCCGACAGCACTCCAGGATGCGGCTGAGCTGGTAAAGTCCTGCAAAGCATGCCAATTCCATGCAAAGCAAATACACACACCGGCTCAAGCTCTGCAAATGATTCCGCCCTCATGGCCATTCGCCGTGTGGGGCGTGGATATCCTGGGGCCATTCCCCCGGGCCGTCGGCGGGTACCGGTTCCTCTACGTCTCCATCGACAAGTTCACAAAGTGGCCGGAGGTTACCCCTGTGGTGAATATCACTAAGAAATCAGCAGTCGCATTCCTCAAGTCCATTGTGTGCAGATTTGGCATCCCAAACCACATCATCGCGGACAACGGGGCCCAATTCAAAAGCAGACTCTTCCAAGAGTACTACGAGGACATTGGCATCCAGCTATGCTTTGCGTCCGTGGCACATCCCCGCAGCAATGGACAAGTTGAGAGAGCGAACGCAGAGATCCTAAGGGGACTCAAGACCCGCACCTACAACTGCTTGAAGAAGCATGGTGCCAAATGGGTTGACGAGCTTCCGTGCGTACTATGGGGGAATCGGACCACACCCAGTCGAGCCACCGGGGAGACTCAATTCTTCCTGGTCTACGGGGCTGAAGCATGCCTTCCCCCGGAAATTCACCTGGCCTCACCACGGGTCTAGGCTTTTGACGAATCCATGCAGGAACAGCTGCGGCGTGACGATGTGGACTTCGTTGACGAACAAAGGTGGCGAGCAGCTATCCGAAATGCACGCTACAACTAGGCGCTCCGGCGCTATCATCAACGGTTTGTGCACAGTAGGGAGCTCCGGGCTGGCGACCTCGTCCTCAGACGGATCCTGAACCGAGCAGGGCTCCACAAACTCTCC
Source organism: Panicum virgatum (assembly GCF_016808335.1). Lineage (NCBI taxonomy): Eukaryota > Viridiplantae > Streptophyta > Magnoliopsida > Poales > Poaceae > Panicum > Panicum virgatum. The sequence goes on along the minus strand of NC_053151.1, from coordinate 23,518,265 downwards.
CCCAGTTGGGAGGGGCCCTTTAAGGTTACAGAGGTATGCCGGCCCGGATGCGTTCGCCTTGCCACAGAAGATGGAGTGCCGCTGCCCAACCCATGGAACATAGAGCATCTGCGTAAGTTTTACACTTAGGCAGAGCATGGAAATGAAATTTTCCTTTGTAATAAAATAGAATCAGCGTGCGGCCTAGAGCGGTAGAGGTCTGCCCTCGTAAACCCGGCCTCTGACACCCATCGCGCGAGCCATGTATATCAAGTTGCAAAGGAAAGATTTCCTCCCAGTACTTTCTTTGTGTCAAAATTTAATTTCGCATTCTGATCCTCGAAATTTTATTTTTCTAACCCCCGCGCGGACTTCCACTCTTGTTGCTACAACTAAGATCTGTATTGAGCTGCTGGACTGCCGTACAAGTCCGGACCCTCTTGCTGCTGGAGAGGGGTCCGTACCCCTAGGGACCTGCTCTGGAGAGGGGGTGCTTGTTTCCTGGGATGGTGTTGTCGGTCGAAACCCACCGGCGAGCAGCGACAAGCAACACGAAGAGCCAGGAGGTCGCCGGAGCGCTGGCAGGCACTGCTCCCTCGTCGACGGCCCGTAATTCCATCACGCGCCCGAAGAATGTATGGAAAGCCGGGCGTGCCACCTGACCTATACCCGATCAGGAGGGTGCGAACGTGCTCCAAACAGTTTCCTGCGTAAAAAGACACGTGTAAACATAAGTCCGAGCCGTGGTCGGCTCCCCGGGACGACTCTTGCATCGGCTTTAAAGAGCCGATCGAGTCCTGGTGTCAGATGGGATCTGTTGCATCCAGATATTGATGATTAAAGCGAATAATTGTAAGGCTGCTTCAATTAAATCTAATTGATCTAATCCACGACGGTAAAAGCTTCACTATTAGATCGGAACATCCTACACGTGACTGAGCTTAATAAACGTAACATATATCTAAACCATAACCAAAACAGAGGCCTAAGAACTAGCAAGAGCCGATTCCCGGATCAATCCCTATCAAGGCTAAGATAAAGCATCTACTACAGCACCGGATCGTCCAACCCGTTTGCAAGACCTAACCTAGCAGATACTACGCCAACTCTTAAGAATAAGAGCAAACCATGACAGATCAGATCTATTAAACATAAAAGAAGCAGGGTGTTGTCTCTGTGTAACTAATTCTATTTAACAAGAACTAGCATAAGATCGAAACGTAACTGCACAGAGACAACACGATATTCGTAGATGATAAGCAACGAAGCATAATAGATCTACTAAAAGCCATGCTACAAACATCAAGATAACTAGTATTACTCATCATAAAAAACGCTTCAGTACGAGTAATACCAAGGTAAAAGCAAGAACAACGCTGCCCTGATCGCGAGAAGCGATCAGGGCAGCATGGTGCTTACTTGGATGAAATCCTAGGATTAGGGGTGGCGATGCGCCGAGAGTTGTTGTTTGCGAGACGTGATGACGCTCCTTTTACGAATAACAAAGGGTACATATTTATAGTCCGGAGACTTGGGAAACAATCTAAACTAATCTTGTCCCGATTGGACTCTATCTCTAATCTTAAACTAAATCTAAGATACATGGCCCATGTGGCCCAGATGCTCACGCAGGAGCCGATTTACAAGTCTTCCTCAATCTTCTGCTTTAAGCCCATCTTGCTTTCGGCCCATAAATTAATCCTGTTAATTTATGGCGATAACACATGCCCCCTGGTTTTGGCAATGATAGTTCCAAAACCAATCCGTCGCTTCATCTTCCCGTTAATGCTCTTTAAACACACTGCAACCACCGAGGAAAACACAACGTCTCTGCAACTGGCTCCTCGTAGAATCGTGAAAACTGTCGATCTGTCTTCCATCTTTCACTATTTAATCTCACCCCGAATCAGCTCTCCTTCACAGCGAACTCCTTCTTCCTCCCAAAGCCAGTAGTACAGAAAAACCCCAATCCTCTAGCACCAGCAATGGCGATTTCTTCTTCCTCCGGCTCCAACTCCTTTGGAGATTCCTCTTCTTCCTCTTCTCCCTCTTCCTCTTCTTCCCTTTCCGCCTCCTCCATTGATCCTATCTCGGAGAGCCGAGAGCCGACCCCCGAATGGGACCCAACAGCAGCCTACGAGGCGCTGGCTCCTCTGCACTGGGATGCAGAGGAGTTTGACTTTGAGGTCGCCTCCGAGGAGGACGAACCCACAACTGAGGGAGAGGAAGACCTCCAATTCCTGTTCCAAGAGGAACTGGAGAGCAGTGAAGACGACGCCTTCTCCTGGGAAGGAGTCGACTCCTCCGAAGAGATCGGCTCCTCTTCCAGCGACGACACGGCGGCAGGAGGAAACTCCCACCAATTCCTCAAAGCCCCCATGGAGGGAAGCGAAGAGGGAAGTATCAGCAGTGGCGGGCGAAGCAGCAGCAGTGCCGGAGACGACAGCAACAGCAACAGCGACGACGGCGATGACGATGACGACGACGGCGGAGACATACTATCGCGAAGCCCGAAGCGCCGTAGGCATTCAGATACCTACGACTGGTAGATGTAGGTAGCATCGTAGGAGTAAAATCTCAAAGCCGAAGGATTAATTCCTTTGTAAAATCGGCTTTCCTTGTAATGATCTCGTATCAATGAAATCAATTTCCTTTAATTCCGTGTGTCTTCGTTTACCTCCTAAAAAGCCGATGGCAACGCAATAGGCTTCTATAAATATCCAAGAGCCGACGAAATTCAAACTAGAAGCAACCCGCAAAAGAATAGAGTATCACTTCCAACTTGAACCGAACCCGACGAACTCTCAAATTCGAGCGCAATTCGAAAACCAAGATCTACAAAGTCGAAAAAGAACTCTTCAAGCACCCGGAATTCGAATCAGAGCCTACAGCAATCAAACCCTAAGTCAACAGATCTGAATCATGGTAGATTCTGCAGCTCAGACGACAAGCTCTGCAATCGATGATGCGGCAATCTGCGGCCTGAAGGTAATATTCGGCCTAATCCTTTAGCTTTCTTCAGCTTACTAAGCCTCTGAATACTGAACTCTGAAATATGACACCATATGCACACTTCTGAATTTCTAAACTTCAGGTGTCAGACATCCTTCTGCCGCATCCCTCCAACCCAAAATCTTTCTGTCTTGGCCCACAAACCCATGAAAACCCCATAGATTTGATCTCTTGTGAAGCAAATAGGATTCCTTTTGTGAGTCAAAACATCGATCTGAACCTCTGGGCCGACTGCTTAAGAGCCTGGCCTAATCCCCCTGAGAGTTGGATTACATGGTACAACAGAGTAGCAAAAGCTCACATGCCCCTATGGCAGGATTTGAACATAGCCGATGCACTTAGTTTATCATTATCTCCACTTGACAAAGATGAAAATCTTCTGAAAACCATCGGCTATTTCTGGTCTGATACTCTGAATTGTTTCCTCTTCGGTCATGGACCCATGACCCTTACTCTGCTGGATGTCACCATGATCACTGACCTAGACATTAGTTCTCCTAATCCTGCTGCTCACAATATGACAGAAGTCCCCTTCAAACTTTCCTCCAAAGTTAACTGCACAAACTGGGGCACTTACATGAGTCAGCACATAAAAACAAAAGGTCCAGTGACTAAGAAGGAACACATAGCCTTCTTAAATCTTTGGTTAGAGCACTTCATCTTCTGTGGTCCTTCTTTAGCCTCAACTAAGAACTACCTTCCCTTAGCCTATCACCTGGCCCATGGTAATCACACCGGCCGAGGCAAACTCTTTCTTGGAGAAACCTACAGATATCTCCATTTAATGACATCTAACTTGCTTAACCACAAGAAACTGAGAACTGGAGGCCCTTGGTGGTTTATTCAGTTGTGGGCACAACTGTACTTTCAGCACCATATCCCCAACTTCCAAGGCCTAACCAAGAACTCTTTCCCTGATGAAAGTGGCAAACCAATCAGATGTACTAGCTATGGCCAAGCTTTATTCAGTCTCCCTGGCAGTAAACTGAACTCAACAGATGCAGCAAACTAGTTCAGAGTCTTCTACAAAGGACTAAATAATCCCCTTTATTTCCCATTCACTGAATCTGAATCTTTTGAGGACCCAACCGCCTTCAGATTAGATAGTTTTGCCGATGACGACAGCACTCGGCATCTGTATTCTTTGATGATTTGACCTGGCTTCCTCCCCATTGGCATCAGCACCTCTAATAAAATTATCAAGCCAGGTTATGAATCTTACCAGCCAGTCATAGCAGCTCGGCAATTTGGCATAGGACAGGTCCCTCCCCACTTCCATATTCACCACTTCGTGGAGAGCAGAGCCGATCTGCCCGATGGTCCCACCAGCTCGAGATGCTACAGCATGTTTGATAATCTCCACATTCAAATACCAGCCGATCTGTCCTTCACCTCTTCATCAATCGGCTTTGATACTTGGTGGAACATATAGAAAACTCATGTCTTCAGAAAAGCTCTTGGTCCTCGACTGCAGCAAATCGATCTTGAATATGCAATCCCCGAGGAAGAGGTACTGAATTTATGCACTTTATTTCCTCCAAACTCTCTATTCCTTTCTCTTGGCTAATCCTGCTTTCTTTGTTAGCAGCAACAAGATGGCCCAGAACCTACGACCAGCACTGGGGAGCCATTCCACTTTCTTCTAACTGCTCCTGATGTACTTTTCTGCAAAGGATCACCACCAATGAAGAAAGTGATAATGTCTGTTCAGCCAGACTTACTTCAGTCGGCTTCCAAGCGAAGACAAACTTCTGCAAGCGTTGCCCCCCGAGTCTTGACCAAGAAAAGGAAAATGATCACGAGGCTAGTGATCAAGAAACCAGCACCAGTTTCCCCAAATCCATCAGAGTCCGACACCAACCAGGTAACTCATCATTCAGAACTTTTTCTTTATTTCATACATATATACTATGGTTGACTGTAATTTTATTTCCAGGACGCAGCTGAAGACATCCACAATGCAGAAAGCCTGGAACAACATGAGATGGCTGCAACTCCTGATACACTGATGGATGCAAACGAGGAACAAACCGATACAGTCGATGTTCTCGATGTCAACACAAGTTCTAACAGGACGATTGCTCCTGAATCGCCCAACACTTCTTCAGAACAGGTAACATTACAAAATGAATTCAGAATCAGCCGATAGCTCCATAAATGCACCTTGCTCTAACTCCATATATGTCCATAGGATTTTGACATTTCAGGTTTACTTTCTTTTGACCCGGCATCAATGGGTCTGACTATCCCTGGAGCAGAAACACCATCTTCGCAGCAATCGGCTAATTTGGCACATCAGCTTCAACTCATCAAGAATCTTCTATCTGCTCCGATCACTGCTATAGTTGGCGATTCCAGTAAAATAAAGAACATCTTCGAGCAAATAGAATCCCAACTCTCGGAGCCACTGCAAATCAAGCTTTGGCCAGCTAGCAATCTTCCATTCTTCCGGGTAGAAGTGAACAAAGCACAACAAAGAATAGAAGCACGTCGCTCTCAAGCTTCTCTGAAAGCTGACATTGCTCAAAAGTGCAAGGCCCTCAACAAGAAGAAGGCAACTCTAGATACCAAAGCTGACGTGTCTACCAACAAGAAGCGACTCGACCTCCTGAAAAAAGAACTGGCAGAACTCAAAGAAAAGGTCCGTACCACCAAGAAGCTCATCCAGACCGAAGAAACTTCCATCGCAAACTCCGAACAAGAGACCCAGGAAATAACCGAGCAGATACAAGCAGAGTTTGCAGAGATAAGCACCTTGAGTCGGCAGATAGTAACAGGCGATGACAAGGACGACGAAGCAATCATAGCACGAGCAGACATCGTCCGCACAGAAGCCATCCACGCCATAGAAGAATTCCTGAACCAGTAGATAGGCTCAAGAGACAATTAGTACTGCCTGTTAACCTGAAACTTGTACTTATTTAAAAACATCTTAAGTCGATGGTTACACATCGGCTATTTCGTTCCTCATATGTATTTATTTATATTTTTTTTACTAGCCAACTCAACGTGTTGGCCTATCTCTTTTATTTTCCTTTTTTTTACTGGCCAACTCAACGTGTTGGCCTGTCATTTTTTTTTGCGGCCAACTCAGCGTGTTGGCCTATTACACTGCAGCCAGATGGATCTCATTGGCCTTTCGTTGCTCGCCTTCCCACATGCTAGGGAAAAACTTCTTGAGATGTTGGCCATTGACAGCAACAGGAAACTTGACGCCGTCCAATTTCTCGAGCATGTATGCATTCCTAGGCAAGACCTGATCAACCTTGTACAGCACATGCCAAGTTGGAGACCATTTACCAAACTTTTTATCTTTAGCTCCCAATGGCAATACAGCCTCCCAAACCAAGTCTCCAACCTGGAAATCCTTAGGCCTGACCTTCTTGTTGTACGCACGAGCAACTTTAGCCTTATTTTCTTTGATCTTCTCCAGCGACCAAAGCCTTAGTTCTGTCAGGTCCTCCACATTATCGTTCATCAAGCCTGCATACTGTTCAGCGGATAGATCATTCTGAAACTCAACACGCCTTGATCCCGCCGTGATTTCCCATGGTAACACAGCGTCTTGGCCGTAGACTAAATGGTACGGCGACGTTTTGGTGGACCCATGACATGAAATACGATATGCCCACAAAGCTTCAGATAACACCTTATGCCAGCGCCTAGGATATTCATCGATCTTTCTTTTTATGAGCTTAATGAGGCTCTGGTTGGATGCTTCAGCCTGTCCATTAGCTTGGGCATAATATGGAGATGATCTGATCAGCTTAATCCCCATGTCATCGGCAAACTTTCTGAACTCCTCCGATATGAAGACCGATCATCCATCGGTCGTAATAGTTTGAGGAATTCCAAATCTATGGATGATGTGCTCTTTGACAAAGCTGATCACATCTCTTGACGCTACTGATCTCATGGGCACTGCCTCTACCCACTTTGTGAAATAATCCGTAGCAGCTAAGACCCATTGGAGACCCTTGCTAGACGACGGGTTGATCTGTCCAATCATATCCATGCCCCAACCTCTGAATGGCCACGGTTTGATGATAGGATTCATTACTGATGCTGGCACTATCTGAATTTTGCCAAACCTTTGACATGCCTGACATCCTTTATAATATTTGAAACAATCTTCAAGCATGGTAAGCCAGTAATATCCCGATCGCCTAATCAGCCACTTCATCTAATGAGCCGATTGGTGAGTACCGCAAGATCCTTCATGAACCTCATGCAAGAGCCGATTTGACTCTGAAGGTCCCAGACATCTAAGTAGTAATCCTTCCAAGGTCCTGTAGAACATGTCATCCCCTATCAGAACATACTTCATGGCCTTGAGTCTTATCCTTCTGGGTGCCCCCCGAGCCAAATCCTTCAAGTAATTGAAGATATCGGCTCTCCAGTCTCCGGGTTCTAGAAACTGAATCTCCACATCAACTCCATCGGCTGTTTCCCTATACCCGGAAGCCATCTGTGCCAAATCATTGGCTTCATTGTTCAGAGTCCTACGTATCTAGTGGAAATTGATGTACCTGAATTGTGACATCAACTCACGGCACTGCATCCATATCGGAAATAGAGCCTCGCTCTCACATCTATATTCTTCCGTGAGCTGAGAAATCACCAATTTTGAATCTCCAAAAATTTCCACCGCTTCTGCACCAGCTTCGAGGAGCAGTTCCATCCCCTTGCGAACGGCTTCATATTCCACCAAATTATTGGTGCATGGGGTAGTCATTCTGATGGAAAAGGAGTAAGTCGCTCCACGAGACGAGACCAACAAAATTCCCACACCGCACCCATCATCACAAGCTGATCCGTCAAAAAACATAGCCCAAGCACGAATAAATAATGCAGCAATATCAGTGCTGATCCTGTCTGCAACAAGATCCGCCAGTGCTTGTCCTTTGACTGTTTTCGCAGGCTGATACGGAATATCGAACTCTGACAATGCAAACATCTATTTTCCCAGTCGGCCTTTCAGGACAGGAGCCGACATCATGTGCTTTATGACATCCGTTTTGCATATGACAATTGTTTCTGCCGAGAGCAAAATATGGCGAAGCTTTGTACATATAAAGTATAAGCAAAGACAAAGCTTCTCGATTTCAGGATACCTGGTCTCAGCGTCTAACATGCGCCTGCTAAGGTAGAAAACCACCCTCTCCTGGCCGTCGTGCTTCTGGACTAACACCGAAGCAATAGAAGTGTCACCCACGGATAGGTACACATAGAACGGCCTATCTTGCTGAGGAGGAACCAACACTGGAGCCTTTAACAAATATTTTTTGATTTCATCGAAAGCTTGCTGCTGTTCTGCCCCCCAGCGAAACTCATCATCGGATTTGATCTTCACTAAACCCATGAACGGCTCAATGCGTCCAGACAGATTAGAAATAAATCGTCTGACAAAGTTAATTTTACCGATGAGCTTCTGTAACTCTTTCTTTGTAGTAGGTGGCTTCATCGTCTTCACGGCTTCTTTACTTTTTAGGCCGATCTCGATTCCCCGTTCATGCACCAGGAATCCCAGAAATAGACCGGCCGACACACCAAAAGCACACTTCTTTGGGTTCATTTTGAGCCCAAACCTCTGAGTCCGCTCTAAAACTTGACGCAGATCTTCCAAATGCCCCCAGCCGATTTGGACTTGACCACGAGATCATCAATATAGATCTCTACCAGTTTGCCGATGAGATCATGGAAAATGTAATTCATGGCACGTTGGTACATTGCACCGGCATTTTTCAGTCCAAAGGTCATAACCAAGTACTCGAACAAGCCGACCGCGCCTGGTACTCTGAAAGCGGTCTTGTTCACGTCTTCTGGGGCCATGAAGATCTGGTTGTAGCCGGCATTACCGTCCATAAAACTCATCATCTTGTGGCCGGCAGCTGCGTTGATCAATGTCTCTGCAACAGGCATCGGGTACTCGTCCTTTGGCGTCGCTCTGTTGAGATCTCTGAAATCAACACAGACACGCCATCGGCCATCCTTCTTTTGCACCGGTACCACGCTAGAGATCCATACTGCATACCGGCATGGCCTGATGAACCCAACATCCAACATCTTCTCCACCTCTTTCTTGACTTCTTCTAGGACTTCGGCCTTCATCTGACGTGCTCATTGCTGAAACAGCCGAAACCCTTTCTTGAGCGGGAGCCGATGCTCGACGATGCTTCTGTCTAGACCAGGCATCTCAGTGTAATCCCATGCGAAATAGTCCCGGTACTCTTTTAGCAGTGCAATCATCTCCTCTCGCAAGGCCGGATCCAACTTCTTACTGATAAATGTTGGCCGTGGCTTATCCCCAGGATCGATGTCAACCTCTTCCAAATCATCAGTTGACGTGAACCCGTATCCGAGTTTGCCGCCGTCTGAAAAATCAGCGGCGAACACAGGCGAGTCTTCGTTATCCACAAGATCAGCGGCAAACATGGGGAGATGACAAGAAAAATTATTTGGCCAACCGCATGGGCTGGCCGCTTCTACACTTCCATTATCATTCAAAACCAAATAGTCGATGAGTGGCCAACTGCCAGAGCAGGCCATTGTGTGTACATGATGTAACAATTCCGAACCCAAACAGGATTTTTCTATTTTTTGGGGCCGGTCGCTGGGACCAGCCTCACTATCTCTATCACATCCTGTGGCATGCCAGGATGCGTCTACTCTGTGAGGCCAGTGGATAAGACCAGCCTCAGTCCGTTTTTTGTCGCCTCGATCCGATCACAGTCTTCCAGGGCGATCCCTGAGATCGGCTCTTGTCCATCTGCGTCCCAAGCGTTCATATCTGCGAGCGAGACTTCACTGGAATCGTCTGCAGGGACCACTTCTACTTCATCCCCGTCCCATTGGACCAGATACTGATGCATTGTGGAAGGGATATAGCAGTTGGCATGAATCCAGTCCCTCCCAAGCAGTGCTGTGTATGTACTCTTGCTGTTGACGATGAAGAACGATGTTGGCACAGTCTTGCGACCCACTATCAGCTCCACATTAAGAACTCCCATCGCCTCTGATGGCTGTCCATTGAAGTCATTAAGCATCACATTGGTCTTGATCAGATCGGCAGAAGAACGACCCAATCGGCGCAACACAGAGTATGGCATCAGGTTTACTGCGGCACCAGTGTCGACCAACATCCTATTCACAGGCTTGCCATTGATGAAGCCCTTGAGATACAATCCCTTCAGGTGCTTGTAGCTCTTCTCCTTAGGCTTCTCGAAGATGATCGGCCGTGGGCCCAGATCCAGCTGCGCGATAGCCGATTCTTCCGGTTGGGGTGCCCGAAACTCCGATGGGAGCACGAACACCATGTTCACATCAGCCGATGGCTTCTCATCGGCTTTCGTCTGCTTAGGGTGCCACTCTTTTCTCGGAGGGCGCCTCTCCTCCCTTCGCGGTCGCTTGACCTGTTCCGCGAGGTCCGGACGCGCCATCCTCAGGACGTCGATGTATTTTGCTCCTGCCTCTTCCAGATTACGCAAGCGCTGCACTCTACGCTTCTGTGACCGATTAAGCCCGTCAGGACACCACCGTGGGCGATGGTACATGTCTTCTTCGTCTTCTTGCTCGGAATCACCCCTAGTTGGCCTCTTCATACGGTCATCATGACGTGTTCTGGGCCCTAAGCACCGGAACACCGATGTCTCGTCCTGCTGGCGTCCTTGAGGCCTACACTCCAAGCAATCATCTATAGTAGGCAATCGGCTCATGCCGAAATTCCAACAGTACCTGAAGAACGGGCAATGCCAGTGGTCGCGTATAGCCTGGCGTCTCCCCAATGTCCTTCCTGAGCGGTGCTCGTACTCGTCCTCTTCCGATTCGTATCGGCGGCGCAACTTGTACTGATACTGGTATTTTTCTAGAAGCCGATTAGAAGCTGGAAGCTGATTGCGGATGTGACGCACCTGCTCTTTGGTCACATGCTGCTGTTCCAGTTCACGTCTATCCTACGGCCGTTTGCCAGAAGTGGCCTCTCTCCTCTGCTTGTCATGGCGGCGCACGGGTCCCACCATGTTGATCTGGAATGCCAAATCCTGGCCCTTGGATCCGAAATCTGACAGCTCCACCATGTTAGCTTGTGGGAAGGGCTTTGTGTCGACCTTCATCGTGTGTTGAGCCAGGATTAATCGGCCTTGCTCGATAGCCGAATGTATCTGACGACGTAACTCCTTGAATTCACCCGTGGAATGAGTGGACGAGTGGTGCCATTTGCAGTACAGTCTTCCCTGCAACTCTTGTGCCGTCGGTAACTTGTGATTCTCTGGGAGCTTCAACTGTTTTTCTTTGAGGAGCAGATCAAATATCTGCTCTGTCTTGGTTATGTTGAAGTCGAAGCCCTTCACAAGCCCCTGTTGTTTGACCCACTTGCACGGGACAGGGTTTGCCCCCCGAGTCCACTCTGCCACGGCCCCTTCTTGCTCCTCGCCAGAGTCATCAGATTCATCCGCCTGGGCCATGTTTACATGGCGCTTGAACTTGTCCTGGTACAGCTCAGGATGGTAATGTTCGTATGTTGTAAGCTTCTGTACCAGGTGCGCCAGAGATGTGAACTCCAACTGAAAAGCCGCATCCTTGATCGGCTTAGCGAGTCCCAGGATAGCTAGATCGACTGCCTCCATTTCTGTGATGTGCGATGAGTAGCATCGGTTCTTGACCTCCCTGAAGCATTGTATGTATTCTAACACAGTCTCCCCTCGCTTCTGCCTGACCTGGGCGAGGACGACAATTCTAGCTTCAGCAGCCTCCGAGTGGTACTGGATATGGAATTGATCTTCAAGCTGCCTCCAAGTCCGAATTGAATCTGGAGCCAGTGATGCATACCATCCAAAAGCTGGGCCTGTAAGGGATTGGCCGAAGAACTGGACCCTCAACGGATCCGACACTGAGATCATCCCAAGCTGCGTTAAGTATCGGCTCACGTGCTCGATGGAGCTGGCTCCTTCTGACCCGTTGAACTTGGTGAACTCAGGAAGCCGATACTTGGGTGGCAGTGGGATCAAGTCATAGTCACTTGGATACGGCTTGGAATAGCCGATCGCTTTCCTCTTGGGCAGGATGCCAAACTGGTCTCTCAGTATTGCACTGACCTGCTCCACACTAAAGACTCCTGGGGCCGATGGCTCAGCACTCGGCCCAGTAGCGTACTTTGCCAGCCATGCTTGTTTCTCCGCGTCTGCTCCAGAAGCTCCTGAGTTTACCATCTGCACCGAGCGTGCTGGACTGACGCTGTCAGGGATGTAGGCGCACGTGTAGCCTTGCGGGATCTCCTTGGGTGGCTCGGTGAGGAACTGGCCTTCTCCAGGATCACCGCCGATCTTGTGGATGACGTAGATCGGCGCGCTCTGTGGTTTTGGAGCCGCAAACGAGAATGGCAATTGCGGCCTAGAATGCAGTGCAGCTTCCTCTGCGTGACTCCCCAGGGTTGGCCCCGATGGAGAGTACTGGTTCTTGATTATCTACTGGATGACACGATGAGCCACGCGCTCGAGCTCATTCATCAGGCTCTGAGAGTGCCGATGAAGCATATGGGCCACTATGTAGTTCATCTCCTGACGCAGGGCTCTGGTGCGTTCTTCTGATGGCACAGATAGATCTACGTTGTCAAGAGCGCCTTCTGGTGAGAACCCTTTCCACCTGATGCCATGGTTGCGGGTCCTCTCAAAGGAGCCGATGAGATCGGCTTCCAGCAGAGCTTTGACCTCATCATACTTCTTCTTGTGTTCAGGAGAGAGCTCTTCATACGTGACGGGCTTGGGAGCGGGTTCTTGATCTTGAGCTCCAGTCATTGTTGCAGTGGACGTTGTTGCCGATTCGAGTCCCACCGGGTGTGCCAGAATGTGTTGTCGGTCGAAACCCACCGGCGAGCAGCGACAGGCAACACGAAGAGCCGGGAGGTCGCCGGAGCGCTGGCAGGCACTGCTCCCTCGTCGACGGCCCGCAATTCCGTCACGCGCCCGGAGAATGAATGGAAAGCCGGGCGTGCCACCTGACCTATACCCGATCAGGAGGGTGCGAACGTGCTCCAAACAGTTTCCTGCGTAAAAAGACACGTGTAAACATAAGTCCGAGTCGTGGTCGGCTCCCCGGGACGACTCTTGCATCGGCTTTAAAGACCCGATCGAGTCCCGGTGTCAGATGGGATCTGTTGCATCCAGATATTGATGATTAAAGCGAATAACTGTAAGGCTGCTTCAATTAAATCTAATTGATCTAATCCACGACGGTAAAAGCTTCACTGTTAGATCGGAACATCCTACACGTCACTGGGCCTAATAAACGTAACAGATATCTAAACCATAATCAAAACAGAGGCCTAAGAACTAGCAAGAGCTGATTCCCGGATCAATCCCTATCAAGGCTAAGATAAAGCATCTACTACACCACCGGATCGTCCAACCCGTTTGCAAGGCCTAACCTAGCAGATACTACGCCAACTCTTAAGAATAAGAGCAAACCATGACAGATCAGATCTACTAAACATAAAAGAAGCAGGGTGTTGTCTCTGTGTAACTAATTCTATGTAACAAGAACTAGCATAAGATCGAAACGTAACTGCACAGAGACAACACGATATTCGTAGATGATAAGCAACGAAGCATAATAGATCTACTAAAAGCCATGCTACGAACATCAAGATAACTAGTATTACTCGCCATAAAAAACGCTTCAGTACGAGTAATACCAAGGTAAAAGCAAGAACAACGCTGCCCTGATCGCGAGAAACGATCAGGGCAGCATGGCGCTTACTTGGATGAAACCCTAGGATTAGGGGTGGCGATGCGCCGAGAGTTGTTGTTTACGAGACGTGATGACGCTCCTTTTACGAATAACAAAGGGTACATATTTATAATCCAGAGACTTGGGAAACAATCTAAACTAATCTTGTCCCGATTGGACTCTATCTCTAATCTTAAACTAAATCTAAGATACATGGCCCATGTGGCCCAGATGCTCACGCAGGAGCCGATTTACAAGTCTTCTTCAATCTTCTGCTTTAAGCCCATCTTGCTTTCGGCCCATAAATTAATCCTGTTAATTTATAGCGATAACAGATGGTCCGGAGTCCTGTGTAGCCGCTTAGCCGGTTCCGAACCCAAAGCCTGCACACTCCACCGCCCTGTAACAAGTGCTCTAGTACCTGGAGCCGGGTAACTAGGGGCCCGGACCTCGTTCTAGCTCAAGAGTTGGCTTCCTAAGTCCTACACGGCATGTCCAGCTCCATATCTCAAAGGATCGAGTGCGACAGTGACCTCACCCACTACTAGGAAGGGTCTGGAGCGTCGGAGCCAGGTCCGAAGAAGTCGTGTTGTTTCCTGGGGTGGTCCGGAGCCCTGTGTAGCGCCTTAGCCTGGTTCCTCACCTTATGCCTACACACTCCACCACTCTGTAACAAGCACTGAACTACCTGGACCTGTGTATCTGGAGCTCCGGACCTCGTACTAGCCTGGGGGCCGGTCCAGAATAGGTCCCGCGGGCCTACTACTAAGCTGTCACTTTGAAGTGGTACACAGGTTAGGCCTTGTCTGGTGGTAGCTAGCCTCAAACCAATGAGCCTACCTACCAGGGGGTCCCGGCATCCGCTTCAAAGGCTTCATGCAGATCAAGGTCCAGTCTCAGTGGTAGACAGACTCCAACCAACTGAGTCTGTCTCCCAGGGGGCCCGGAGCGTTCGGTTTGACCCAGACATCACGGAAAGATTCTGCATGCGTCAAACAGCTAAGCTGCAGTATCATTACTACCATATAAGCGAGATTGATTCTCCTATCTGTAGTTCTTCTTGCTACACAGGGAACAATATGCTCGCTCGGCTTGCAATCTATGCTACACCTATGCCCAAGGACGCTTGGCCATCCTCAAGCGGGGGTCCGAAGCGTCTTCTACAGCTCCGGTGGCCGATAGGTCCAACAACTGAACCTATTAGCCAAGGGCCAGGACGCCGGGGTGCTGCGTACCGCAACCAGAACAATTGACAAACAGCTAAGTTGAAATTTTCTTCTATTAAAATATTCAACTAGTACAATGTTTGTTACATAACTCAAAGAAAACAAAGCAAAGGTACAATGTGCAACTTAGGAGTCTGCAGGCTCCCGCTTGAAGTAGGCGGCGACGAAGTTGACGACCTCCCGCACACTGTCTCGAGCGGCAGCCTCCGTCTCCGCCACAGGACCATCAAGCACGGGGGCTAGTGAGATGGCCGGGTCGTGGCTCCGGAGGCAGGTCAGGATGTGCTCCGCCACCATCCGGATCAGTTCGCGGCACTCGGCTTCAAGCTGGCCAGCAAGGACCGGCTCCAGACGCCGGAGCCTATCCAAAGCGGAGCTCAGCACTGGAAGGGCATCAGCTATCGATGCAGGCGCCTCTGCCACTTGGATTGGGCTCATTCCAAATGGCACCAGCACCAAGCTCGCTTCGCCCGCCCAGTCAACGATCCGCTGGGCCCCCACGTGCTGGTCCTCCTGCAACTTCCGGACCGCCTCCTGGACCGCCTCCTGGATCCGGCTGTCCAGAGCTGCCTTGGCTGCTTCCACCTCGCGGAGCCTCTCCTCGAACTCAGCCTTCCTCTTCTCCGCCGACTCCTTCATCTTCTTAAGGGAGTCGCGTTGTATCCCAAGCTGCTTCTCCATGTTGCTGGCATGGAATTCCCGCCTATGGAGGGACTTCCTATTATTCTCCAGCTCCTGCTCAGCAATAGCCAGCTTGTTGGCCCTCTCCTCCAGCTCCTTCTGCCATCCAGCCAGAGTCCCGGAGAGCCCGTCCAGCTCCTGCTTGCGGATCTCGAGGCCCTGGCTGCGGGTCTCGAGCTCGGACCGCTGGGTAGCGAGCCCGGTCTCGAGTTCGGACTGCTGAACTGTGAAGCTGACCACCTCCAAGGCAAAAGTCTCCTCCCGCTGTACCAGGGCTTTCTCTCGGCTTGATACTGCAAGCTCCCGGTTGAACACCTTTAGAAGGTTGGCTCGATAGGCCTCTTGGTCGGCTTTGAGCTTTGACCGGGCTTCTGCAGCATGGGAGGCTTCAGCCTTCGTGTGCGCTTCCTGGTGGGTGTGCCAGTCCGAGAGGCACTGGCGTTCGCTCTCCAGGGCAGCCCACTCCCGCCGAAAGGCCGCCTCGGCGGAGGAGGTTGCCTCCACTATCGACCGCCGGACCTGGACCAGCACCTGGGGGAGGGGAGTCGCTTCCTCCTCCGGGGGTTGGAGCTACAGGAGCTGCCTACCAAGGACCACCTCCAGCTCCTCCTCTGCTACAGCATCGGAGCTGGAGGTAGGAACTTCCGGCGCGGACATCAGGACCTCGGCAGCCGCTGAGTTCGCCGCTGTAGCACTTGTCGCCGTTGCGTCCGCCGCCGCCACTGCGTCAGGTGCGCTTGCGCCCAGCACAGGCGTCTTCGCTGCCCCTGCGTCGGGTGCGGCTACTCCCAGCACTGGCGCCTCTGCCGCCGCTGCGTCGGGCGCGGCTGTGCCCAACACTGACGCCTCCACCGCCGCATCGGGTGCGGCTGCGCTCGACACCGACGCCTCAGCCGCTGCCGCATCGGATGCGGCCGCGCCTGATTCTGACGCATCCGCGACCGCCGCATCGGGCGCCACTGGGCTCACGGAAGCTGCCGCACCTGCGCTCTCCATTCCCGCCGTCGTACCCGAGGCCCCTGTCGCCTGGACCCCCGCTGACGGACTAGCGGCGGCGGAAGAACTGCTTGGGCGAGGAGCCCTGGCAAGACAAAGAAAAGGAGCCTTCAGCATAAGCGGAGCACCGAGAAAAAGGGGCGTGACCAGAATAACACTAACCCTGAAGCGCCGGGTATCCAGCGTCCTCGGAGGCCTGACGTCCGCTGCTGCTGTTGCTCCTGTGGTTGCAGCGCGGGCGCAACCCGTGGCCGCTCCTGCTGCTGCTGCTGGTCCTGTGGCTGCGGCGCGGGCGCAACCCGTGACTGCTGCTGCTGCTGCCGCTCCCGTGCCTGCTGCTGCTCCCGTGGCTGCCGCTGCTGCTGTTGCTGCCGACGGGAGGTATCTCTCGGCGGTGATGGCGGCGGCACGACAGCTCCGGAGGGCCCGCGAAGACCAGATGCCTGGGAACTACCCTGGCCCGCGTCCTCAGCGGACATCTGACGCTTCGCGGCGGGCTCTGTGACTGGAGTCCCGTCGCCCTGAGTAACCTGCGACGGCCTGCATCTCCCGACGACGCGCCCGAACTGCTCCGGACCTGGCTGGGACCGCTTGTGGCGATGTTGCCGGCCACGGCCTGCTTGCCATTTGTCGTGGGGCCGGACCCCGCAGCGCTGGGAATAGCTTGATCCCCGGCCGCACCAAGGATCCGGAGCCCACGGTTCGGGTCGCCTCCGGTCTGACGTGCAGCCAGCCCACCATCATCGAGGGTCGGCAGGGTGGCCAGCACCGCGGACCTCAGGTGCGAGTCCTCGCAGAGGGGGACGACGCCCTGGGGAAGGATCAGGTGCTCCGGGATGAAGACTTCCCCCGTCACCGCCTTCACCAGGACCTCCAGGGCTTCCTGGGTCACATCGCTCCCCTCTCCGCGGTGGGTTCTGCTGCAGTCGTTGAGGCCAGTGAAGCTCCAAGCAGGGCGCGGCCGCTGCTTCAGGGGGGCGATCCGGCGCTTCAAGAAGTCCCCGAGCACGTGCAGCGAGGTGAGGCCACTCTCCGCCAGCGACCTAATCTTGCCCAGCACAGAGTTGAAATCCGGCGGCAGAGACGGCTTGGCCCTCCAGGATTGACGATCGGAGGCGGGTCCCTCGGTCGGCATGACCAGGCGCTCGTTCGCGTCGGTGGTGGCGACCACCCACTCCCTGCGCCACTCCTCCCACTTCCCGCCAATGAGTCCGGGGATATACGGCGTGGGGGGATCACTCCTCATTTGAAAGTAGTACCCCCCCACTTCGTCCTTGCTCCTTCCGGACCTCACCAGGATGAAGAAATAGCGAAAAAGGATGACGCAGGGCCACACCCCCACGAACATCTCGCACAGGTGCACAAAGATGGCCGTCAAGAGGATGGAGTGTGGCGTGAGGTGTCGAAGCTGGAGGCCGAAATCTTCCAGCAGCAGGAGGAAGAAGGAGGAGATTGGCAGCCCCAAGCCGGTGGAGATGTGCGAGGTGAACAGCACAAACTCCCCGGCGCGCAGGTTGCCGAGGGTAGCCGAGCCTGCTCGAATCTCCCAACCAGTCTCCTGAGCGCTCCACCCCAGCAGGCAGCGCAATATGTTCAGCTCTTCTTCAGTCTGGAAACGACGGGGATGAGCAAGGGTTGCCATCTCACTATGGAGGTGAAGCAATCTACGCGGGGGAGCAAGGGGCGAGGAAGCTCAAAGGCAAAGGGGCACAAAGGTTGGAAGGAAGAGGACGAATGTGGAAAAGTAACCGCGGTATGCGGTTCTCCCCTTTATAAAGCCTGACCCAACCAGCGTGTCCCGGAACCGTCACTGCAACCCAAGCGACACCACACACCTGGAGTTAACCGCCCAAACTATGACAAGGGGGGCTAGGCCCACCTGTCGGGGAGGACGGTAACCACAAAGGTGTGAAAGGGCGGGATCTGAACCGTCGTCCGCGCGTGAAGCGAGGCTGAAGCTGAGCTGACGTGCGCGCATTAAGCGCTGGCGTGACCGGGCTCTTCGGGAACTGCACCGGTTGTAAATATCCCGTTTACTCCGGCCACAACAATGCCGAGCGCCGCGCGCGTGACTAGGTGAGCCACTGTGAGTGGGACCCATAAGTCAGTAAGTCGTTGCGATGTGATGAGGCAGCAAATAACCCAAAGGATGGTCAAAGCCGGTCAAGACCCCAGTACTAAGAGGCTTCAAGTTAAGCATAGCCAAGTCGTTGTAGTGGCCCCACGTGCGGGTTCGTTCCTCTCCCGAGGTGGGCCCGGGGGCCACTGTCGGTACCCTGTACCTGGGATACCCACTTCTACTACAACAAGACAGGACTCGCATAGTCATCTGTGACTAGCGCCATAAGGGAGGGAGCTGCCGGGCCCCACGGGTCAGGCTCCTACCTCACCGGGCCAATGGCCCCGGACCTGCTCCCCGCTCTGGGATGGGTCCGGTGTCGCCACATGTCCCAAGAGGAGGGGGAGCTCCGAACCAACGGCCGGGCACCCAGACACCTCATAGGGGTACGGGGCCTCCCCGCGCCTGCTCGGACCTCCCATGCGCGTAGAGCCAGCGTACCGCTAGGGGGGTCCGGAGGCTCCACGTGTCCCGCAGGTGCGGGCGCGGGCACGAGTCTCCCACAGGAAGACTCGCCCACCTACCGCATTTAATGCGGATGGTTGAGGCGTGCTCTGCACCTGCGGCACGCGGAGCAGCCTTTTTCAGGCCTCACTGTGGACCGCGTATTACCAAGGTACACAGTGCAGCTGCCTGCGCCGCACCCGCGCAAAGCCCGTATGCCGCATTGTCGGTACCCTGTAACAGGGATACCCACTCTTACTGCAGCAAGGCAGGACCCGCGTAGTTATCCGTAGCTGCGCGGGAAAGACGGAGTAGCCAGGCCCCACAGGCCAGTCTTTTCCCTCACCAGGCCAACGGCCCCGGACCGTTCCCCGCCTGAGGATGGGTCCGGTGACGCCAGTGTCTCCACGGAAGGGAAGCTCCGAGCTGACCGCCGAGGCCTCGGACCCCCAGAGGGGTCCGGGACCTCCTGCGCCCGTCCGGACTCCCCTCACCGTGTAGGGGTCCGGAGCCACCACGTGTCCCGGAGACGTGGGATCGTGCGCGAGTCTTCCGCAGGAAGACTCGCCCACCTACCACATTTAATGCGATGGACAAGGCGTGCTCTGCCGCCGCGGTACACAAGACAGCCTTTTGTCAGGCCCCGCTGCGCGCCGCGTATTACCAAGGAGCACAGTGCAGCCGCCTGAGCCGCGCCCGCGCAGAGCCCGTCTGCCGCGTTAAATGGATACGACGGCACGGCACTTTTCCATCATGCCACCTACGCCGCTCCCTACACAGCCGTTCAGCTACGTGGCAGGCGATGCTACTAGCTACGTCAGGCTCCGTCTCGATAAGACAGCGCCAAGACATGATGGACGGAGGGCTCCGGGAGCAGGCGAGGGAATCCAAGAGAGAGATCTCCTTTGCCTGCAACGCCATAATGTATGAACAATCCGTTATTTTATATTGCATTGTTGGACCCACCTGTCGGGGATCCAACAGCCGTGTACACACCCCCTTGAGATATAAAAGGGAGGTGCCCGCTGTGCACAAGACCATCTCCACAAGACAGACTCAAGCTCTCGCACCTTCTCACTCTCGTGGGAAGGCAATACAACACACAGTGGACGTAGGGTATTACGCTCCGGCGGCCCGAACCACTCTAAATCTTGCTGTGTTCATCGTGTTCTTGAGTGAGATCGATCTAAGACTAGCTAACCCCCGAGTACACACCCTCTGGGCTAGGGCAGGTGCCTTCCGCCACCCGGCTGTGGTTTGCAGCACCACGACATTTGGCGCGCCAGGTAGGGGGTGCTAGCTGGTCGCATTTCATCATTTTCTTCGTCCCCATGGTTCGCGTGGACGACGTGGAGATGACGGAGGGGGGTGGCGTCCTCCACGCCACATGCCTCTCGCGTTCCTGCTCCAGGGGCAACTGTGCCTGTGGAGCAGCCACCGTTAGCGGCGGCGCGCGCCGCCCGCCGGCAAGAGTCAGGGCGCCCATCAAGGGCCCCCTCACAGGCTGCGAGCGGCGGAGCGCTGGCAGCGGCTAGGGAGTTGCTTCGCAACCCCCCGGCTGAGGCAGCCTCGCCAGACGCCCTGAAGCAGTGGCGGGACGACGTCGACCGTCTCCTCCACCTGGCTCAGGCCTCCCCCAGTTCTGCAAAGACTGGGCAACGACCTCCGCCTGGCAACGCGGTGGTACCTTACCACCAGCGTCAGGGCGGTGCGTCGGCATCTGTGCGCTCCCCTACCGTGAGGGGTGCACGAACAGAAGACTTGCGAGCGGAGCTCAACCGCCGGCGCGCGGGGGAGGATGCCCGCATCGCTGTCGAGAGGGCGCGAGAGCGCCGTCTCAACATTGAGGGACGCAACCTCAATGTCGATCTGGACGCGGCGGCACCCAGGCCTCCGGTGAACGCCCGGATTCAGTCAGGTGCACCGGTGGCCGGGGTGGGCTGTGCTGCGCTTGCGGAGCACCTCCGCGCCGTGGCGTGGCCACCCAAGTTCCGCCCCCACCTGCCGGAAAAGTACGACGGTACTACTAACCCGTCGGAATTCCTGCAGGTGTACGTTACCGCCATCACAGCGGCTGGTGGCAACGGCGCCGTCATGGCAAGCTACTTTCATGTAGCCTTGTCTGGGCCAGCCCGGACCTGGCTCATGAACCTCACACCTGGGACGATCCAGTCCTGGGAGGAGCTCTGTGCGAGGTTCACAGCGAACTTCGCCAGCGCCTACTAGCAGCATGGTGTGGAGGCACACCTTCACGCTGTGAGGCAAAAACTCGGGGAAACGCTTCGGGCTTTCATCTCGCGCTTCACCAAGGTACGGGGTACCATTCCTCGTATCTCAGATGCATCTATTATTACTGCTTTCCGCCAGGGGGTGCGTGATGAGAAGATGCTCGAGAAGCTGGCGACGCACGAGGTGGAAAGCGTCACTACGCTTTTCTCCCTGGCAGACAAGTGTGCCAGGGCCGCTGAGGGCCATGCATGGCACTCAGCCCCCCAAGATGGAGACACCAAAGCTGGTGGCTCCAGTGCTACCGCTCAGGGCGGTGGCAAGAAGAAGAAGAAGAACCGGGGTCGCGGGGAGCCGCAATCTGGCGGACCAGTCGTTGCAGCAGCAGCGCCAGCAGCGGCGCCGGCTGCGGCGGCAGCGGCTGGGGGCCAGAATACACACGGCAAACGCCCTCGCCCGCAAGGTGGAAGCGGAGGTTCATGCCCAGTGCATCCCACCGCTCGCCACAGTGCCGCTGACTGCCGCGAGATCCAAAAGCTCGCGAAACGGGTCAGTGGGCGGCGTGAGCAGTCCTCTAAGGATGGCTCACCCCCTCCTCGCCAGCGGGCCGGCAAGGAGAAGGCCTCTGACAGCGGGGCCGCAGCCGGGGAGAAGGAGCTGGGGTACCAATCCCCCGCCCGAGAGCTGAAGGGCGTCTATCACAACGACGACTCCGATTCCGACAACGGAGGCCGCCGCTGGCGCCAACGGAATCCTCATGCGATGCATTTCCCAGGGAGAGGGCCGCGAACTGCTCGCGGAGATCCATGGAGGCGAGTGCGGAAGTCATTCCTCCTCTCGCACGCTTGTTGGCAAGGCCTTTCGGCATGGCTTCTACTGGCCAACAGCACTCCAGGATGCGGCTGAGCTGGTAAGGTCCTGCAAAGCATGCCAGTTCCATGCAAAACAAATACACACCCCAGCTCAAGCCCTGCAGATGATTCCACCCTCATGGCCATTCGCTGTGTGGGGTGTGGATATCCTGGGGCCTTTCCCCGGGCTGTCGGCGGATACCGGTTCCTCTATGTCGCCATTGACAAGTTCACCAAGTGGCCGGAAGTTACTCCTGTGGTGAATATTACTAAGAAATCAGCAGTCGCATTCCTCAGGTCCATTGTGTGCAGATTTGGCGTCCCAAACCGCATCATCGCGGACAACGGGACCCAATTCAAAAGCAGACTCTTCTAAGAGTACTGTGAGGACATCGGCATCCAGCTATGCTTTGCGTCCGTGGCACATCCCCGCAGCAATGGACAGGTTGAGAGAGCAAATGCAGAGATCCTCAGGGGACTCAAGACTCGCACCTACAACTGCTTGAAAAAGCATGGTGCCAAATGGGTTGACGAGCTTCCGTGTGTACTATGGGGCAACCGGACCACACCCAGCCGAGCTACCGGGGAGACTCCGTTCTTCCTGGTCTACGGGGTTGAAGCATGCCTTCCCCCAGAAATTCACCTGGGCTCACCACGGGTCCAGGCCTTTGACGAATCCATGCAGGAGCAGCTGCGGTGCGACGACGTGGACTTCGTTGACGAGCGAAGGTGGCGAGCAGCAATCCGAAATGCACGTTACAACCAGGTGCTCCGGCGCTATCATCAACGGTTCGTGCACAGTAGGGAGCTCCGGGCTGGCGACCTCGTCCTCAGGCGGATCCTGAACCGAGCGGGGCTCCACAAACTCTCCCCCAGCTGGGAGGGGCCTTTCAAGGTTACAGAGGTATGCCGGCCCGGATGCGTTCGCCTCGCAACAGAAGACGGAGTGCCGCTGCCCAACCCGTGGAACATAGAGCACCTGCGTAAGTTTTACACCTAGGCAGAGCAGGGAAATAACTTTTCCTTTGTAATAAGATAGAGTTAGCGTGCGGCCCGGAGCGGTTGAGGGCCACCCTCGTAAACCCGACCTCTGGCATCCATCGCACTAACGGCTAACGCGCGGCTCAGAGCGGTAGAGGTCCGACCTCATAAACCCGGCCTCTGGCATCCATCACGCAAGCCATGTACATCGAGATTGCAAAGGAAAGATTTTCTCCTAGTTCTATCTTTGTGTCAAAGTTAAATTACGCATTTCGATTCTCGGAATTTTCGCTTTTTTCTAACCCCCGCGGGACCTCTACTCTTGTTGCTGCAACTAAGATCTGCATTGAGCTGCTGGACTACCGTACAGGTCCGGACCCTCTTGCTGCTGGAGAGGGGTCCGGACCCCTAGAGACCTACTCTGGGGAGCGGGTACTTGTTTCCTGGGGTGGTTCGGAGCCCAGTGTAGCCGCTTAGCTGGTTCCGTACCCAAAAGCCTGCACTCTCCACCACCCTGTAACGAGTGCTCTAGTACCTGGAGCCGGGTAATTGGGGGCCCGGACCTCGTCCCAGCTCAAGAGCTGGCTTCCTAAGTCCAACACGGTGTGTCCAACACTATATCTCAAAGGATCGAGCACAGCAAAGTGACCTCACCCACTGCTGCGAAGGGTCTGGCACGATGAAGCCAGGTCCGGAAAGATCGTGCTGTTTCCTGGAGTGGTCCGGAGTCCTGCGTAGCGCCTTAGCCTAGTTCCGACCCTAAGCCTACGCACTCCCCCACTCTGTAACAAGCACAGAGCTACCTGGGCCTGCGCATCTAGAGTCCTGGACCTAGTACCAGCCTGGGATTGGTCAGGAATGAGCCCCGCGGGTCTGCTACTAAGCTATAACTTTGAAGTGGTACACAGGTTAAAACCTGGCAGGTGGTAGACAGTCTCAAACCATTGAGCCTACCTACCAGGGGGTCCGAGTATCTGCTTCAAAGCTTTCATGCAGGATAAGAGCCAGTCTCGATGGTAGAAAGACTCATAGCAACTGAGTCTCTCTCCCAGGGGGCCCAGGGCATCCGCTTTGTCCCAGACATCATGGATGAATTCTGCATGCGTCAAATAGCTAAGTTGCAGCATCGTTGCTACCATATAAGCAAATTTGATTCTTCTCTCTGTAGTTCTGTATGCTACGCAGGGAACAAGACGCTTGCTCGTCTTACAAACTATGTGACACCTATGCCCAAGGAGGCCCGGAGTATCTTCTACGGCTCACGTGGCAGACAGGTCCAAACAACTGAACCTATCCGCCAGGGGGCCAGGGCGCCGGGGTGCCGCATACCGCAAATCAACAACCGACAAACAGCTAAGTTGAAGTTTCTTCTATTTCAAAAACTTTCAACTAATACAATGTTTGTTACATAATGCAAAAGGAAAAAAGATACAATCCCCAGCCTAAGGGTCCGCAGGCTCTCGCTTGAAGTAGGCAGCGACGAAGTCAACGACCTCCCGCACGCTGTCCCGAGCGGCGGCCTCCGTCTCTGCTACAGGGCCATCGACCACGGGCGCCAGCGAGATGGCCGGGTCGTGGCTCCGGAGGCAGGTCAGGATGTGCTCCGCCACCATCCGGATCAGCTCGCGGCCCTCGGTTTCGAGCTGTCCAGTAAGGACCGGCCCCAGGCGCTGGAGCCTATCCGAAGCAGAGCTCAACACTGGGAGGGCATCAGCTATCGAAGCTGGCGGCTCCGCCACCTGGATTGGGCTCATTCCAAATGGCACCAGTGCGAGGCTCGCTTCGGCCGCCCAGTCAGCGATCCGCTGGGCTCCAGCGCGCTGGTCTTCCTGGTGCTTCTGGACCGCCTCTTGCACCCGGGTGTCCAGGGCCGCCTTGGCCACCTCCACCTCGCGGGACCTCTCCTCGAGTTCGCGGGACCTCTCCTCCAGCTTGGTCTCCCTCTGCTCAGCCCGTGCCTTCAGCTTCTTGAGCGAGTCTCGCTGGCGCCCGAGCTCCTTCTCTATGCCGGTGGCGTGGGCCTCCCGCTTGGCGAGGGACTTCCGGCCCTCCTCCAGATCCGCCTCGTCGGCAGCCAGCTGGCTGGCTCTCTCCTGCAGTTGCTCGCGCCATCCCTGCAGAGTCGCAGAGAAGATGTCGAGCTCCTGCCTCCGGAACTCGAGGTCCTCGCTGCGAGTCTCCAGCTCGGACTGTTGAACTGCGAGGTGAGCCTCGAGGTCGGACCGCTGAGCAGCGAAGCCAACAACCTCCAGGGTGAAGTCCTACTCCCGCTGCGCCAAGGATTTCTCCCGGTTCGACACTGCGAGCTCTCGGTCAAACACATTCTTAAGGCTGGCTCGGTAGGCCTCTTGGTCCGACTTGAGCTTCGACCGAGCTTCCGCAGCGCGGGAGGCTTCTGCCTTCGTGTGCGCTTCCAGGCGGGTGTGCCAGTCGGAGAGACGCTGGCGCTCGCTCTCCAGTGCAGACCACTCCCGCCGGAAGGCTGCCTCGGCGGAGGAGGTTGCCTCCTCGATCGACCGCCGAACCTGCAACAGCACCTGAGGAAGGGGAGCCGCATCCTCCTCCGGGGGTTGGAGCTGCAGGAGCCGCCTGCCAAAGACCACCTCCAACTCCTCCTCTGCAACAGGACCGGAGCTGGAGGTGGGGGCTTCCGCTGCGGCAACTGTCTCCGGTGCCCCCGCTGCCGCCGTGGTGGACGCGGCCGTGCCCAGCTCCAGCGCCCCTGCAGCTGCCGTGTCGGGCGCGGCCGGGCCCAGCTCCGGCGCCCCCGCTGCCGCCGTGGTGGACGCGGCCGTGCCCAGCTCCGGCGCCCCTGCAGCTGCCGTGTCGGGCGCGGCCGGGCCCAGCTCCGGCGCCCCCGCTACCGCCGTGGTGGACGCGGCCGTGCCCAGCTCCGGCGCCCCTGCAGCTGCCGTGTCGGGTGCGGCCGGGCCCAGCTCCGGCGCCCCCGCTGCCGCCGTGGTGGACGCGGCCGTGCCCAGCTCCGGCACCCCTGCAGCTGCCGTGTCGGGCGCGGCTATGCCCAGCTCCGGCGCACCTGCTGCTGCCGTGTTAGGTGCGGCTGCGCCCTGAGCCGGCATTTCAGCCGCCACGGCATCGGGCGCGGCAGCACCCAGCGCCGGCATTTCCACCGCCGTTGTGTCGGGTGCGGCTGCGTTCAGTGTCGGCGTTTCCACCGACGCCGCGTCGGGCGCGGCTGCACCCAGCACCGGCGCCACCGTCACCGCCGCCGCGTTGAGCGCAGCAGAGTCTAAAAATGACACGCCAGTTAGCATCACGTCATGCTCCACGGGGCTAGCACAGGTCGCCGTACCTGAGGGTCCCGTACCTGCTGTCGCCGTCGCTGTCGACGCCAAGGCCGCCGCCGCCTGGGCACCTGCCGATGTGCCAGCGATGGTAGAAGAACCGCTGGGGCGGGGAGTCCTGGCAACAAAGCAGGGAAGCCTTTTAAAAGAAAAAACAAACAGAGCACCGGCGCAAGGGAAGAGAGCAGGATGACACTAACCCAGAAGTACCGGGTACCCAGCATCCCCGGAGCACCGGCCTCTTCTCTTGCGGTTGCTGCTGTTGCTGCTGCTGCCCCTGCAGCTGCAATGCAGGCGCAACCTGGGCTTGCTCTTGCTGCTGCTGTCCCCGTGGCTGCGGCACGGGCGCAACCCGGGGTCGCACCTGTTGCTGCTGCTGCCGCCCTCGCGTCTGCTGCCACTGCTCTTGCGGCTGCAGCTGCTGCTGCTGCTGCTGTTGCTGCCGGCGGGAGGAATTCCGCGGCGGCGATGGTGGTGGTGCAGTTGCCCCAGAGGATGCGTGGGGGCCGGCAGCCCGGGAGCTACCCTGGCCCGCGCCCTCAGAAGAGCTCTGGCGCTTCGCGGCGGGCTCCGAGACCAGGGTCCCGTCGCCCCGGAGTAGCCTGCGCCGGCCTCCGTCGCCCGACGATGCACCGGAGCTGCCTTGTGCCCGGCTGGAGCCGGCTGTGGCCGCGCTGCTAGCCGCGGCCTGCTTCCCCTTCGTGGTGGTGCCGGATCCCGCAGCGCTCAGCGTGGCCTGATCCCCGGATGCACCCGGGATCCGGAGCCCGCGATTCGCGTCACCTCCGGTCTGGCGTGGGGCCAGTCCCCCGTCGTCCAGAGTTGGCAGGGTTGCCAGCACCGCCACCCTCGCGGAGTCCTCGCAGAGGGGGACTATGCCCTGCGGGAGGATCAGGTTCTCCGGGATGAAGGCGTCCCCTGTCACGTTCGGCACCAGGACCTCCAAGGCCTCCTGTGTCAGGTCGCTCCCCTCTCCGCGTTGGGTCCTGCTGCAGTCGTTGAGACCGGTGAAGTTCCACGCTGCACGTGGCTGCTGCTTCAGGGGAGCGATCCGGCGCTTCACGAAGTCTCCGAGCACGTGCCACGAGGTGAGGCCGCTCTCTGCCAGCGACCTGATCTTGTCCAGCACGGAGTCGAACTCCGGCTGCAGCGACGGCTTGGCCCTCCAGGATGCCTTGTCGGAGGCGGGCCCCTCGGTCGGCAGGGTGAGGCGCTCGTTGGCTTCGGTGGTGGCGATCACCCAATCCCTGCGCCACTCCTCCCACTTCCCGCCAGCCAGGCCGGGAATGTAAGGAGTCGCCAGGTCACTCCTCACCTGGAAGTAGTACCCTCCCACCTCGTCCTTGCTCCTTCCGGATCTCACCAGAATGAAGAAGTAGCGGAAGAGGATGACGCAGGGCCGAACTCCCACAAACATCTCGCATAGGTGCACGAAGATGGACGTCAGGAGGAGGGAGTGCGGCGTCAGATGCTGAAGTTGGAGGCCGAAGTCTTGCAGCAGCAGCAGCAGCAGCAGGAACGAAGAAATCAGCAGTCCCACGCCAGTGGAGATGTGCGAGATGAATAGCACAAACTCCCCGGCGCGGAGGTTGCCAAGGGGAACCGAGCCTGCTCGCACCCCCCAGCCGGTCTCCTGAGCGCTCCATCCCAGCAGACGGCGCACTGTGTTCAACTCTCCCTCGGTCTGGTATCGGCGGGGGTGAACAAGGGATGCCATTGCTCAGTGGAGATGAGAGGCAGCCGGCGCGAGGGAACAAAGGGCAAAGGAGGCTCGAAGGCAAAGGGGCGCAAAGGTTGGAAGGGAGAAGACGAATGCGGGAAAGTAACCGCGGAATGCGGTACACCCCATTATAAAGCCTGACTCAACCGGCGCGCCCTGGAACCGTCGCTGGAACCCAAGCGACGTCCGCACCTAGTGTTAACCGCCCATTCCATGGCAAGGGGGCCCAGGCCCACCTGTCAGGGAGAGCGGGTAACCAACAGAGGTGAGAAAAGGCGGGATCCGAACCGCCGCCCGCGCGCGTGAAGCGAGGCAGAAGCTGAGCTGACGTGCGCGCATTAATCGCAGGCGTGGCCGAGCTTTTCGGGAACTGCGCCGGTGGTAAATATTTCGTTTACTCCGGCCGCAACAATGCCGAGCGTCGCGCGCATGACTAGGTGAACCACTATTATGCGTGGGGATCGTGAGTCAGTAAGCCGTTGCGATGTGATGAGGCAGCAACCAACCCAATGGGTGGTCAAAGCCGGTCAAGACCCCTGCGGAAAGGAGCTTCAAGCTATATAGAGACAAATCGCAGAAGTGGCCCCACCTGTGGGTTCGTACCTCCCCCAAGGTGGGCCCGGGGGCCACTGTCGGTACCCTGTAATAGGGATACCCACTCTTACTGCAGCAAGGCAGGACCCGCGTAGTTATCCGTAGCTGCGCGGGAAAGACGGAGTAGCCAGGCCCCACAGGCCAGGCTTTTCCCTCACCAGGCCAACGGCCCCGGACCGTTCCCCGCCTGAGGATGGGTCTGGTGACGCCACGTGTCTCCACGGAAGGGAAGCTCCGAGCTGACCGCCGAGGCCTCGGACCCCGAGAGGGGTCCGGGACCTCCTGCGCCCGTCCGAACTCCCCTCACCGTGTAGGGGTCCGGAGCCGCCACGTGTCCCGGAGACGTGGGATCGTGCGCGAGTCTTCCGCAGGAAGACTCGCCCACCTACCGCATTTAATGCGATGGACAAGGTGTGCTCTGCCACCGCGGTACACAAGACAGCCTTTTGTCAGGCCCCGCTGCGCGCCGCGTATTACCAAGGAGCACAGTGCAGCCACCTGAGCCGCGCCCGCGCAGAGCCCGTCTGCCGCGTTAAATGGATACGACGGCACGGCACTTTTCCATCATGCCACCTACGCCGCTCCCTACACAGTCGTTCAGCTACGTGGCAGGCGATGCTACTAGCTACGTCAGGCTCCGTCTCGACAAGACAGCGCCAAGACATGATGGACGGAGGGCTCCGGGAGCAGGCGAGGGAATCCAAGAGAGAGATCTCCTTTGCCTGCAACGCCATAATGTATGAACAATCCGTTATTTTATATTGCATCGTTGGACCCACCTGTCGGGGATCCAACAGCCGTGTACGCACCCCCTTGAGATATAAAAGGGAGGTGCCCGCTGTGCACAAGACCATCTCCACAAGACAGACTCAAGCTCTCGCACCTTCTCACTCTCGTGGGAAGGCAATACAACACACAGTGGACGTAGGGTATTACGCTCCGGCGGCCCGAACCACTCTAAATCTTGCTGTGTTCATCGTGTTCTTGAGTGAGATCGATCTAAGACTAGCTAACCCCCGAGTACACACCCTCTGGGCTAGGGCGGGTGCCTTCCGCCACCCGGCTGTGGTTTGCAGCACCACGACACGCATTAATTGGATACGACGGCACGACACTTTTTCATCATGCCGCCTACGCCGCAAGCTACATAGCACGTCCAGCTACGTGGCAGGCGACACCGCTGGCTACGCCTGATGCCGTTTCGACAAGACAGCGCCTGGACACGCCGGACGGATGATTCTAGGAGCAGGCAAGGAAATCCAGGAGGGAGATCTCATTCGCCTGCGACACTTAATGTATGAACAGTACTTAGTTTATACTACATCGTTGGGCCCACCTGTCGGGGACCAACGGCCATGTGCGCACCTCCCTCGAGATATAAAAGGGAGGCGCTCGCTGTACACGCAGGACAACAAGCTCCCCAGAGCACATGGAGACCCACGCTGGACTCAGCTCCAAGCTCTTCCAAACCCAAGCAATACATCACACAGTGGACGTAGGGTATTACGCTCCGGCGGCCTGAACCACTCTAAACCTGCTGTGTTCATCGTGTTCTTGAACGAGATCGAACTAATCCTAGCTAACCCCCGAGTACTCACCCTCTGGGCTTAGGCGGGTGCATTCCGCCACCCGGCTGTGGTTTGCCACACCACGACAGGGTCAATTTCATCCATCTGGTGACGTGGCGAGTCATCGTGGACCACCAAGTCAGCGCCCAGTCGGATTAGGGTTGCAACTCACATTGAAATGTCTAAATTACCCCTAGTCCATGTGCTGAACACACGCCATCGAGCCATACTACAAACCCAAAAGCTCCCAGTTAGATCGCAACCCCCATCACAGCTAGCGCTGGCCTCCCAGCTAGGGCAGGTCGCCACCCTTCGCAACCCCTCCAAGCCAGCTCGTCTCCCCCCACCCTGGCTGCTCGCAGGTCATCGCAGGGCGCCGCGCAGGTCATCGCTCCCATTGTGGAGGTTGGCTGGGGATCGAAGGTGAGTCCAAGTTCTGCTCGTGGGATCTCAATTTGATTTGGGCGCTTTGATTTTTTTTTATGGAACCAAACACCAGAGAGCTGCCTGGGAGGAAGGGGCGGCAAGCTGGCTGGGGGAGGTGACGTGCTAGCTGGGGCAGCGAGGAAGCTTGGGGCCGTCGCGGTGGCTAGCTGGGCGGTGAGGGAGCTAAGGGCCGGCGCTGCTGGCTAGCTGGGGTGGCGAGGAAGCTCGTGGACAACGAGGTAGCTCAGGTCCGGGCCTGGGGCTGCGAGCGAATCTGAGTTCAGCTGGTTCTATGGAGGGTACAAACGATATTTCCCATCATATGCTGACTGGGCGCTGATTTGGCAGTCCACGGTGGCACGTCACGTCACCAGATGGACGAAATTGACCCGCTTTGCATAGTTCAGATACCAAAGTTGATGTTTTGATAGTTCAGAGATGAAATTGAGCTATGAGTTATAGTTGAGGGACGATTTTGGTTATTTCGCTAAAAATATTCAAATATCTTTTGGGATAAAGCTCTGATCCTAAAGATTTACCGAACGGGTATCTGTTTACATCAAAATTCGTGAAGACATAATAATGTACGTATCATGGGTCTTTCTCCTGCTAAATGAATGAACTCATCAGTTGGGCCCTTCCTTCCATTCGGTTGTGCTTTTTTTATTTTTATATTTAAAAAAACAAAATTTCAAAAATATATGCCGAATAGGGAAATTTTCAAAAATGGGTGACTATCGCCCCCCTAATGGGCGATAGGATCCAGTGGGCGACAGGACCTAAATGTAAAAAAAATTACATTTAGGTCCTGGCGCCCAGGGCGCATTAAACAGTGAACTTGTAAAATCGATATAAAATCTTAGAAAAATCAAAAAAATACAAACTAAACTGTTATGGATTCTATGAAACAAGATCTACAACTTTTGTTACATAAAGTTTTTCATTTGATCAATGTATCTTTCTCTATTTTAAATACCAATTTAATGCACTTTTATTTAAATCTCAAGATCCATCCTTTGGATACATGTCATCTTTGGCCAGAGTGTTGCATATGATGAGCATAGGCTTGTACAAAATTGGTAGGCCCAGAAAACATTTCTAGTATAAGTTTTTAAATTAGATCTTGCAATATGTCTAGTTTAAATGAGTTATTTATCCATGCTGCTATACTGAGTATTAGAATCCATAACTTTTACAGTACCATTATTTTATTTCCTAAGAGCTATAAAAAAAGTTTGGTAAATTTTAGATAAGCACAACTAGACCAAATGAATTATTTTAGATTTTTCTAGGTACAAGAACTATTTTTCTTGATTTAGGTATATTGATCAAATGAAAAACTTTATGTAACAAAAGTTGTAGATATTATTTCATAGAATCCAGAACAGTTGAGTTTGTATTTTTCTGATTTTTTTATAATTTTATATCGATTTTACAAATTCACTGTTTAATGCGCCCTGGGAGCCAGGACCTAAATATTTTTTTTTTACATTTAGGTCCTGTCGCCCACTGGATGGGCGACATGCATCCATTTTTGAAAATTCCTATTCGACATATATTTTTGAAATTTTATTTTTTTTTAAATATAAAAATAAAAAAAAGCCATTCGGCTGGCCTCCAAGGCCCAGCAGAGGCAAACCAGCCGAGCCCAGCCCTAGAGAGAGAGAGACGTGAGGGTCAGAAGAAGCGTGCGGCACCCGGCAACGAAGCCATCTTCGCTTCCCTTCTCCTCCCCACCTGGCCCCTATTTATCGCCGGCTGCTAGGGTTTTATGGTTGCCGCCGCGTCCCCGAGCATCACCGCCTCCACCCCCGACGACCCCATCGCGTGGCCGGTCCTCCGCGTGGCAGCCGCCGCCACCACAGCCCTCTCCCGCGGCTTCTCCTGTCGCATCACGCGCCGCCGCCGCCGCCTCCCATCGAGCTGCCGAGCGGAGCGGAGAGGAGATCCGTCTGGGCCGGTTGCTTTCCCTTCTCCCGGTAAGGAAGCCCCCCCAACCTAGCTTACTTCGATTCATCGGCTCCGTTTGCTCCAATCCGTGTTCCAAGTTTCGATTTTTCTTGCGATTCCTTGCAAGGAAGGGGTTAAGCCGCCCGATTACTGCGAATGAGTCCACGCGTAGGGAATTTATGATACTCCCTCCACCTAGGATTTGTTTTTTATTTCTTTTGTACGCACTCGGTGTGGACATATAAATTCCTGGGACTCAGGGAGCGCGGGAGGTATCCCGCCCGACCCTGTTTCTTGTTAGCCTTGGCCTTGTTTTGCTTAGTTTTTAATGATTAGGATCGGATGTGATGGTCTCTTAACTCGTTCTAGGTTGTGTGCATAGTGAGGTAACTTTGATCAGCGGTTGTGTAGCATTTATTTAGCTGCTGCATGTAGCCAGAACAGTCCACTCTTTATTGCAGAATTATGGGCTATTCCTTGCAAATTGAACAAAAGGGGCTGCATTTGTTCAAATGCCCCTCCGTGCTTATGAATCCCCATTGCCCAGGGGTTCAGCTGGTTTGTGGACTCACCATATTAAGTATTATGAGTTTTGTAGCCTTGCAGTATGGAAAGGAGACTTAATTTATTGAAATGTCCCACATTACATATTTTAATGGCAACGAAGCTTGTAGGAGTAGATAGGGATGATGGCTTTACCTTAATTGAACGCTTTGATACATAACAGTAGTTGTCAAGATGTACTATGCATTAATATTGAGCCAGTCCTAGTATGTAACTTACTATACCCTACCACCTTTTTCTTCACTAGATGGATGGCATGCCGAACTTTATATATCGCTATACAAGTCATGTAATTTCCATTTGGTTGCATTGATTATTCATATTGATTGTCTCTAGTTTGATACTGTTTTCAGTTTGGAACTGATTTTTTACTAACTTTTTGGCTAATCGGCTCATGTATTTCTGCAGTTTGTATCCAGTTGTACATCTTGACTCAGGATCTCTGTTAAGAACTTGGCATCTTTGTTCATATGGAGTCCAAGAAGAGTTGTCTTCTGATCACTTACTCCCAGGAGATCATAGATGGGGTGCCTTTGTATGTTTCATCTAACTGCCTGCCCATAAAAGCTTTGAAATATGAACCTGCTGGTCATTCGTTCCATGCTGCGGCAATGAAGCTTCTTGGTCTTGGGGAGCAAGAAGACGCGGAAACTGATGATCACAGCGTTTCATCAGATGACAAGAGCCAAGATTTTAATACTGCCTCTGATACCTTTAGCAGCAAAGGGAAGAAGAAGTCTTCTGGCAGCCAACAACAGGATCACTATGCATTGCTTGGTTTGGGACACTTGAGATTCTTGGCTACTGAAGATCAGATTCGAAAGAGTTACCGTGATATGGCACTTAAACATCATCCAGATAAGCAAGCTGCTCTGATTCTTGCAGAGACAACGGAGGAGGCAAAACAAGCAAAAAAGGATGAGATAGAGAGCCATTTCAAGTCCATTCAGGAGGCCTATGAAGTTCTCATAGATCCTACAAAGAGGAGGATTTACGACTCAACAGATGAGTTTGATGATGATGTCCCAACAGACTGTGCCCCACAAGACTTCTTCAAGGTTTTTGGTCCAGCCTTCATGAGAAATGGACGCTGGTCTGTTACCCAGCCTATTCCTTCTCTTGGAGATGATGCCACTCCGATAGATGAAGTTGACAAATTCTACAATTTCTGGTACAACTTCAAGAGTTGGAGGGAGTTTCCAGATGATGATGAATATGACTTGGAGCAAGCTGAATCTCGTGAACATAAGAGGTGGATGGAGAGGCAGAATGCAAAGCTACAAGAGAAGGCTAAAAAGGCAGAGTATGCAAGAGTGCGTACTCTTGTTGAGAATGCTTACAAGAAAGACCCAAGGATCCAGAGGAGGAAGGATGAGGAGAAGGCTGAGAAGCAGAGGAGAAAGGAGGCGAAGTATCTGGCAAAGAAACAGCAGGAGGAGGAAGTGGCAAGAGCTGCTGAAGAGGAAAGGAAAAGGAAAGAGGAGGAGGCTAAGAAAGCTGCAGAAGCTGCTCTCAATCAGAAGAAGCTGAAGGAGAAAGAGAAGAAGTTGCTCCGCAAAGAGAAAACCCGTCTGCGCACACTTGCAGCACCTCTAGTTGCAGAGAGCCACTTTGGTCTGTCAGATGAGGATGTTGAAACAGCATGTGCCTCACTTGATATGGAACAGCTAAAGAAACTGGGTGACAGTATGGAGGGTAAGGATGCAGCTGAAAAGGCCAGGTTGCTGAGCAGTGCACTTCACAAAGAAAGTTCCTCAAAGGAAGCAAAGAAAAGTGATGCAAACAGTGTGGAGGGTTCTGCTTTAAAATCCAACTCTACAGGAGGAAAAGCAACACAAGGCAGCAGCATATTGAACAGCTATGAGAAAAAGGAGAGACCATGGGGAAAGGAAGAGATTGAAATGCTTAGGAAGGCAATGCAGAAGTATCCAAAAGGAACTTCAAGGAGATGGGAGGTTATTTCTGAGTTTATTGGAACAGGCAGATCTGTTGAAGAGATTCTCAAGGCCACGAAGACGGTTCTTCTGCAGAAGCCAGACTCAACAAAAGCTTTTGACTCTTTCCTCGAGAAGCGCAAACCAGCCCAATCCATTGCTTCACCGCTTTCAACCAGAGATGAAACAGTTAGTTCATCAACTGAAGGAGCTGGGACTGCTTCATCCAAGGCGGCGGCACAACCAGCTAGCAGCCAGACAGCCAATGGGAAAGCAGCTGCTGATCCTGTTCCAGATGTTGCACCTTCTGTGACTGATCCAGATGCCTGGACTGAAGCACAAGTGCTGGCCCTCGTCCAAGCTTTGAAGGCTTTTCCTAAGGACGCAAGCCAAAGATGGGAGCGTGTTGCTGCTGCTGTCCCCGGTAAGACTGTAGTCCAGTGCAAGAAAAAGGTTGCCGCAATGAGGGAGAATTTCCGAAGCAAGAAAGCCGGGGAGTAGTGCTGTAACAGCCTCACCGAAGTACATTTTGCGAGGATTATAGCTGCACGGCAATATTTATGGAGTGAGCATCTTGGCTGGTGGCTTGTGCTGGGGATTCCACTTGACGAACCTCTTACACCACCAGTGGCAAGAATAATTTTGTTCTAGTGCTGTGACAACTCTCATTCATCTTGCCAGCGATGTTGGTTTTCTTAGTAGTAATGAAATTTGGGACTGCTAGAGAGGAGGATACGCCATTGAAGCTCATCTACTGTTGATGGACTGATGATTGGCCTTTTGTAGCACTGGTACCCATGGGTTTTGTTTCGGCTGGCTCCTGGGGTTGTCTATGCTTTGCTGGAAGCCATTGGAATATTTTGCCTTGCAGTGTAGTGATATGGTCCGGCCTGGCTGAGTACAAATGTAGAGAACCACATGAGTTTTTATTTATCATCTAAGATAGAAATATTTGTTACATTGCGAGACCTTTTTATTGAATTGAGCATTATTTTGGGTAGCAGCATTTTGTAGGCGACACTTTTTCTTGATTGCACCTTATTGCCCCATCCTATGAGAATAATCTTCCATCTGTCGGGTGTCTATTCTTGTTACGATGCTAATTTCTGTGAGAATAATCTTCCGTCTGTCGGGTGTCTATTATTGTTACGATGGTAATTTCTGTGCATCGATGGGTAATTTTGGCAGGTTATCTCAGGCTTACTCCATCTGTCCCAAATAAGTGTAGTTTAAGAATTTAAAATTTGTCCCAAAATAAATGTAGTTCTCGCTAAGGATTCAAAATTTATCCCAAAATAAATGTAGTTCTCGCTTTTCGCTACATCTCTATCCTCTAACCCTTTCTCTTTTCAAGTGCACTCTTTATTTTTTTTATCCTTCCAGCATCTTCAAGAGTTTGGCATCTCAATATTTTTTTTGGCAAATGGAGAAAAAACAGCCTCCAACAATTTGACAAGTAATTTGGTATTTTTGGCAACTTGACAAATTGAACCTCTTCCACGCGCGCGGAAGCAGCTTGGTATCGCGGTCCTGGCGTCGCCACGATTCACGGTGTTCTTCTCTACGGTGGATCAGACATCTCTAGGATCCCTCTAGGATCCAGCTCTGGCCGTTTGGCCACCTCAACCATGCTCTTGCTCGACGACGCCGGCGGAGCCACGTGAACCGGAGTCTCCAACCCTTCTTATTGGCCTCCCCCAGCCGGCGTTCCACCGGCGGCGTCCCTGCTGCCGCCACTACGGCTATTGGTGCACGCCAGGTACGCGGCCAGGGACGGGTCATCCTCCGGCCGCATGGCCCTCGACGACAGGCTCCTCATCGCGGCGCAGCCCGGCGGCGGCGGCACCGAGAGCCGTCGCGTCGCCGGCAGTGCCCCTGCCGCCTGTAACACCCCAAATTCGACCGGTCCGACCGGTATGACCGACCGGTCAGACCGGTTGGGCGTATTACAACCCGTCCTTATCTTCCCTTTATATTTATTTTATTCCCACTCAACTCTCTTCTTCCCCGTTGAGCCAGAGCTCGAGCAGAGTAGGCCGCCGCCGCCCCTCCCTTCGATCTCCTCCCTCCGGTCGCCTTACTTCGATCATTTGCGCATAGAAGTTCCCCACCACCTCCTCCACCTTCCCCAACCTCCAGCCTAGCCTCTCCTCGGCCGAATCGGCGAGAATCAAAGCTCCAAGCCTCCATGGACAGTAGCTCCGCCCCTCACCGTCGATCCGCCTCTCCGGTCGTCCTCCGCCCAAACAAGTCCCTAAAATGGGTTCGTGGTGAGCTCCTCATCCTCCCTGACCCCTTCCTTCGTGGATTCCGGCACCGAGCCGCCCAGGACGCAGCCGGTCATGGCCCTGCGCCATGGCTCGACTAGGACCGGTCTGACCGGTTATAATAACCGGTCTGACCGGTGGAGCCTTTTATTCATTTGACGAAACTTGCAGGTTGCCTAACAAATTAAAGAAAAATCCTAAAAATACAAAATTAGTTTTGTTTGAATGCTTAGATCTAAATCTCCAGGGGAAAAATATTAATTCTTGTGAAATGAACTTTTTGCCTCAGATAAAGTTTAGGTTGTGTTTTAGAATTGTTTAATTATTTTCAGCAAATAGGTTAGTCCAAAAATTATGAAACTAGGGATGTGGCTTGCTTTAGGAATGTGTAGTTCATTGCAAAAGTTACAAGTCTAGGAAACATCGTTTAGTATGATAAACAACATATCCGTGTACTAGTATGTTATTAGATAATAATTAGTTTATGTTTAAGAAAGATATTGGCGCATACAATTAACACATTTTATCGGTGTAGTGTCATGCTAATTTTTGATTCATCATTAGAATGCACGGATACTCCAGAAAATTTGTACCCGGACAATCCGGGCTAAAACCCGGAGTCTCCGGACGTGTGGGTTTGTAGTTTCTTAATTGTTAAGTTCATCCTGAGTAGGCTTAAATAAATAGTCTTAGTAATAAGGACTAGCTTCTTGTATGAAAAGTTAATATTTAATTATGAATTGTTTCTAAACTAGCATATTTTCCAATCAATTAAAGTATTCCTTTTAAATAATCCCTTAGAGTTGTCTAACTATTTTAGCTTCCTGTGTATTACTTCTTTGAACTCACCCCGAGGTTGATTGAGAAAAGAAAGAGTCTAGTAGCTGTAGCTTGCAATATATCTACTTAGGACATTGCTCGGTTAGGACCGGTCTGACCGGTCGAAAGGACCGGTCTGACCGGTAGTGTGCTTGGGGTAATTTGGACCGGTCTGACCAGTCTGTTGGACTGGTCTGACCAGTGTGGCGGCAGCTGAGCGAGTAGGGTTAGGGTAGTTGGTCTGAATCATTAGCAATTCTCCTCAGTTATGGGTTATTTTTGTAAATATGTAATTCATATATGCATTCTCTCATATCATATGCATATGCACACATGTAGATTCCGGTGCATGCGATCTCGTGACTGTGGAACAGGCGTAGCCGTGAAGCCCAAGAGCTAGCGAGGCAGGATTGAGAAAGAATTCGTGAAGACCCGGCTCAATGGTCGGAAGGGCCCAAGGCCGAAAATAATATTAGCACTAACTTAGTGTTACCCTCAGGCAAGCCCCGGTGCACATCCTATTAATTTAAATTATGACACCTATTTATGTTTCTAATACTTGTGCATTAGGTTTAGTAATTGTTTGGAACCTTAGTTGCATGATCCTTAGGTTTCCTTGGGTTTATACTAGTATGTATGGGTCGTTAGCACTGCTATGCTAAATAGTTCTCGATAGAAGCCGAGTGATTTCAGGTCACTCGCGAGATATAGGATACTTAGAAGTCGAGTAATTTCCGATTACTCGCGAGAATTAGGATATATTTAAATTCCAGTACATGAGATGTTGAATTTGATATGGAATAACTGGAGAATTTAGACCGGACAGGAAATGATGAGGATACATAGGTATGGCAGCAGGACAGGGTTCCTGGGTGTCTTAGTCCCGTCTGTGTCGGTTAAGGACCGAGCCGTTGTTGGCCCTGCTGATCATGTTTGAACTGTACTAACCGCATACCGGGAGTAGGAGGTAGACGAAACCGGTAAGCCGAGTACTGCCTTGCTTCGAAAGTACAGGAACCCGCACCCAACTCCTGGGGCGAGTCGAGTAATCGCGGAGAATTGGGATGCATATGTTTATTTTTGGTGGTCTCACGTTGAGCTCGGCTGACCATATGTCGTTGGGCTGGTTCCTGTAGTTCGAGGCGGGGAGGGGAATGGTTGGCATGTATAGTCCGACGGGGCAAATACGTGCCGTGTTGGTTAGGTCCACCTTGCAAGGTTAAATCGGATCGATTCGCCGTCAGTCGCTCTCGGATATGAGCACCTTGATCACCGAGTCGCAGCGTAGTGCGAGTAGGGATGATAAGTGTTTAATGTAAGGTTTCTCTATATTGATTTTATACCTGTTGCTCCACCATGTTTGCTATAGTTAGTTTATGCTAATGATAGATCATGGTTAGATTATATATACAATCCGGGCTAAAATCATGAAAGTAAGGACTTACTTTAGCCGCGGTTTCTGCAAAATAACCACCAGCCAAAAGCCTTGCATGTCTAGTTATATGGGCTAAGTTATACCCACTGGTCGGGTAGGTCTTGATTAGTATTAGTTGCTCAGGGTTTGTTGTTTACCCTATTTCAGGTATAGAAGCTAACTAGGTTTCACATCGGTGGGCTCGATGTGGCGCCTGGTCTTCACGTCTCGGTGGTTCTCGACTTATTTAGTTTGTTCTATTTAATCTCTAGTAAAAATGCTCTGTAAGTTAGATTTTCTTTCGTGCTGTCATTTCTTTTTTTTTGCAAATTTTAAATTTAAAGCTGTTTTGTAAAAGCCTTAAATGTTATTTTTTCTATTTTATAATATTTTATCATGCTGGTACCTTCTGTGTTCGCCTTCGTGCGAGACTTCTGGTGTGTTTCGATCGGCCTGTGGGTTGGAAACAACCTATCAAGTTACACTTAATTAAGCTAATGCGCCCAATGGTGGCGGTTATGCTTAATTAAGCATTTTAACTCGGCGGGTCTGTCACACCGCCTCCTTCGCCGGGCTCCCCAGCGGCATGATGACGGTGGTGTCCCTGCGGCCTTCCGCGGCAGCCGGCTTGGTGGTGACCGCGACTGGCTCCCACGAGAAGACCACGGCGGCTGGCGGCTTTAGCACGGCCGCTAATTCTTGCTGCTGCCCCATCGTTGCTCGCCTTCGTTGGTACGCACCCAAAGACAGTGACCGACTAAGAGTAATTCCAGCAGGGTCTCTATTTGGATGACTAAACTCATATTTTAGTCATTTTACTCAAATTTTATCTCCAGCAGAGCCCCTACATGGGTAACTAAAATG
Organism: Panicum virgatum; assembly: GCF_016808335.1. Classification (NCBI taxonomy): domain Eukaryota; kingdom Viridiplantae; phylum Streptophyta; class Magnoliopsida; order Poales; family Poaceae; genus Panicum; species Panicum virgatum. The sequence continues at coordinate 23,477,603 of NC_053151.1, read as the reverse complement.
AGGGGGTGACTAAATTTCTTCTCCCACCCCCTCAATTTGGTCATCCTCTACTTAGCCTACCAATAGTAGAGCCCACTATTTTTTTTCCTTTTAGTCTATTTAGTCGGTGCTGCTGGAGTAGAGACTACATTTTAGATGACTAAACTTGAAAAGTGGGTGACTAAAATGAGTTTTAGTCACTCCACTGGAGTTGCTCTAATACACCGATCGACCTGCCGCCGCCCTGTTTGTATGTATATATGATGGAGTGTCTGTGTGTTCCTGGACGAAGACGGAGGAGAGGAAAAGACGGTGAGAGAAAAGGAGGTTAACAGCCGCGTCAAAAAATAACTACAAGGTTTACAAATTTGTGATTTGGGAAGTAAAATATGGAGAACTCTTGGAGATGAACTATTTTTTTATTTGTCATATTTTTTGCCAAGTTGCTAAACTCTATGTTTTGACAACTAAATTTTGGTAAACACTTGGAGATGCTTTAATTCCCGTGCCCAACTTCTTAAACTACAGTTATTTTGGGGCGGAGGGAGTATGTGAAATTTCAGCTGTACCATATCTCGATGTGTTTGATATTTCGCTAGAATCTTTGTTCCTTTCCTTCTCACAACAAATGATGCAAAATGGAGTGGGTTTGGAAGTGGGAACATTTCTCAACTGTGCCATCCTTCCAGTCACCCTTGGTAATTGGTTTGGTTGTATCGACTTGAACCAGGCTCAGCTGCGGCTGATTGTTTACTTGCGCGGCTGATTGTTTACTTGTGAATCGTGATGAGCCATGCCAATCCCGGCGCAGCTTTGTTTAGATTCTAATTTTTTTTGGTCAAAAATGTTACGTCGAACGTTTGGACAAATGTATGGAGTATTAAATGGGGACAAAATAAAAAATCAATTGCACAATTCGTGTGTAAATTGCGAGATAAATCTTTTGAGCCTAATTGCGTCATGATTTGATAATGTGGTGCTACAGTAAATATTTGCTAATAATTGATTAATTAGGTTTAATAAATTCGTATCGCAGTTTACAGACGGAATCTGTAATTTGTTTTGTTATTAGTATATGTTTACTACTTCAAATGTGTGTCCAAATGCTTCAAAAATTTTACACATAAAAAATTAAAAGGCAATGCAAAGGCACCAGCGAAGCTGGCTCCGTGGAAAGGAAAAAGTCCATTTTTGACCATCTAACTCTGGCCTCAGTTTGGTTTTAGCCATCAGACTCCAAAACCGGGTATCTTCGGCCATACAAGTATCAAAACTGTTCAAATTTGACCATCGGGCTGTTTTGATGGGTGATTTTAATTTTTTTCATTTACAATTAAGTCCTTAGATCTTAAAATGATTATTACTTTTTGCCCGTACCTCCGATTTAGGTCATTCCTACGGTCACGCGTTCGTAAGGGTGAGCTTTATCTTTTAAAATGTCCTTTATACTATTTTATCACTATTTGTTATGTTATTCTTATGTTGTTGTGTAAAACCAACAATATAATAAAAGTAAAACAAACAATTACAAAATAATATGAACAACATTTTAAAAGATAAAGATCATCGTTACGAACACATGATCACAAGAATCACTTAAATTGGAAATATGAGAAAAAATAGTAATCATTTTAAGATCCAAGGACTAAACTGTAAATAAAATAGTCCTTGGATCTTAAAATGATTACTACTAAACTGTAAATAAAATAGTTCTTGGATCTTAAAATGATTACTATTTTTACTCGTATCTCCGATTTAAGTGATTCTTACGGTCATGCGTTCGTAACGATGAGCTTTGTCTTTTAAAGTGTTACTTATATTATTATGTAACTATTTGTTTTACTTTCTTTATATTGTTATTTTTACACAACAACATAAGAATAATATAGCAAATAGTGATAAAATAGTATGAAGAACACTTTAAAAGATAAAGCTCACCGTTACAAATGCGTGACCGCAAGAATGACCTAAATCGAAGGTACAGGCAAAAAAGTAACAATTATTTTAAGATCTAAGGATTTAATTGTAAATAAAAAAATTGAAAATCACCCACCAAAACAGCCCCATGGTCAAATTTGAACGGTTTTGATAGTTGGATGGCCAAAGATACCCGGTTTTAGAGTTCGATGGCCAAAACCAAACTAAGACCAGATTTGAATGGTTAAAAATAGACTTTTTCCCCGGGGAAACGGAAACAAGTTCCTTTCCCGCGAGCCTGGCTCGCTGGATGTGAGTGCCTATCGGTTAATAATTGTATTAAGTTGGAGATTAGTTTATTTTAAATGATATTGGCATTTTTCAAATCGATTAAGATTTATTTATGTAAAACTAAGAGCTATAAAAGTATACTTATATAAACAAATATCATACAAAATTTATTTATGATATTTTATCTCCTGCAACATCTTCTCGTGCAGGTAATAAAAAAACTTCTACTCGTGGCCGACTGAATAAATATAGGTAACCAATCAAGCAGCTATATCATCTGCTGAGTGTCACTGCCCTGAAAAAAAAGAGGAAAAGAAAATAAAAATCCCCGCTGGGCCCACCTGTCAGCCACCCTTTTTCCTCTCCTCCTCTGTTCTGCCGCGTCGCGCCGCACGCGTCGTCGCCGGCGTCGATCCTCGCGTGCCGTGCCACGTGCCGGCCATCCTCGTGTGCCGTGCCCATCCGTCCCTCCTCTCATCGCCTCAAAACCCCGCCCGACCCCCGTTACCCTCAAACCCTAACCCTAGCCTTCCCCTTCTCCATTAACGCCGCCGGCCCGAGCTCCCGTCGCCGCCCACCGCCGCGATTCGGCCGCTCCGATGAGCCGCGGCTCAATTCCTTGCGCGAGGAGCGTCTCCTCCCTTCCCTCGCTCGGTTTCGCCCCTAACCCGGCCCCCTCTCCCTCCCTGCAGAGCCGCCGGCGAGCGCCTCTGTCCGCCGCCGCCTCTGCTCGTCGCGCCGCCGGTCCGCCGCCGCTCCTCGCCCGCACCGCCGCTGGTGAGCCTCGCCGCCACCTCCGCATCGCCGTGCGCACCTCTCCTTCCCCGCTCTGGCCCCGCCTCGCCGCACCGCCTCGCGCCACCGCCGCTCGCCGTCGCCACGCACGCGCGTGCGCGCACACCGCGCGTCGCCCGCGACGCCGTGGCCGCGCCCACGCCGTGGTCAGGGCGCGTGCCCTGCCGTGACCCGGCTGGGTGGGCCGCTGGCCAGCGGGCCCCACCTGTCAGTGCTTGCGGGTGTGGGATAGGGTGGATCTAGCAATTAGTTAGGGTTTTGTGATGTTTAGTTTTTCTGCAATCTTGTAAATTGTGTAGAAATTCGTGTATAGCTCCAAAAATTATGAAACTTGTTTTATTAGATTCCTCTAGCTGAGATCTACTTAGGAAAAATATTTTTTTGCATGTTACTTTGCTGTAGATTTATCTATAGTTCTATCTTGCAAAAGTGAGTTTAATGCTTGGTTATTTGTGTATTGCTAGAAAAATCTCAAACTAAATTTTGTTAGACTCCTTGTGAGGTGTATTTTTCAGTGGTGCAACTTTTTCATATGTTTCCTTGCTGTGTATCAAAGTTTTAGCTTGTTTTCTTATGCTTTATCTGAAAATGGTTTAATATAGAACTTTTTGTTGGAAAGTGAGAAATTAGTAAAACCAGTTTTGTTAGCCTTGTGTTCCTGCCTAGTTTCCATGATAATTTTCTTGGATTTGTTTAGATAAGTTTGCATGCCTTTTATGATTTATCTTGCTTAGAGTAGCTGAAAATTGATCTATTTATGATTACTTATAGGAAAATGTTTTTGCTGCAAAACAAATTTTCATGAGTTCATTGCATTGTCGTCTGCATGCCCAAATTATTTCATGATTTATTCTTGTTGTTTAGTTCATTTCTTAATTCGTGCATCGCATTCATGCATTTTAGTGACCGAACCGTCGGAGAACGAACCCATGGAGCCCGCCGAGTCCGTGGAGCCTGAACCCGGAATCCCGTTCGTGGTCGAGTCGGAAGTTAACCAAGGCAAGCAGCTAAGCATATTCCTTGCACCTATTTAATCTGATTTAGTTTAGCTATCTCACCGGGTAATGTTGGGTTATATGTTATATTTTGTATTGCATTCTTGTACCTAATTTCCTGCATTACCCTTCCTTGAATTGTTATCTATGCCTCTGTCACTTGTTAGTCAATGAACTACTTAATTTGACTAAATTCTTAGCCCTGCTTAGAATACTTATATTGCTTGCTAGAAGGGAATGGTTTGGATTATCACACTTACCTGTTTATCCTTGATCGCACTTGAGCTAGGGCAAGTAGAGTTTGGTAGTACCGAGATTCGAGCGGAATGGTAGGGCCTAGAGAATGAAGTCACATGGGCATAGTCCGCTTGGATCGATTAAGGACCGAGTGGATGCCATCGGCCTTGAGCACCTTTCCGTGCTACCACATATCCAATATAATGGAACGGATGAGCCAAATACCTTCTTTGACTTGATCATTGGGGCCCGGTCCCAGATGCGTGGCCAAGGCCTATGCAGGGAGGTTTAGTGTGTCCCCGGGTGGAATTATGTGTAGGAAAGTTTAGAGAAGTCTCCGGTAGAACTAAATCTCCACGCGCAAGCTGGGCGTACCCTCAACGGTTGAGCCTTGTTGGGAACGGTTGACGTGAGTACCCCCTTGCCCGACGTGATCGGTTGGGTGAGTCGCATGGTCCTCGCGTCGTGTGGGTAAAGTAGTACACCCTTGCAAGGTTATAATCAATTCGAATTGCCGCGCTCTCGGATATGAGCAAGCTCTTGGTTCGCCGAATTCCTCTTAGAGAGTTTCGGTATTGTTGGTTTTGGAATCATGTCTTGTCAATGATCTATTGATTATTATATTACTCTCTTAATCAACTAAAAGTGTTTGGGGTTGGGCAAGATTAATTAATTCTGATAGGTGATAGTGTAGAGAGCTAATGCTTATGCAATAATTACTTAATCTTAAAGCTTTTACTTGAGCCAATGCATGATCCTTGCTTATGTAATCGCGTAAGTCTTGCGAGTACCTTTTGTACTCAGGTTGCTTTCTAAACCTAGTTGCAGGTGAGCCAGAAGTGGTGTTCGGCCATTTCTACCCCACTGATCCAAACGCGGGGGAAGAATAGGTCGTGGTGGCTGTAATGATGTCCTTGAGCAAGGCGTCATTGCTTTAGTAAGTCTTTATCGTAATCGAGCTTCGCGAGAGCATGTAAAAGCAATAAACTTTATGTTTCTGTTTAATATGGCTTTCGTGAGCCCAAGGCTTGTAAGTGAAGTTTGAAACCCACCTATGTTGAACTTGTTATATTAAGCTGTGAACTCTGATTGTATAAAACTGCTCTTTGTGAATTTTTGGCGATGTATTCGATTGTTAACGGTATGTGCATATGCTGATTCTGGGCGTATGTTGGAGCACATACCGGGACTACCGGATTTGATATTATTTTGGATGAATGACGTGTCGGTTATTCGTATCTCTAGATGTGGGATAACACGTGGCACGCTCTCCGGCAAGCACGTGTTAACTCTAATCTGGATGATAATGACCGGCGGTTCGTTTAAAATAGTATCAAATTGGGCGTTTCTCACAACGGGTATCAGAGCTGAGTTTCCATGAAGTGAATTTAAAATTTGTTTAGTGGATTGAGAGTAAAATAAAATTTGATTACTTGCACTAAGATTTACTTTTGTTAAAAATTTGAACTTAAGGTAAAATGCTAACTTTCTTCCTTTGTCTTAGAGCTAATCCTTTCTTACTGCTTCACTTGTCTAATTAAGACATGCTTAACCCCTCTTGTCTTCATGAGTAGCGGGAGCGTAGGAAAACCCTTTCACCCTCTGGAAACCTTTTGAGCCTTTTACCGGAGTTGAGAAGGTGAGAATCACCCATTGTCCGGAGCGCTAGTAGGAGGGTTGTAGCACTGCTGGACAATGTGGTTGTTTCGGGTCGTGAGTGCTAGAACGTTAAGGCGTGCTCACGATGTGAGGAGACGACATGTTGCATTCATACCTCGCATGCATGCATACTTTCTTTTGGTTTTCAAAGCTGCATCTAACTAATTTAATGTGTTGTGGTCTAGTTTTCGCTAATCTCGTTCTTGCTAATCTTAGTGGGCCAGATCTACCATTTCTCTTAGTTATGTTGCTCTAGTGTTGGTTATGTGTTAGATTTTTATCTACACATTGTCTTTCCACCCTACCTTTGAGTATCATCCTCCATCTTTCATTCCTGACCGCTAACCGTTTTGTTTATTAACAGGATGATGTTGCGTTCGGGAACTGGAAGGGATGGTGCCAATGGTTCGGGTGGCAATAACAATCGCAACAACGAGGATCCCCTCCCTAATCCTGCAGTTCACCCAAATCTCGCGGACGTCCTGGCCCGACAAACTGAACTCATGGCGCACTTAGTCAATCAGTTGGGCAATGCCGGCAATAATGGTCCAAGAGCTGAGCCTCAAGTGAACAGGTCTGGGGATTTCTTCCGCACCAACCCGCCCATCTTTCGTGGTTCCAAGGATCCTCTGGATGCGGATTTCTGGCTCAATGTCATTGAAGAGAAGCTTGGTCTTATTGAATGTGAGCCACATGAGAAGGTACTCTTTACTGCTCATCAACTGCATGACGCCCCTGGGGCTTGGTGGCAGAACTTCAAGGCATCTCACCCTGCCAACTACCGCTTCACATGGGAGGAGTTCCGCACAGCTTTTCGCTACTTCCATATTCCCAAGGGTATCATGGACATCAAGAAGAAGGAATTTCTGAATCTCACTCAAGGAAGTCGTGATGTGATGGCCTATGTCAATGCTTTCAACACTCTCTCCCAATATGCACCTGAAGAAGTGGCCACCGATGCCAAGAAGCAAGAACGCCTGTACAATGGGCTCTCCGCAGATTTGCAAGACAAGCTCTCCACTACCAAGTTTGAAGACTTCAATGACTTGGTGAATATTGCTATCAGAGCTGAGCATAAGATGAAGAATCTTGAGGCAAAGAACAAGCGTCCCGCTCCAACCTCTGCGGGCGGTAGCTCCTTCTCTTTTTGTGAAGAAGAAAGATGATAGTTTACGGATGTGTGTTGATTACCGTCCGTTAAACGAAGTCACTGTCAAGAACAAATATCCTCTTCCTCGGATTGATATTTTGTTTGATCAACTCTTCGGAGCTCGTTATTTCTCTAAGATTGATTTAAGGTTGGGTTATCATCAAATCAAAATTCGAATTGAAGACATTCCGAAAACAGCTTTCTCTACTAGATATGGTCTCTATGAATTCACTGTCATGTCTTTCGGCCTCACCAATGCATCGGCTTATTTCATGTATCTGATGAATAGCATCTTCACGGAGGAACTGGATGTCTTTGTGATCATCTTCATTGATGATATTCTCATTTATTCCAAGACCAAAGAAGATCATGCTCGTCATATTCATATCGTCCTCCAAAAGCTTAGAGAGCATCGTCTTTATGCCAAATTTAGCAAATGTGAGTTTTGGCTTGAGAAGGTTTCTTTTCTTGGTCATGTCCTCTCCAAGGATGGTATTGCTGTGGATCCTAGCAAGGTGCAAGATGTTCTTGATTGGAAGCAACCTCAGAATGTCCATGAGATCCGGAGTTTTCTTGGACTTGCGGGATATTACCGCCGGTTCATAGAGAACTTTTCTAAAATTGCGAAACCTATAACTGAGTTATTGAAAAATGGAGTTAAGTTTGAGTGGACTCAAGCCTGTGAAGAAGCCTTCCAAAATCTTAAGGATCATCTCACTACTACTCCAGTTCTTTCTCAGCCAGATATTTCCAAGAGTTTTGATGTTTATTGCGATGCTTCTCGCATCGGTCTTGGCTGTGTTCTTATGCAAGAAGGCCGAGTGGTGGCCTATGCTTCTCGTCAACTCAAGAGGCACGAAGAAAATTATCCTACCCATGATTTAGAGCTTGCGGCTGTTGTTCATGCTCTAAAGATATGGCGTCATTATCTGCTTGGTAATCATTGCAATATCTATACTGACCACAAGAGCCTCAAGTATATTTTCACTCAATATGAGGCAACGTCGATGGCTTGAATTAATCAAGGATTATGACATTGAAGTGCACTATCATCCCGGTAAGGCGAATGTCGTCACCGATGCACTAAGCCGAAAGGCTCAATGCAACTGCTTGACCATAGCTCCTCCTGTGCATACTCTCTGTGATGATCTTCGGAAACTTGGAATTTCTATGGTCCAAGAAGGCTATCTTGCTACTCTTACAGTCAGATCTGATCTTTATGATCAAATTAAGGAAGTCCAAAAGAAGAATAAGGGTATGGCTTGAATTCGGGAGTTAATGCTCGGTGTTTCTCTACGGATGGTCAAGGAGTTCTATTCTTTGGGAATCGAATTGTGGTGCCTAAGGATCATAATCTCAGGCGAATTATCCTTGATGAAGCCCATAGTTTTCAATTCTCCATTCATCCGGGCAGTACCAAAATGTATCAAGATCTCAAGCAAAGGTTTTGGTGGACTCGCATGAAGCGAGAAATTGCTCGGTACGTCTCTGAGTGTGATATTTGCCAAAGGGTTAAGGCCGAACATCTCAAACCTGCCGGTACCCTTCAGCCCTTGCCTATTCCATCATGGAAGTGGGAAGAAATTGGAATGGATTTCATCACTGGGTTACCCAGGTCTTCTCAAGGATATGATTCTATCTGGGTAATTGTTGATCGTCTAACCAAGTCGGCTCATTTCCTTCCAGTAAAGACTACGTATCATGTCAAGCAATATGCGGAGTTATATCTCACTCGCATTGTCTGTCTGCATGGTGTTCCTAAGAAAATTGTCTCTGATCGTGGTCCTCAATTTGTCGCTCACTTTTGGAGAAGTCTGCATGAAGCCATGGGAACTGATCTCACGTATAGTACTGCTTATCATCCTCAAACCGACGGTCAAGCCGAGAGAGTCAATCAAGTCTTAGAAGACATGCTTCGAGCCTGTGCTCTGATCTATGAGAAGAAATGGGTTACTTTCTTACCATTTGCAGAATTCTCTTATAACGATAGTTATCAGGCAAGTATCAAAATGTCACCTTTTGAAGCTCTCTATGGAAGACGGTGCAGAACTCCGATCAACTGGTCCGAATCCGGAGAAAGACCTTTCTTTGGTCCGGATTTGGTAAAAGATGCTGAGGAGCAAGTCAGAATTATCCGTGAGAATCTTCGCATTGCTCAATCTTGTCAAAAGAGTTATGCTGATCGTCGTCGCCGAGAACTACATCTCAAGATTGGTGATTATGTCTATCTCAAGGTTTCTCCATTTAAGGGCACTCGCCGTTTTCAAGTCAGAGGAAAGTTAGCGCCACGTTATGTCGGACCTTTTCGAATCACCAAGAAAGTTGGAGCAGTGGCCTATCAATTGGAACTTCCTCAATCACTTTCCGCCGTGCATAATGTTTTTCACGTCTCTCAGTTGAAGAAATGCCATCGCGTTCTAGCTGACGCCGTCGACCTTGAGTCACTTAATTTTCAACCGGGCCTTACCTACGAAGAACACCCAATAGCCATTCTTGATCGAGATGAAATAAAGGTGAAGCGTAACATGGTGAAGTTTATAAAGGTCCAATAGAGCAATCATTCCGAAGATGAAGCCACGTGGGAGCGTGAGGATCGGTTACGTCAAGAATACCGGGAATTCTTTTCCGATGAGCAAGTTTTCTCCCTACCCACCCCACTTTCTTGATGAGGTTCATAGTTCTAGATGTTATATATGTGGACACAGTCACCATCAAGAAAACCCTAAGAATGTATCACACCACATCATCCCTGCCTTTATGCATCATCTTAGATGTTTATCTTGTCTAGGTGAATATGGCCTCAACCTAGTCCGAGCTTTATCCTTCCCCTCTTGTCTACCTAAATCTCGGGACGAGATTTTCTTAAGGGGGGGGGGGAGAGTTGTCACAGCCCTGAAAAAAAAGAGGAAAAGAAAATAAAAATCCCCGCTGGGCCCACCTGTCAGCCAACATTTTTCCTCTCCTCCTCTGTTCTGCCGCGTCGCGCCGCACGCGTCGTCGCCGGCGTCCATCCTCGCGTGTCGTGCCACATGCCGGCCATCCTCGTGCGCCGTGCCCATCCGTCCCTCCTCTCATCGCCTCAAGACCCCGCCCGACCCCCATTCCCCTCAAACCCTAACCCTAGCCTTCCCCTTCTCCATTAACGCCGCCGGCCCGAGCTCCCGTCGCCGCCCGCCGCCGCGATTCGGCCGCTCCGGTGAGCCGCGGCTCAATTCCTTGCGCAGGAAGCGTCTCCTCCCTTCCCTCACTCGGTTTCGCCCCTAACCCGGCCCCCTCTCCCTCCCTGCAGAGCCGCCGGCGAGCGCCTCCGTCCGCCGCCGCCTCTGCCCATCGCGCCGCCGGTCCGCCGCCGCTCCTCGCCCGCACCACCGCTGGTGAGCCTCGCCTCTACCTCTGCATCGCCGTGCGCACCTCTCCTTCCTCGCTCTGGCCCCGCCTCGCCGCGCCGCCTCGCGCCGCCGCCGCTCGCCGTCGCCGCGCACGCGTGTGCGCGCGCACCGCGCGTCGCCCGCGACGCCGTGGCCGCGCCCACGCCGTGGTCAGGGCGCGTGCCCTGCCTTGACCCGGCTGGGTGGGCCGCTGGCCAGCGGGCCCCACCTGTCAGCGACTGCGGGTGTGGGATAGGGTGGATCTGGCAATTAGTTAGGGTTTTGTGATGTTTAGTTTTTCTGCAATCTTGTAAATTGTGTAGAAATTCGTGTATAGCTCCAAAAATTATGAAACTTGTTTTGTTAGATTCCTCTAGCTGAGATCTACTTAGGAAAAATATTTTTTGCATGTTACTTTGCTGTAGATTTATCTATAGTTCTATCTTGCAAAAGTGAGTTTAATGCTTGGTTATTTGTGTATTGCTAGAAAAATCTCAAACTAAATTTTGTTAGACTCCTTGTGAGGTGTAGTTTTTAGTGGTGCAACTTGTTCATATGTTTCCTTGCTGTGTATCAAAGTTTTAGCTTGTTTTCTTATGCTTTATCTGAAAATGGTTTAATATAGAACTTTTTGCTGGAAAGTGAGAAATTAGTAAAACCAGTTTTGTTAGACTTGTGTTCCTGCCTAGTTTCCATGATAATTTTCTTGGATTTGTTTAGATAAGTTTGCATGCCTTTTATGATTTATCTTGCTTAGAGTAGCTGAAAATTGATCTATTTATGATTACTTATAGGAAAATGCTTTTCCTGCAAAACCAATTTTCATGAGTTAATTGCATTGTCCTCTGCATTCCCAAATTATTTCATGATTTATTCTTGTTGTTTAGTTCATTTCTTAATTCGTGCATCGCATTCATGCATTTTAGTGACCGAACCGTCGGAGAACGAACCCGTGGAGCCCGCCGAGTCCGTGGAGCCTGAACCCGGAATCCCGTTCGTGGTCGAGTCGGAAGTTAACCAAGGCAAGCAGCTAAGCATATTCCTTGCACCTATTTAATCTGATTTAGTTTAGCTATCTCACCGGGTAATGTTGGGTTATATGTTATATTTTGTATTGCATTCTTGTACCTAATTTCCTGCATTACCCTTCCTTGAATTGTTATCCATGCCTCTGTCACTTGTTAGTCAATGAACTACTTAATTTGACTAAATTCTTAGCCCTGCTTAGAATACTTATATTGCTTGCTAGAAGGGAATGGTTTGGATTATCACACTTACCTGTTTATCCTTGATCGCACTTGAGCTAGGGCAAGTAGAGTTTGGTAGTACCGAGATTCGAGCGGAATGGTAGGGCCTAGAGAATGAAGTCACATGGGCATAGTCCGCTTGGATCGATTAAGGACCGAGTGGATGCCATCGGCCTTGAGCACCTTTCCGTGCTACCACATATCCAATATAATGGAACGGATGAGCCAAATACCTTCTTTGACTTGATCATTGGGGCCCGGTCCCAGATGCATGGCCAAGGCCTATGCAGGGAGATTTAGTGTGTCCCCGGGTGGAACTATGTGTAGGAAAGTTTAGAGAAGTCTCCGATAGAACTAAATCTCCACGCGCAAGCTGGGCGTACCCTCAACGGTTGAGCCTTGTTGGGAACGGTTGACGTGAGTACCCCCTTGCCCGACGTGATCGGTTGGGTGAGTCGCATGGTCCTCGCGTCGTGTGGGTAAAGTAGTACACCCTTGCAAGGTTATAATCAATTCGAATTGCCGCGCTCTCGGATATGAGCAAGCTCTTGGTTCGCTGAATTCCTCTTAGAGAGTTTCGGTATTGTTGGTTTTGGAATCATGTCTTGTCAATGATCTATTGATTATTATATTACTCTCTTAATCAACTAAAAGTGTTTGGGGTTGGGCAAGATTAATTAATTCTGATAGGTGATAGTGTAGAGAGCTAATGCTTATGCAATAATTACTTAATCTTAAAGCTTTTGCTTGAGCCAATGCATGATCCTTGCTTATGTAATCGCGTAAGTCTTGCGAGTACCTTTTGTACTCAGGTTGCTTTCTAAACATAGTTGCAGGTGAGCCAGAAGTGGTGTTCGGCCATTTCTACCCCGCTGATCCAAACGCGGGGGAAGAATAGGTCGTGGTGGCTGTAATGATGTCCTTGAGCAAGACGTCATTACTTTAGTAAGTCTTTATCGTAATCGAGCTTCGCGAGAGCATGTAAAAGCAATAAACTTTATGTTTCTGTTTAATATGGCTTTCGTGAGCCCAAGGCTTGTAAGTGAAGTTTGAAACTCACCTATGTTGAACTTGTTATATTAAGCTGTGAACTCTGATTGTATAAAACTGCTCTTTGTGAATTTTTGGCAATGTATTTGATTGTTAACGGAATGTGCATATGCTGATTCTGGGCGTATGTTGGAGCACATACCGGGACTACCGGATTTGATATTATTTTTGATGAATGACGTGTCGGTTATTCGTGTCTCTAGATGTGGGATAATACGTGGCACGCTCTCCGGCAAGCACGTGTTAACTCTCATCTGGATAATAATGACCGGCGGTTCGTTTAAAATAGTATCAAATTGGGCGGTTCTCACACTGAGCCGGGCTAATGGTAGCCTAGCTCCCTAATACGAGCCAGGCTAGATCGAGCAGCAAACCGAGCAGCAAACTAAACATACCCTTAGCTACTTTGAAAGATTAATGGACTAAGCTTCATTCAGGATGTGCCAAATTTTTAGTTCAACTTTTTAGTCCTGTTTCGATCACTTATCACTAAAGTTAGAAAAAATTCCTTATCTGACACTAATAAAGTCACTTATTCCTTTCTTAATCTCCCAATGTTTAATACTTCCTATTTAACACTAGGTTTGAATTAGCTCCCAATTTTCTATTCGGCTGAGCCATTAATACTTTTCTCTCACAACCACCAGCACAATCATATATTTTCACCGGTGGTGGGTGATGGTTAGCCCTGCAAATATGTTGGGTTGAAATGAGTTTAATGGGTTGAGTTTTGATATGTATTATGTTTGGGTGGGTTCAAATAGGTTGTATTAGGTAATGGGGCGGGTGGAGCTGGTTCTATGTAAGTGCAGATTGGGGTGGGCTAAAACGGATACTTACTGCAAAACAGTATGACTATATATAAATATCGGTCCCGTAAGAACCGGACTTTAAAAATAAAACATCGCGTTCACACTATAAAATTTTATCGAAATTGACCGAAATTTATTGGAGATGACTCAGTATGACTAGCAGCTACTCTGTGCAAAGTAGTGTGGCTAGAGTTACACGTGGGCCCCACATCAAAAGCCGGACCTTAGAAATAAAACATCACGTTCACATTATAAAATTTTATCGAAATTGACCGAACTTTATTGGAGATGATTTAGTATGACTAGCAGCTACCCTGTGCAAAGCAATATGGCTAGAATTACATGTGAACCCCCGTCAAGAGTCGGATCTTAATTTCTCTCGTGAGAATGGATTAGTGTGGGTATAGTTTAGTTTCCAACCCATTTGCAGGGCTACAAGTAATGGTGTTGAAGTCGATTTTGCCCCTCACGTGCCTTAGTGAAGTTTTGCATCCAACATCTTAAGAAAATGATCCACTATATATTCAAACATACATGATGTCTAGTCGTTCACATACATCCATTTCAAACATTACATAATTATTGGATGCAAAACGTATCGGGCAAGTCAGGGGCAAAATGATCTTTTCATTAACACGGTGAAAATAGACGGTTATATAGGAAATCAAATTTGGAGAATAAGTAACGTTGCTAATATTAAATAAGGAATTTTCTCAGTTTGATGGCTAAAAATTAGTCATGGAATCCGAAGGACCTTAAGTCGTAGTATCACAAAATAAAGGGAAAATACTAAAAATAGTCTGGGATCCAAACAGGATCTAGCTCAAAGTTGCTTTTCCATACAATACACCTTTAATATTTAACTTTGTAATGCATTTTCAAATATGTAGTTTCATGGCGAGCATCGTCAATACTCTACTTCAGTGATGTAGCTTTGAAATCACTTTGTTTTTGTGATAATTCTACCGATCGTTTTGCGATATTTACCTACCAAATTAATAACACCAAAGCGGCATTTGTGGTTACCAATACCAAAACGTACTACCCGAGGCCCCAGCCTAGTACTACGTGGGATAAAGGAAAATACGCAAGGCCACTTAAGGAAACAAATTGACAGATTGCCAAACCTTTGTGCACTTCTTTACTTGACCTGCTGAATGCACGGGCTCCCAGTGGTGGTGCTCGTGTTCAGCCGAACACAGCAAGCAAGCTACAAACGGCATCGAACTGACACTGCACGAGAACCAGTGCACTCAATTTCAAATCAATAATCACCAAGCACCTGTGGGAAGTCCATTTACAGAGCTTCTAGTGCACCATTTCTTGGATCGTATGAACCGGCATCAAAACATATGAAGTGGAACCAGAAACATGATCAGTAGGGAAGCGGCCCTCGCAGTTTGTTAGCGATGTGCAGCAGGTGGTCGATGTTTGTGGGCGGGTAGCTCTGGAGGAGCTTGAGGTTTGCAGTGAAATCTCCAGCCAGGAGCCGCCTCCGGACAAGTATCAGCATCGCGCAGCAGATCCGCAACAAGGTAGCCTGCATCCGGAGCAAGAGAGTTTTAGTCTCACGTGCTTCAAAATGCATCACGCAGCATGGAACTGAAGATGGTAGTTCCCTGACCTGTGGCCCCTCTGGATCGCCTAGTAGAGTGTCCCATAGGTGGAGGCAGTCACTGAACTTGAACTCCTGTGTTAACAGCAAGGTGATCCATCTGAATGAGTAGAACTGGGGATTAACCTGGAACACAACGGGTGTTAGCCTGGAAATGGGAACAGATGTACATATACTCCATATGCTCAATCACGAGAGAAGGGTTCTTCGAGGTTCGAGTAAATACCTTGGTTACAACCTCTAAATGCCGCCAGAGCTCCTCGTCATGCCTCTTCAGAAGTTGTGACAGTCTAGTGATTGTGGAGCGTATACCAACCACACTGTTGTCAAGTTGCTTGCAGAAGTTATCTCGGAACCCACTAAGCAGCTCAACAAAACAGAAAAATGCATCTGCCTCTGCTGAAGCCTGTTCATAAGTAAGGCACATCTGGTCATGCATTGAAATTATCTTTGCCTCGACATGTTTCAGAAGCTGAAATACAACAACAACAACAACAACAACAACAACGTAGCCTTTTTTCCCAAGCAAGTTGGGGTAGGCTAGAGATGAAACCCGAAAGAAATAAGTTCAAGGTTCAGGCACATTGATAGCTAGTCTTCAAGCGCTCCTATCCAAAGCTATCTCTTTAGCTGAAATAAACATTCTTTTAGGGCAGCTGAAATAAACATTTGGAGGAAGTACTACACCAGATTAGAAACACACTCCAACAGGCATGCTATCTTTCAGAAAATTCAAATTAAACAAAACAATGTCGAACCCATTATGGGAGATTAAGGCCAGGAAATATCACACAGGATTGATGTCATCAATGTTTTTTTTTCCATCAGCAAACCAGCATGAACAAATTTTCATTTTTCTATGTGTAAGCATGTGGTGACATCAGAGGACACTTACAGCATGATTTTCATCTGAATCATTCTTGAAAACATAAAAGAGAGGTGCCAAAACCTCATTCATTCCTTGTACATATCTTATACCCGGATTTAGTTTTGCAAAGATGGTAAGTATACGCTTCAGTGACTCCTGAAAACAAAACACATCATGTCAAGAATAGCGAAAGCAACGTGAATGACAATGAAAAAGTGACCTCATTTCAGGATATACCTACCTGATTAGACAAGGAATCTGAAGTGTCCCCATTGAAAAATTGCATCTCAGGATGAGTACGCTTAACATCTCTATCAATCTGCTCTATAATTTCAGATTCCTGCAGTATCGAATGGTCAATATTTTAGTTTAAACTGCAGGAAAGATATTCACAATAAAAGTTGGCTAACGGTGCAAACAAAGGGGGGACAGTGAATACTGAACAGTAGCAAAATGCAGTATGAAATCAAACAAAATTACAGCTGCAAAGTGTATAATAAGAACAACAGTTAGCGATTCAAGAACCTATTAAGTTCATGATGATTTCAATTTCCATGTCCAGAGTGAAAACTTTTAATCAGGTCACTATATGGACCGCTCTCCAGATAGAAATTCACAACCATTATTTTTAACTTTTCTAATGACAGATGGGACAGGTAGGCATATTTTAAATACAAGATGCGAATTACAGTAAATAAAGAGTTGAATCACCATAAGTTCGTTCACATTGCAAGAAAACTGTATATGATAAAATTAGAATGTTGAAAGTATTGTCATATAAGCACATGGCAAAAATAGTCTGGGCCAACATGAGCAATTACTATATGGAACAATACCAATGATGGTAGAGTGCAACATATAATACAAAAATGGAGCACCCACCAGCAAGTAATTTTAGTATTCATTAATGTTACCTGAAAGTATTGGTTCCAAACACTAGTTTTCCCGAGGCTTAAAGGATGCTCATCACGAACAATCTCCGCCCTTGGTAGCACACCAGTTCCTTCAGCATCATGTTTCTCCCTTTTGGAAACAGTCATTTCCTCCATTCTTCGAGTAACTTCTGACTGACCAGAACATAAATGTATTACTAGACAGGTGGATAAAAAAGTAAAATAAAATAGAAAAATCAACAAATCTGCAGCACTCTAAAATACTGGCCATATGCGTGATTGATTTGTTCAAAATGTAAAAATGTAATATATTTACTCCTCCGATGAAAGCTGAGCTCTATTGCTAATGGCTGAGATTGGCCTTTTTTCAATAAATCATATAGCTAGACACGCATTAGCAATAGTAAACAATTTGTGAAATTATATATGCATGAAAAACTTACAGGGTTAACCAGAAGCTCATCTTTGAAAGCACTGTACTGGGACCGCTTTTTCTCCAGTTCATAAGGCCATAGAGCACGATCAGTTGGCAAGTACCCCAAGAGAAGCTGCTAACTATCGAAAAAGTCAAATAAATTTGTAGTGTACCGAACTCGGAGAAAATTTGTAAAGACCAAAATTAGCACCAGTGTTTTAAAGGTGTCGCCTAGGCATCCAGGCGGACCCAGCTCGCCTTGGGTAACAGCCATGCCTTGTCGCCTAGGCGTCCAGGCATACCCAGCCCGCTTTGTTGCCTTTAAAACACTGATTAGCACCCCCCCCCCCCCCCCACCCACCACCAGCAGACCCAGAAACATTCTATGTCGATATGGCAAAATGGCAGAAATCCAAAATGATACGTGCAATGGAATATAATTCAGCACAAATAACACAATAATGCCAAACTGACAAGCAACCCTGGGGTCTCGTCAGTTAGGTACTAAAAATACCCTGTTATAGTTTCTATTTAACCAATAGGCCCCAAAGTATCATGATGTAATACTGCTAAAGTTTCTACTGAACCACTAGGCCCCAAAATATCATGATGTGATACTGCAATCGTTTATTAGGTGTGGACTGTGCATCAATGAAAAAAGATGCATGGAACTTATTGGTCAACCTACCTGCTAACCAAAACTGCTGTAATATTCCAAACCAGGGTGAAGAACACTTCTTCAGTTATTGATCTCAGCTTAGCCCCCCCTCACTTTGCTGACAAATTATCCCTACTTGTCCAGGCTCTTGTAACAACGCTGTGGTATTTTTATTGATCCTTGATGGAAATGGGGTTCAACTCGAAAGGAAAATGTATGTGATCGGCATTCATATACGATATGAACTTTCGAAAGAGTTGGCAGAGAAAAATTGCCCATCTAGGCATGACTATCCGCTCCGGAACTAGTACAGGACCATCAACATGAACTCCAACATACGCAATGCCATTTCTCTAGCATCTGAGTTTGTGACTACGTGAGTAATAGAACAAGCACTCGATCGGGGTGAACATTCAGTTGTTACGTAGCGAATAGAGGACACTAGGAGAGCATAAGCGGGATTTCCGGACCTTCCAGACGACGGGCCGCAACCCGGCGGCGTCGGGTACGCCCTGGCACGCGAGCCTCCGCAGCTCCGCCAGATCCACCACCTTCCTGTCAAGCTGCAGCGGTCGCGGGGAGAGCCGCAAGGACACGAGCAAGCGAGGTGAGCCCGAAACGCTCCCCAACTCAAGTGCTCAACAATCAGTAAGAATCCCATCCCGATCGCCGAGAGCACTCACCGCGACCCTGAACTCCGCGACGAGGTGGGCCCGCGACCGGCCGGCCGCGCCCGCGCCGGCGCCTTCACCCTCGTCGTCGGAGCCGGAGCCGTCGCCGTCGCGGGGGGCGTTCGGAGGAGGGGTGGGGACCGGATCCCGGGGCGATTGGGGCGGTGGCGGGGGAGGCGGCGGCGGCTGGGGCGGGGAGGGCGCCGAGCGGGGCGGGGAGCGGTGGCGCGGGGACGAGGGAGGCGCGGACCAGATCGGGCTGTTGAGCCAGTCCGGCACGGATTTGCGCCTGGGCGTGGCGCCGTCGGCCATGTCGCCGGCGGCGGCGCGAGCTGGCGGGGTTTAGGAGTGGGGACTCTGCGGATGGGCCAGGTGGGGAGCGGTGGGGGTGGCGGCCGGTCTCCTTCTCGGGGATCGAGCCCGACCGCCGACGGGTGGGTTGGACCAGGGACCCTGGTGCGCAGTGGCCGATGGGTTTTCCCTTCTTTTTCTTCTCTTTTTCCCCCTCCTCTTCTGCTTTAGGTAAACGGCACCGGCAATTTGGTTTTATGCTAAATTCAGAAGCTAAACACTTACTTTAATTTGGAGAATGGACTTATGAACTTATTCCGCAAGAGCATGTGTCTAGTACATGAGAACGAAGCAAATATCATCAAAACAAAGTCAGGTGAAGATTTCCATCTAAAATAAGAGTAATAGAAATGGTAGGTATCTACTCTGTCAAATCAGACTATACCATAGCAAGGATGGAAGGATTTTATAGGTATTTAAATTAAATTGCAAACGTGAATGTTCAAACATGACAAAAAATGATTTGGAAACAAATATCATCAAATGTGAATGTTCCTACACTCAAAATTCGTACAAACACCTTCCCCCTCTAACGGACGGCTGAGGATTTTAATCCGACGGCTGAGAACTCGCAAGCGTGATCCCGCCGTCCCCGCTCGGCACCTCTCCTTTGTCCCCACTCCACCCGCCTTCTCTCGCTTTCGGGGTCCCACGTGCACGGCGCGGATCGGCAAGCAGGCGGCGGAGGGTGGGTCGGAGCGCGCGGATCAACGATGGAAGCGTGCTGATCCTGGGAAGGCCGGCGAGATGAACGCCTTCAGGCTCGCTGGCGACGTGACACACCTCATCAGCGTCCTCATCCTCCTGCTCAAGATCCACACCATCAAGTCCTACACCTGAGAGTCGTCCGCCCACGATAATGATCTTCTTAGGCGAGTTTTCTCTACCTTTCATATCGTTGCCTGCCCGAATCATGGGATAGGCTGCCCGCTGGCAACTCAAGAGGTTACTCGTTGCATTATTGCGAGCTATTTAGGTTCGGTTCTAGAACTGTATGGGTAGGAGGCGGGGAAATGCTTATCTTGGAGGCCACGGGATTGCCTGTATTTTGAGGCATTTTGAGGTTTTAGGTAATTTTACGATGGAAATTCAAAAAGTAGTAATGGTCGTACACGGCAATCGGAGCGGGGCTGTTTTTTTTTTTTTGTTCTTTGAGATGTTGTATCTTTTCTCCCTGTTTCTGGAGTTTCTTTGGTCAGGTATTAGGTTGTTGGAGGAAATGTTGGATCATGTTCCACTCCAGCTATAGACTTGCAGTGTTTGCCTAGCAATGACCAAGTCTTCTTGGAAGATTTTGCCGATACGGTAAATCAACTGCAGTAAAGTTTTGAGTTCGGTAGCTAGATACTTTTGAAACTTTACAATTGGAGGAAATGTTGTTCTGTGCTCAGTACCTTCTACAGATAAATCAGTGCGCATTGGTCCACTAGCTTGTGAGGGCATTGCGAACCTTTTCAAATGTATGTGTTATGTTGGTGCACTCTAGGAGTACAATATAATTTTTCTCAATTCAGTTGGCATAAGAAGTTGGATTTTTATAGCATTCGCTTGTTGTAACTGCTTTGATCCTTGCATATTTTAACTGAATGCATCCACCATCCACATATGTTAGGAAAACTTTAATGAATTTATAATAACTTTTATGAAATTCCCCTCTCTAGAGCTATTCTCTTTCGGAGTGGTTACTCGCCAGTCCTAGACTGCCACCATTCAACTTCTTGCGGGGTATGGTGATCATGCAAACAGTTCACATCTAGGCGAAATGATAATTGTTTTTGGCAATTATTATGTTTGTTTTGAATATGTAAGAAGTATAATATTTATGTAAGAAGTATTATGTATAAATCCAATTTTGTTCCTTGGGCGTTTCCATGAAAACACAAGAGTTGTATGCTCTTGTTTTCACCACTCGCTACTTGGACATATTCACGGACTTTATATCCCTGTACAATATGGTCATGAAGCTCATTTTCCTGGGTAGCTCATTCTCAATTGTTTGGTATATGAGGCACAACAAGTTGGTCCAGAGATCATAAGAAAAGGATCATGACACTTTCCACCATCAGTTTCTTGTTCTACCCTGTCTTATATTGGCCTTGCTCATCCACGAGCAGTTCACTTTCAAGGAGGTAACTTGTCAAACAAAAGTTTCTGAACCATCGGATAAACTTCCAAACAGAGTAGTATATACCGAGGTGGTACTTCTAGAACTAGTTACTAGGCTCTTTTTCGTGATTTAATTAGGTAATGTGGACATTTTCCATTTACCTGGAGGCTCTTGCAATTCTTCTTAACTTGTGCTACTCCAGCGTACAAGAGACATCGACAATTTAATTGTCCATTTCTCGTGGTCATTGAGAATGTTTAACCCTTTTACCATATAGAGTAATAATAACAAAAGGAATAAGGATGATGATGAATATTGATGGATGATTAATTGTTTTCCAACATATTTGATTAAAGATAGATGCTCATTTAGAATGGTTAATTGAACTAGAATATTGAAAGCTAAAATATGCAACTAAGTACCTACACTTTGTCTCTTTTCAGCAAAACAAACCTCTCAAGCCAAAAAATCTTGCATATCTAGGTAAGTGGCCTATACCTATAGTCGGGTAAGTCTTGCTGAGTATGAGTATACTCAGCCTTACATGTGGTATTGTTTTCAGGTGTGCCTTTTAAAGAAATGATAGCCGGGTTAACTTGGCTTTGTACTCTGCCTCTAGGTTGGTCCGTGGAATGTCATACGTCCCCGACCCGCAATGACTCTGCCGAGTGATGTCATGTACGGATTTCATCGTGACATCTATATCGTCGTTAGCTATCGCGTTTTATCGCTGCAATAAAGAACTCTGGTGAACTCCTTTTATGTTTGAACTTCACAATTACTATGTTAAGTGTTGAACTTGGTTTGTAATAATAAAGTTATGTTGAACTCTGTGGTGTAATAAATTGTGGAATGTTGTAAACTCTGACTCCCCTTCGTGTGAGTGTTCTGCAAGCTTTGGGTTCAATCGAAGTTCAAGTGGTTTAATTAGGATATTACTCGACAAGGCTGTCGGATTACTCCATTTGAAGTGTGTGTTAAGTCGTATACTTTTATGGTGATGGTTAACGCACTTGAACCGAATTAATTCAGACTCTTCTGCCACAATTTTACGTAAATCATTCGTTTGTGGATAATAAATATTTTAGTTCACACTTATCTACTAGTATTGACGAAAATTTTTTGTAAGTGTAATTATAGGAAAAAAGATATGAGCTGACGAAGTGTCCCGAGGAAGACCGATGGTCCATTCGGTCCAAACTGTCAGATGAATTGGTCAAGGCTGACGCGAGCTTGGTTAGAGGCGGCGTGACGGATAGGTGCGAGTCCGACTGGAGGATAACATGAGCAGAAGATTTGATAGAGTCTGATTCACTTTTGGAAGGCTTTTGTAGGTATAGTAGATTTAGTTATTTTCTTTCTGAACAAGTTTGTTTCATCGTGTTAAGTTAGGAGTCTTAGTTTTGGAGTATAAATAGTACACATCAGGGTTTGTAAAAAAAAGGAAAACTGAATCAATCAGTACATTTTTTCTTGGTTTAACACCGAAACCCTAGTAGGAGTAGAGTAGTTTTGGCGGTTTCTTTGATGAACAGGGTTGCATCGCTTCGATCTCCGGTTTGCTCGTAAGCATCTTGTCACTAGATTGTTTAAGCTTTAATTACGGGCGCAACGCTTTAATTTCATTTAGTTAATCTACCAAGTTATCTGATCTCTTTTAACGTAATCAAGGCTGCCATTGCTTCAATATCCTATTTGTTTTAATTGAGTTCACATATTATCTATTTGAATTAATTGTTTTAAGGCTGCATCATTCGATCTCTTATACGCATTTATTAGATTTCATAATTTATCTCACGTCGATCATAGATCCATCGGCATCTTCTAACAATTTTCTTGCACTATCTAGATAGCGGATAGTTGTTGTGATCCTCGTCTAATAATAAAATTAATCAAATCTTATACCTTGTTATACTTAATCTTACCGGCTAGTTCGTTTAATTTGATTCCACTATCTTTAACTGTCTTGATTAGATCCGATCTCTAATATTGTTGTTGATTTAAATATTATTAGTTCGGTTTTATCTACTGTAGCTTGATTGATTAATCGGCTGTTTTAGTCATCACAG
This sequence comes from Panicum virgatum, assembly GCF_016808335.1. NCBI lineage: Eukaryota > Viridiplantae > Streptophyta > Magnoliopsida > Poales > Poaceae > Panicum > Panicum virgatum. The sequence goes on along the minus strand of NC_053151.1, from coordinate 23,454,456 downwards.
ATGTGAGTTAAAGTAAATCTTTATAGTAAATAGATTCATCGGTTAAATTTATTTGATTTATCATCCTAGATGTTAGCGTTATCTCGGTTAAATCCAATCCGACTAATGGTGATGATAAGTTGAGTTTAATAAGTTCAATGTGTTTCTCTATACTTATATTTGCTTTTAATTTCAACTATTATCAATGATTCGACTCTTACGGCGTTCGGCTGCCCTAGAGCCCAGCCGGCTGAGCTGCTTCCGGCCCGTCTAATAAGCTCCAGCCGTTTGGCTAGCCCGCTCCAGTCTAGCTAAAGCGCAGCCTGGACAGATGCAGACCAACAAGGTGTCTATAGCCGATGACTCTGTTTTCGTATCGGACAGTTTAGTTGATACCTTCTTTTATGAAACTATTCAGAGTCACAGCTGATGCATGCTTTGTTATTTTCTTATCAACTACAGGTTAGAGCATCTCCAATAGTTCTCAATTGTTTCTCCGTAAATTTTATTGTTTGTCAATTCTCCAAATAAGTATGGGGAGGCAAAAAAAAAAAAAGACCATCTCCGAGAATTTCCCATTTTCATTCCCATAAATGAAAAGTTGTGGCCCATAAGGTTAATTTCGCGGGAAACATCGTGCTCGTCGGCGGTGTCTACGCCCTTCTGGAGGCTCGTCGGCGGTGTCTACGCCCTTCTGGAGGCTGAGGCTGCAGCCGAAGCAGAGCCCTCTGTCGTGTTTGCCGTGACCGGACTATAGCACTTCGTGCTTGATGACGACGGGCTTGAGGTCCTGGTCCTCTTCTTCCTAGTTGCGCGGCGGCGACGACTCGGTGTCCTCACTAAGCTGTAGCTGCTGCGACAGCAGCAGAAGCATGTCGTACTGGAAGGAGATGGTGACGTTGGCGGCGGTGGGGGTGGTGCGTGACGGGTGAATGCACTTTCTTGAATGAGAAATCATCTGTGCAGATATAAGATTTCTTTCCTAATGTACCCTTTCCAGTTAGTCTCCCCTCATATCGCTATTCAGGGACTCCAATCGGTTTAAGGTCATCAATAAAGTCAACACAAAAATCAATGACCTCCTCAGTTCCGTAGGCACTGGCGATGCTTTCTTCTGGACGAGCTCTATTACGAACACATTTCTTGAGTACCCCCATGAACTTTTCGAATTGAAACATATTGTGTAGAAATACTGGTCCGAGAATATCAATCTCTTTGACAAAGTGCACTAGAAGATGTGTCATGATGTTGAAGAAAGATGGTGGAAATATCAGCTCAAAGCCAACAAGACATTGCACCACATCGTTTTGCAGCTTTATCAAATTCTCCGGGTCAATTATCTTCTGAGAAACTGCGTTGAGGAAGGCACATATCTTCACGATGGTTAACCGGACGTTATCAGGCAGAATCCCCCGCAGCACAACCGGAAGAAGTTCGGTCATAACCACATGGCAGTCATGGGACTTGAGATTTGTAAATTTCTTCTCTGCCAAATTTAAGATTCCTTTTATATTGGATGAGTATCCAGATGGAACCTTTATACTGCTCAAGCAGTCAAACATGGTTTCTTTCTCTTCCTTGCTAAGAGTATAGCTGGCAGGACTTAAGTATTGTCGTCTATTATCTCGCTGTTGTGGATGTAAGGCATCTCGTTCTTCCATACGTTGCAATTTTTGACGTGCTTCTACTGTATCTTTTGTCTTTCCGTACACTCCCAAGAATGCTATCAGGTTGACGCAAAAATTCTTCGTGAGGTGCATCACATCAATTGCATGACAAACATCTAAGACTTCCCAATATGGTAGCTCCCAAAATATAGATTTCTTCTTCCACATGGGCGTCATTCCGTTTTTGTTCGGAACAGGTTGGCTACCAGATCCCTTTCCAAAAACAACTTCTAGATCTTTTACCATGTTGAAGACGTCTTTACCACTACGGTGCATCGATTTTGTTCGGTGGTCCGCTTGGCCTTTGAAATGCTTGCCCTTCTTTCATACCACATGCCTGATGGGAAGAAACCGACGATGACCCATGTATACAACCTTCTTACAGTGAGTCAACCATATATTATCGGTATCATCTAAACAGTGTGTGCATGCTTTGTATCCCTTGTTCGAATGTCCTGACAAGTTATTAAGAGCAGGCCAGTCATTGATCGTTACGAACAGCAATGCTCGTAGGTTGAAGTTTTTCTGTTTGTATTCATCCCACATCCGTACACCTTCATCGCCCCAGAGCAATAAGAGTTCTTCGACCAATGGTCTTAAGTACACATCAATGTCATTTCCGGGCTGCTTTGGACCCGGGATAAGCACTGGCATCATGATGAACTTTCGTTTCATGCAGAGCCATGGTGGAAGATTGTACAGACAAAGAGTCACAGGCCAAGTGCTATGACCACTGCTCATCTCACCAAAAGGATTCATGCCATCCGTACTCAAACCGAACCTTATGTTTCTCGCATCCAAATCAAATTTAGGGTACGTTCTATCTATTTTTCTTCACTGCGACCCATCAGCGGGGTGTCTCAACATCGAGTCTTTCTTGCGTTCCTCTTTGTGCCATCGCATCAACTTAGCATTATCTTTATTTCTAAACAGACGCTTCAAACGTGGTATTATAGGCAAATACCACATGACCTTCGCAGGAACTCTCTTCCGGGGAGGCTCCCCCTCGACATCTCCAGGATCATCTTTTCTAATCTTGTAACGCAATGCACTGCATACGGGACATGCATCCAAATTCTCGTACTCGCCTCGGTAGAGGATGCAGTCGCTGGGGCATGCATGTATCTTTTGCACTTCCAGTCCCAAAGGGCAAACAAGTTGTTTGGCTTCATACGTTGTGGCAGGCAATTCATTGTCCTTAGGAAGCATTTTTTTAACAAGTTTGAGTAATTCACCAAATCTCTTGTCGGATACACCATTTGTCGCCTTCCATTGCAGCAACTCCAAGGTGGTGCCAAGTTTCTTAAATCCATTTTGACAATCTGGGTACAACAATTTATGGTGGTCCTCTAATAACTTTTGGAACTTTAACCTCTCCGTTTTACTCTCACAGTCTGCCTGCACATTGTGCAATGCTTGCCCCAGATCGTCGCTGGGATCATTTTCTGCTACATCTACTTCGGGCTCTTCCATGGGAATATCGTCATCGAATGCACCGGTTCCAGCATTCCCGAAAAAGTGGTCGTCAAAATCTTCTTCTTCATTGTCTTCCATGGTAACCCCCTGTTCTCCGTGCTTCGTCCAACAAACATACTTTTTCATGAAACCATTTGCGAAAATGTGGCTGCGTAGGATTCTTGAAGATGAGTAATCCTTGTTATTGTTGCAATGAACACACGGGCAGCACATAAAACCATTCTGCTTGTTTGCCTCAGCCACAGACAAAAAATAATGCAGGCCATCAATGAATTCTTTTGAACGTCGGTCAGCATTGTACATCCATTGCCGGTCCATCTGTATTTTAAATAAATCGATTTGAATTCTTTACACGTATCGAATAAATAAAATATATCAAACCTAAATTAAACTAAATGTAACATAACATGAATAATTAAAAGATATGCAATATCCATCATACATCTTGATTAATTAAAAGGGGTACTTAATCCATTACAGAACTTAACAAAGGAGTACTATACATGAAATTTAAAAATTCGGTCAACAACACATAGGTTTTCAACCGTCCTTGCGTTGGAACGCAGAATGTTCTAACAGATTTCTTGCTGGCGCAGAAGAAGATGGCGGAGCTGAAACCTCCGAGTTTGGTGGTGATGAACCGTAACGCCGCAATAAATCCTCAAGATCAAACGGAGGTTCCTCGCCCCTTGCCATGCATTCTCTATATTCTTTTTCCAAATAACGGAGCGTTGCCCTATGAAAAGCACTAGGTTTTTTGGACCGACGACCTACTCGAGTTGTGCCATTCTCTCCAGAAGGACAACGATCACCCCCACCGGCGCTACTCCCTCCGGCTGCTGAAGCCATATTTTACTGAAAATACCTTTATTTTCCACAAAATTATAAATTCTTACCATTACAAAGCAAAAATTATTTACTATTACAATTACAATGATCAGATTAATAACTCTTGCAAATAACAATGAAATTATATAAAAAAGACGAAATGTATCATTAATCCTCAAGAAATCTCTAATTAATTGAAAGAAATCTCTATAACTTCTAATTACTTTGACACCCTTCAGTTCCAGGAGTACACTCTTTTCAATATCCAGAAACCCTCTAGAAGAAAAATAAACCTTTATTTCTGAAAATGTATATGTCAGTAACCTCAACCCTGCGGTGATGACACTGCCTTTCGGGGGGACACGGTGCGGTACAAGAATATCACCAATCGGCTAGTCGCAGCACCAACATTTACGATTAATAGGCACAGCACTTGGCACAGGCAGCATGCTCGTTGATATGCTCTCAGTACAACAACGGGCATGCTGACTGCGTCAAATGCTGTCTTCTTATCAATCGGAAGTGCTGGTGATGCGACCAACCGATTTGCGACGTCCTTATAGCGCATCGTGTATCCCTGAAAGGTAGTTCCATCACCGTTGGATGGAGATTAACGACGTATACTTGTTTCGAAATAAAGATTTTTTTAGCTTCTAGATGGTTTCAATGTGAGCCTGATTAAATACATCACTAGAGTGTCAAAATAATCCATTCATAATACAAAAAATTCTATAATATACTCATTTCATTAATTCATTCACGAATAAAAAAATCAACTATCCACAATATGGTCATATATACAAGTACATCACATGAAGTATCTACACTCATTCTAAAAATTTCTACTATCCATATACTCATCTAAATCTAAAAGAAAATTACACCTATATATATATATGCAATCTAGCTAGCTAAATGTCCAAGAAATGAGCTAGCTACACATTTTCTCTATTTCTAAAGTATGAAATGAGCTATACAAGCCAAGGAAGAAGAGAAAAACAAGCCCCAAACCTTTAGAGCAGATGGATGGACGGGGAATCAAAGATCTTCACAAATGTGGTGAAGAAATGAGCAAGAACTCCTCTATCCCGAGCCAAGAACAGCAAAAAAACAAGTGAGCTGAATGGCTCGGGCGGGGGGAGAGGGAAGGGGATAAGGGGCGCAAGGCCTTTTGTCTCAGTTGGAGGCACGAACCGGGACAAAAGGGGGGACTTTTGTCCCGGTTGGTGGTTCCAACCGGGACAAAAGGCCCCCGTCCCCCCCGCTGGCCCGGCTAGCCGTTGGACCCGGGACAAAAGCCACCTATTGTCCCGGGCCCAAAGGCTGCCGGGACAAATGGCCAGGAACAAAGGCCTGTTTTGTAGTAGTGAATATAGCTAACAAAGAATCTAATGATACTTAATTGATATCATAAATATTATTATCTTGTTATATAAATTTGGTTAAATTTGAAAAACTTTGACTCTAAGATTCTTGGAATGACTTATAATTTGAAATGGAGGAAGTACTATAATTATGTTCTGCTTATTGTGATTTGTGAAGAAGGCTTTGGAAACCTTTGAGCTCACCGTGTCACTTCATTGTTTTGTTGGAGAGAATTGTTGGAGCTCGGCGGGTCTTCTACAACCTGAGCCGCCATGTTTGCTCATCCTGACCTATGCTCGGCCGAAGAATCCGCCCCACTATGTTTGTCCATTGAGAACGTCGAGAGTGTTGTTGTAGTGGTATTTTTATCACTCTTTACCTCCAACCAATGGATTTGGAATTAGAGAAGTGATTGTATCATGTTATTGGATAGGGACATGGTGTTCATATCATATTTTTTCTATTGAAATTGGTACTTCATTGTTTTGTTGGAGAGAATTGTTGGAGCTCGGTGTGTCTCGAATTGTGTTTCAATTGTGAGGAATGTTCGTTGGAGGTTGGAGGTTGAAGGCGCTTGAATGGGCAAAAAAGGGAGAAAAAAAAGAAAGGCCAAAGCCATTGGATTGCAAATGGGTGGCTGAGATTTGTCACCAGATGAGCTCAAAATTCAAGAACCTTGAGATATAGCACCTCCCTTGGATAGGTTTTTGTCAAAGTTTTGTTGTTTTATCTAGTTAAATATATTGAAAAAAGCAATTTTAAACCGGTCCAAGTAACAAACATACGAGTTCGAACTAGTACAATCCAAGAACCGTTGGATACTTGGATGCACATATGTATTGATTTCTAGCTAGGATCCATGTTCTCACTGGCCCTTGTACCCTGTCAAACCCGAGGCAGCAGGACTGCTCATAGGCATAGAATGTTCTAGAGTAAGGATAGCGTATGGATGTACCTTATCTCTTTTGTAACTACCCGAATAGGCGTAGAATTAGCTGTAGTACAAGAAAATTATCCGACCATGTTGTAGTTGGGCTCCAACAGTACTCGGCTAGGACTTTCCATGTAATCATGTCCCCCCAGAGTATATAAGGGCGGGCAGAGACCCCCTCCAAACGAGAGACAACCATAACAACATCTAAGGCAATACAAGCAACCACATAGGACGTAGAGTATTACGCACCTCGTGGCCCGAACATGTCTAAATACCTGTGTTCCTTGCACCATCGAGTTCCAGAGCTAATCGATCCCTTGCCTACAATCCTACTGCTAAGGGTATCCCTGAGCAGGCTTGGCAGCTAAACACCGACATACCCTCAATTATCTGTGCTGTTGTAAATAATAAACAGTACTACCTTCGTCCTAAAATATATCAATTTTTAGATTTTGCCAAAGTTTTTGATCAATAATATTTTCAAGAATATTTTATTTTAAATAGAAAAGATTACTTTATGATTTTTTACTATCCATAGTTAAAGTTTAAAATGTTTGACTTTAAGAAAATCTAATAATAGCTATATTTAGGAGAGGGAGTACTCATTTAGAGGTAATTGAAATGGTAAGTATTTAAGTGAATAGTCCAATTTTAATAACAATCTGGAATATGGTACTCAATTTAGAACGAGACACTCAAGTTGACACCAACACGTTGCCCCTCAACCCAAGTGTCAGTAATACAATACTCTCCACCTACCTGAAGTTCCTGAACCATGACCCACGTGTGCAATTGCTCATGATACGACACCTCCCGCATTGGATTTTTTTTGTCAAAGTTTAATTATTTTATTTTCATATAGTTACATCCATATGGAAAAAGCAATTTTAAATCAGCCAATAATGAACATACTAGTTCAAACTAGTACAATCTAAAAAGAACCGTTGGTCGTTGGAAGCATAAATATGTTGGATTGTAGGATCCACATTCATGCTAGCAATAATCAGCCTGTTCGGCTGGACATATCCGGCTGGGCTGGAGCTGCTGCCTCTCCAGCCAGCCAATCAGCTTGGACTCACCTTTATCAAATTCAAACAAGCTGATGTCAAATTGCAGTCGCTGCGGCTTATGCGCAGCCGCCTCTCCAGCCAAACGGCTAGGAGCTAGAACCAGCCCAGCCCAGCCCAGCCAATCAAGCAACCAGACCAACCATCCGAACGGGGAATGGCTCCAGATGCAAACAGTAAACAATGCTCATTTTGGAGGTAATTGAATAGGTGAATACATAAATGAGGTTTAGGCAATTATTAATGACAGTCTAGAATATAGCACTCAATTTGGAGACGATACAAAGATGGATGCTCAAACTATCAGTATGCCACCTGCCACGAACACATTGCCTGCTAGCCCAAGTGTCAAACAGTACAATACTCTCCACCTACTCGAATCGTAATCCACGTGCGCAATTGCTCATAATATAGTGTAAGAAAGGTGTTTTTTATCTTTTTTCTATAATTTCTATAATTTCAGTGCAATAGACTGAATAACTAGAGCGAGAACCGTTTGTGCATTACCATATCCCTTTTCTTACCTGGATTGGGGAAGGAAGGTTTATATTAAACTAAAAGGAATATGATATCCTATCTGTGACTTTTAGTCCAATCATCAACGATCCACCAAGCACTAATCAGCAATCTTCTACCTTGCGTTCTTCTTCGGCTGGTCCGTCGACTCATCCATCCAGCATACTCCTCTACTCGCTCCCAATCTGTCCCTCCTCTCTTGTCTCTAGCAGTGTGCCATTACCAAATCTATTGAGACCGCCCATCTCCATACTAATCCAACAACACCGTCGCCGTTACTCTATCCCTTGTCTTCTGCCACCCATGGCGATGCGCCTCCTTGCTAACTATACCCACGTGCACAGTTGCTCTTGTGGAGTATAGTGTAAGAAAGGCGATTTTTTATTATTTTCCCATAATCTTAGTGCAACACATTGAATAACTGTGGAAGCTACTTGTGTGTTACCATATCCATTTCCTTACATGGATTGAAAAAGGAAATGAAGCTTGATTGGAACTAAAAGGAATGAGATATCGTATCGGTTGGCTTTTAATCCAACCATCAACGAACCACCAAGCATCAATCGTTTTTTCTTCTACCTTGCGTTCTTCTTCGACTAGCCAGTCGGCTCATCCACCCCGCACACTCCTCCTCTACTCTCTCCTCTAATCCCGCCTCCCCATTCTCCGGCGACGTGCCCGCTACCGAATCCATCGAGACCGCCCCACCTCCATGCTAATCCAATTCCGCCGTCATCACCGCCCTATCCCTTCCTAACCAGTTGTCCTCCGCCACCCATGGCCGGGGTGCGCCTCCTCGGCGCGCTGCCTAGCACCTGCCACCTCCATCCCGCCTTCTGCTGCCTCCCTCCAGGACCCGTGATCCAAAGAAACCCTACCAACTCTCAAGAAAACTGCATTCATATGCTTTTACCTGTTTTTTCCTAAAAAATTTATACCCAGTTCTTCTTATACACTTTATAATTTACAGTTTGACACGTACGGAAATAAGCAAGACACCATGTACCAGCCCAAGGAAGCGAGTGGAACAGAGCTGAGCACCGGTGGTGCAGGCATCGCGCGCTGGGCTTTTGCAAGGCCCCGTCAATTCGTTGCCCTGGCTTGGCTGGCCGGCTGGCGCCCACAGGGCAGCCAGCGAGCGAGCGAGCGAGCGAGGTGGGGGATTTTGAGCTGGGCACGCGGCGCGAAGGCCGAGGGGTCGCGCCCAACGGCCTTCTCGCCCGCCCCGCAGCCCATCTGCGCCCACCTCCCCCATTCCCTTCCCCTTTTCGACCCACCCCTCCCATCCGAGCACACTACAAATGCGGCGCAACCGCAGCGGCAGCAGCCATCAGTAGCAAGTACTTACTAGTACACCGCCGCTGCGTCGCTCAGAAATGCTCTCGCATCCACCGCCCTCGCACCGCGCCCGCTAGGCACGCTCGAATCCGGGGGGGCCGTTGCAACGGCTAGTTGCGGCGGCGGCGGCGGCGGCGGCGGGGCCGATCGATGGACCCGTACGGCGGAGGCGCCGATGCCGGAGGGAGCGGCGGCGGCGGCGGCGGCGCCCACGGCTCTCAAATGTGGGTGAGGGGGGCCCGGGCCGTGTTTGCTTCGTCCTTGCTTGCTGGGTCCGCGGTTCTCGAGGGGGATTGGGGTGGGGGATGGGATGGGAGGAGGGGTTTTGGCTGGGGCCGATGCGCCGCCGTCCGGTGCGGAGCTGGCGGCGACCGGAGATCCGCGCGCCGGTGGGCGGTTTTCGTTGCTCGATCTGACGGTGGGGAAATCATGCCGTGGCGGCGATCTGGCCCGGCGCGCCGGCTCCCGGCGGATCGGGAATTCGGGATGATGATGATCCGTGGGGCGGTCCTCGGCCCCCTGGGTGCGTTTCCCATTTCTCAGTCGGATTCGGTTTGCTGGTACGGGATTTGCGCCCGGTTGGGGGATTAGACCAGGCGTAGCTCCGATGGGGAGGATACGGTCCCACGGGGGACTGGAAATGGGGGCGCGCGTGCTGCTTGTTGTATTGCCGATCGGTGAGAATCAAGCTGATGTATCGCTTGTAGATGGGTGTAGACCTTGATTGTGGAGTTCGCTGGTTAATCCACCTTACATGACAAACGAAAACCTGATAAAATCTGGCTAGAACATACAGGAGTAGCTCCATGACCTGACATATTTTTGTGCGATCCCTATCTCAGCTCTCCCCGAACTGAGTGCTTGCAAAATTGGCCTGCTGTTCCAGTGAACCGCTTTTATGGAATTTGTTGTACTTATACACGATCTTGTAACGCTCGCAGCAGTCTCTGGGATTGGCAAGCAGGAGAGCATTGCGAAGCGGATGATGCGAGTCACGGTACTTCACTCACATCCATGCCCTGCATCTGCGTCGCAAACAAACTCTAGAGTATCTGTCTGGACTTGATCTCTCACTATGTCTCATCTCCTTTTACAGCGGATGCTGCTAAGTTCGTGTGGGATTGCCTCAATCAAGATGATGATGAGCTACTGGGATTGCTTGGGAATCAAACTCCACTGAGGGACCATCGTGACTTCTTCGCTGATATACCAGGTAAGAAGCCTCTTCTTCTGACAGCTGTCAACTGCTTTCGCTCTTGAATGCTATGCTTAGTTGAGGTGTTTGTTTTGTTGCTTGAGTAGATATCTCCTGCAAGGAGACCCTGGACCCAGAGGAGTCTCGGGAAGCAAAGCGAAGACGTATGTTGGAGTACCCTCCAGAGTCTAGTCAGTCGGAAGTTGGAACTCATGAAACCGCTTCTCCTTTTGTCGCATCTGAGGTTGTTCGCCAGCTCCTAGCTATGTCTCAAATCTATCTCTTCAGCTACTCACTATTTATCACATTTATGCTTTGTCGCATCTTAGGTTGTTGGGTACCTCCTAGCCATGTTTCAAATCTCTCTGCTGCTGCTCATTACTTATCACACAGTTATGCTTCCTTTGTTGATCCATGTCGTAGGTACCAGAGGTTTCATTGCTTTGTACCGACGAACCACAGAGCTTAAATTGTGATATACAGTACAGTTCAAATAATATAGGTTTGTATTTCACCATGTTGAAAATGGCCTGCTACTGTCCCTCTTCTGTTTGCTAATTGAAAATTTCGCATCAGATACAATAAATTCCTTGTCAAATCAAGCATCCTACTGGCAAGAAGATAACCATTTGGAACATTGCTCTTATGGAACTCCAGTGTACGTCGAGCCTGATCAAATGTTGGTTCCTCTCTGTTTCCACTGAAACCACTTTAAACTGATCCATCACTACTTGATAACCATGACATCTTCACCTCGTGTTTGATGCAGGCCTTGTACCCAGGAGAGCGTTGCATATGTCGATGATCAAGCTTGTATTTCAGGTCAGTGCACACCATTTTTTTCAACAGCATTTCGTTGCCAATTTTTCACTTACTTTTTCAACACAGTTTCTAGTCAATGCTTGGGTTTTCAACTGCCGGCGCAGGGAAATTAACTATTTGCCATCCTTGCGGGGGGAGTGGCAGCACATTTGCCACCCTGGCCGGGTGTCAATGACTCAGATGACCCACATTTGTTTGCTCCCAAGTCCCTTATATGATATAAAATGAGAATTATTTCTTTCCTATTTTCCTTTGTTGCAGTTGTATTTTGGTGTATTCGTAGCTGCTGCAGTTTTCCATTATGCCTGGCAGTCATGTAGTTTTGATTGCCTTGTTGACACTGACGTGTAGCAGTTTATCCAAGCAACTTACCTATTCTTTCTATCTGGCTACAGGATCAAGTGAGATTGCACCAGTGACAGAAAGTTTCATAATGCAGGAAACTAGGAAGCTTTCTACACTCAAAGTCTCTAAAAGTATTTCAGTTTGATACTGCATTATGACTTGGAGCACACTTGAACTTCCAATTTTATCAACACTGATAATTTGGTTCTGCTGGCTTACTAGGAGGAAGCTCATCGCTAGTCAAGGCGAAGCAAAACATAACTACAACCGTAGCATACCCTTTTACTCTCATCAAACCATCTTGGAAGGAAGGCGATGTTACTCTGCAGGACATTAATCAGAGACTCCGTGCTCCTCCAAAGAAACCTCCTGAAATCCTGGGAACTTCATCTTTCTCTGGCAAGCCAGTGATCGGCAAGACAAGGATCAAGACAGATGGGGGGAAAGGCAGCATCACAATACTAAGAACAAAGGGCTGAGAGCCCTGAGAATGACTTTGAACCTTATTTATCTGCCATTCTCTCCATTTTATCAGAACATAAGGGGGGAAGGCAGCTCCTTGGTGGTCAATTGTGCAGGCCTGGCTGCCATTGACCCAGACAGATCACAGTACAAGGGACAGAGGGCTGAGAACATGAGACTGCCATTGATCCTTATCTATCTGCCATTATTAGAGTATATTTGGTAGTTTAGATATTCATATCTTATGCTGCCATATGTATTCCGGGGGATGCCTTACCCCCAAGTCATGTACTCTCATATATACCGGCCGAGACCTCAATGCAATACATCCACAACATTGTACGCATCTCTCTTCCCTCCTACATGGTATCGAGAGATTAGGGTTTGGGATCCTAGGCTAATCTTCTGCTGTCGCCACCCACGCCCCTGCCTTCCTTGTGCCGCCGGTCGTCCACCACGGCGCCCATTAAGGGCGCCCCTCGACGATCTCCTAGCATGCCCCCAGGGAGTTCGCCCATGACCTCCGCCGGGAGGTCGCCCATGACCTCCGCCGGGAGCAGCGCCTTCCTCCATAGCGGACCCATCTAGTTCGCCGCCGTACCGCGTCAAGTAGCAGCAGATCGAGCGTACCTCGCCATCCGCCATGGAACCCGTCGATGATGACCCATCCCGCGCTGCTGTGGTGGCAGCCGCGGCCTCCCTGCGATCTTCCCCGTGTTGTCGTGGCAGCGGCAAGGGCCGTCGCATGGTGCAGTCGTCGCTGGCGGATTACCTGGCAGCGCTGCCACTCCACCCCGTCGCCTCTCCTCCATGGTTGGATCGCTGTCCGGCAACCCATGTCTGCGCAGGGAGGTGCTTCACCCCTGCCGCCCGGCGGGATCCGCCGACCGCGCTGCCCGTCAGGCGGAACCCCCTGCCGCCGCCGGTCCGAGCTCGCCGCTCGAGCACGGTGGGATCCGCGGCTCCGCCCTAACCCAGCCATTCTCTCGATTGCCCCCGGCGCTTTGGTCAATTGTGCAGGCCTATGTAGCTTCCCATTTATTACAATTTTCCATTTCAATTTTGCGCCGTGGCTTTGGTGGTCTGAAGCACACTGTAGATGTGAAACTCTTTGTTCAAAGATCCAGCATTCTTCCGGTGTATTTATGGCATGTGGCCAATGATATATAAAAAGGGTGTACCTAGTGCCGTAGGCTTCCCGCACTGTGCGGGGTCTGGAGGAAGTGTTGTTTTTCAGCCCCAAGCCTTACCCACACAAATGTGCAGAGGCTGGGGCTCGAACCCAGGACCTTCCGGTTACGGACGGTAGGCTCTACCGCTGCACCGGGCCCGCCCTTCTCTGGCCAATGATATATAGGGGGAAAAATTGAAGTTAGAGAAATTGTTGTGTTCTGCCCTGTTTACTACTTCCCTCTGATGTTTCTGTTCAGGCCGTCTATGTCTTTTGATTGCTGGTAAGCACCCTGATAGACCTCCTGCGATAGCGTAATCCCTTGCTCAATTCTGTGCTGTGGGTTTTTTCTTCCCTTGCATATTACTAGTATATATGCAATGTGCGATGAACTTCATGGCCCAGGGGGAGGGAGGGATATATGATATCTGATTAGCGTGGTTAACCGAATGTCTGAAATCCAATCGAAGTTTGAATGTTTTTTTCCCGATTTGCAGGGTTTCTGGAAAAAAACCGCTTCCATATGAAAATAATCAAACATCTCTCATGAGTGTAGCCGTGTAGGAAGCGCATCCAACATTGGCGATCGGCGGCGGCGGGGCGATCGCCCTGTTTCTGCTGGGAGAGCACGAGCCTCCGCGGGGAACACGTACGAGCCCCCGGTGATGGTCTTGGCGAAGAGCTGGTTCGATGATGCGGTGACGAACCCGGCCTCGAGCGTGCCATCCTCGGGGTCTCGGCCTCGGGGACGAAGCCGATCTCGCCGGCGCGTGCACTGCGATGCGACGATGCCCAACCGTGCGTCGCCCAACAGCCACGGACCAGTGGCTCGCGCCACAGAGATGGATGAGGGCTCACCAGGGGCGCGAGGCCGGCGGCGAGGGAGGGGGTGGCGCGGCGAGCGCGACGGCGATGTACAGGTGATCGAAGCCGCGGCGCGGTAGGCCGCGTAGTCGATCGGCGTGGTTCTTGGGCCCGTAGTGACTAGTTCTGCACCTCGGAACAACTTCTTCCGCCAATGCAGGGCGTCGCATACACAGAGCATTATGAACATTATGGGTAAGTGGTACGGTCACGGGGCAGGCTAAACCCAGTTTAGCCTCTCAAGTACTTCCCCTGACACTGGGCCAATGCCAGAGGGAAGGGAACTAGCGTCTCCGTTTACTTTTGAGGATACACACTTCGGTATATATACCTCTGAGCTGAGCTTCTGTGAGGACCGAGGAGTTCACGAACGCTAATACTCCCTCTGTAGGAAAAGAATATAGTTTTGGACAAAATTTGGATCAAATATTAGGAATATAAATCATGAATAGCTTTTAAGTTATATATATATTATTTTCAACAAATATTTTTATAAAAATAAGCAGTTAAAAATTATGATGTCGCTATCCTAAACGTCTTCTATTTCATATATGGAGGGAGTATACTCCAGAGTCTTGACATGCCGAAGCTGCTGCAGTCGTGCTTGCAGACAAATGCCCACAACTCGAGATGAGTCTTCCCTGATTTTAGTCCCGGTAAGAGACACGTAGATCGATCCACGTGTCAGTGACCCAAATTGTAAAGGGACCAAAGTTCGAGGAGCCGTTTTCCAAAACTTGGCATGCCATGGTGTGTTCCATCTTTGCAAAAAGGCTTTCGCTTCTTGTGCAAAGTTGATCGTGCAGCCAACAATAGTTGTGTTGCAATGGTCCAACCGATCTGGTTCCGATCCATCACGAGATGTACGGTTGATTGTTCTGATGGCACTTCAGTTTTTTTTTTCTACCCAGTAATGTTATATGAGTGCCAGACTGCTATATCTTAAGATTGGTGAAGTCACCCACATACGATTCACCGTCAACAAATTTCGCCAACCACAAAAGGATTAACTATAACTGTAGATGCAAACACATGTATTGAGTTGACGATTCGACCCACTGGGGGGTTGTCTTACAAATAGTGGGTTTGTGTTGTTGCTAAGTTATGGTATTTGGTGTATCCCATGGTAATTGGTAATAAACCCTAAATTTGAGCAACATAGCTTCAACAAGATGAATTGATTGCACGTACTGCATTTTAGTAACATGATAGTTAAGAAATTAAGATCATTTCTACTCCCGATCAACTTATACATACATGGGCATATAGCCATATACACGAGATCGATCTATAGCAATAAGGACACTAATCAATAATCCTTCCTAAGATCGATGGAGTAATCACTCAATTACTAACGAGCGAGCAACAAAAAAGAAATCAGGATAGGTCATGGAGATCGGGTAAATCAGGACTCACGAGGATGTAGGATTCGTAAAAACCGATTGCACGTCGCACGGCAGGCAGGATAAGCAAGGCGCGAGGCCAAACTGGGCTGGGACTCTTTGAGACTGCCTATCTGTTTTGCTGTTGCTGGGCCGACGACTAAGGGCCTGTTTGGCTCCGCGAGCCAGGAACGCGCGTCGCGTTTACGCAAACGCAGCTTCGCGGCCGTTTTTCCAAATCGCGGGGCTCCAGTTCATTTTTGCCCACTGCACAACGCGGGCGACTGTGAGTCGCGCGTTCGCCGCGGAGCGTTCGGCGGGATTATTCCGCTTATCCCGCTCAAACGCCGTCGCCAACGCAAGAAATGCGAATCCAAACAGGGCCTAAGGCTGGTCCATGGTGAAAAGAATTGGACCAGGAAGATTTTAAGAGGGTATAAGATGTCTTTTGGGCGCTAGGTCCAAATGCGCCCCTGCACATGGGAACTAAAAAAAAGGTATAACACATGCAATAAATTATGCAAAAGTCAATTTGTAAAATTCAGAAGTAAATTTTATACACCTGGAATAAATATTGCATGCAAGGAGAATAATAAAAATAATAAAGTACACGGCTAAGGACACAAGATGGGATGAAAAGGACATCCAGGCTGCAAAGTTTGAGCAGGGAAAAGAGAATTAAATCTAACCCGAAAACCATTTTATATTAAATAATTAGAGAAGAGGGATGGGTGGTTGGAAAGACTAGTGGAAATATTTCTACAGACTACATTTAAGATTAGATTGAGAGGATTTCTACTAGCTTCAATTTCACTTACTTTCAAACAATCAAGGTATAATAGCACGAAACCATTTCACAAACTGAGGCGTTTCTACTCTAAAATGAATTATAAACCAGATGGCAGTATTTCTAGTTTGACTTCATCGATTGAGGCGTTTCTAGAGAAAGTCCCACAAGGTCAAGGCCCATATATTTAGCTAAGGCAACCACTAGAATTTGTAAAAAAATGCATTGTTACGCAAGGTTAACCTTTAAAATTGATTAATTCGAATATTTTGGTTCCTGGGATTTTTTTATATTTATTTTCCGCACTCACAGCATAGTCCTAATAAAAAACCGCTAAAAAAGCATAAAGAAAAATTATAACGACAACAGGAGTGCATCTCCGCCGCACATCATCAATTGGTCTCGCACGACTCTGCTCTCCTGCAGCCAAAAAACCCTAGACTCCCCGGCCGCCGCCTCCTCCTCCCCCTCCCTCCAGCTCGCGCCGTCCTCCCAAAGCGCCCTCGCATCCTCCCGCTTGCTCGCCGCCGCCGTCGAGCACCGATCAACGAGTAGCCATGGCAAATCGTAAGAGGCTCCCGAGCCCTATCCTTTGCCCCGCTCTCATCGTCTCGTCCGGTTGGTTCGCATCCCATCTCGCGCTCTAACCCTGGGGTTTGGCTGGCTGGTCTGCAGCAGCGGCTCCGGGAGGAGCGAGGTCGTTCCTGCAGGCCGTGTCGAAGGTCACCGAGGAGGCGCCGACGCCGCTCCGCGTCGTCCAGATGGAAGGCCTGGTGAGAATTGCTGCCGAACCCCAATCCGGTTTGCTGTTTGCTCGTTCGATTCGGTACTTAGAGCGCTGAGATTTGAGGAGCTACGGCACGCTAGGGGAATGGATCTGTTTGTGTGGAGTCGTTTTCGGATGGAAATTGGCGGGGGGGGGGGGGGGGGGGTGTACGGGTAATTGTAGTGTCACATGGGCTGTATGTTTTGACCGGCGATCACTAGATTGCCGTTTACCTTTTAGTTATTTTTTCTAAGAATATATGCAAAATAAAAGTTTTACCCATAGTAATAGTGCCTAAAACCTTAGCCCCCCCATGTGGTAGTAAAGCAAGTGAAATTCTGTCTGATTTGTGTGCTGGAAGAGTACTGCCATTTTAGACCGATTAATCCACAATGGTAATGGAATCTGTTACACAGTTTTACTGCCAGTATCATTTAGCATGACTGATGTAGTAAAGTTGAGTCTACCTAAGATTTTACTAATCTTGATCCCCATGGTTGAATCAGTAGTGTTCTGTACATATATAAAAAGGTAAACTGGAGCAACACTATATTCGAACATTGTGATAGATCACACTGATCTTGTGAACTGTGTTATCTGGGTGCCTAGAATTATTGTTGGCAAAGATCTTTGCAAAATTATTCAGAGCGATGAACCAAAAATATTGGTACAGTGAAAAATAAGTGTATTCAGGATGTGCAGTTGGCATAGAATCAATCTTTCACCTACTTTACATTAGTTACAGTATCCTAGATAGATTTCGCTGCCTCCATGTATTAGAAAGTTTTCCCATAATGACAAGATTTTTTCTTTCTAATATTAATTTCACAAACATAGGGTAATTTGTATTCACAATCATACTGTTTTGCTCTTCTGCACAGGCCTTACTGAAGATCATTAAGCACTGTGAGGAGTTTGCGCCTGCTCTGGTTACAGGTCAACTGCTTGGTTTGGATGTTGGCAGTGTGCTGGAAGTGACCAACTGTTTCCCCTTCCCTGTGAGTCTTTAACATTCTTAGCAGTTGCATGTGTATTCCTCTTCTGCTATGACATTCTTCCAGGTTAGTTGTGTTTTATTTTCATAGGCTATGACTTCTTACTATTTTTACTGCAGATCAGAGAAGAGGATGATGAAGCAGATGCTGATGGTGCAAATTACCAGCTTGAGATGATGAGATGCTTGAGAGAAGTTAATGTTGACAATAATACTATTGGATGGTAAGCTAAGCGATTTCATGTTCCATTAACTCAATATCTATTCAGTTAATTCAGAAATAGTCAGTGGTAGTTTGAGTTTTCTAACATGCACATTGAAAAAAAAATTCTATACTTGGCAAAATGACTGTACTTGCACAACTAAGCATCTTTTGAGCATACATGACTGATATGTTTTTCACTTTTTGTTCGTCTGTAATTGATGAAAATCTTAGCTTTCTCGGCAATAAGAGTCTTTCATAATTTGTTTTATTTCACTATTTGTTGGGTATGGGCATGTAGGAAGTAATGGGTTTCAACAAAATTCGAGGTAATTTTCTGTGTAGGATATTGCCTTTTAGGATTCTATTGTGCTGAAAATAACAATATTGAAATTCTTGCCTAAATTCTGTTCATCTCATGGGTTTATCTTACCTAAATCAAGTTCACTTAGTGAAAATTGTTGGAACCTTTTACCGAAATTGACATTTGAATATATGGTTATATGTTGGAAGCACTGGTTAGTGGGAAAGTGCAAATTTGTTTGTGCTCTGTAGGCAGTATGCTTGCTGCTGCTGCTGTTTGTATTTTATTGAAGATATGGCAATCCGCATTGATGGGCTTCTCTACAGTGCATGTATGCTATATTTACTCTCTTTATATATCAGTACATGATTCTTGCTGGGTGTTAGCAAATACAAGCTCTAACTACTGCATGCTGTCAACCATTCACTGTACTAGTGTGGCGTTGTTACTGCTCGTCCAGCTTTTTTAGGAGCTTTGCATTGTTTCAGATTGCTTTATGGTGGCTTCTAATGCCAATCATTTGCATTCTTTTGGTCTATGCTTACAGGTATCAATCTTGCTTGCTTGGATCTTTTCAAACTGTGGAACTGATTGAAACATTTATGAACTATCAGGTATGGGGCAAATAAATAAGCTGTGTTAGCTATCCAGCCTTTTCGCTGATATTCCCTAGCTTGAAAAATTCTTTTTCACCGCTTCATTTCATTCTTTATGGTTGATTGTAACTTGATGGCTTCTGACTAGTAGATTAAAGATCTTCCTACATGTTGCCACATCTAACCACAGATAACATTACAAGCAATTGAACAATCCTAGCTTTATTGCTTATGGGAGTATTTGGCACTTCTCTCATGAAATTCAGTTTAGGTCTGATTGAACTTTTATGTTGATTTTTCACTTGGAATGTTTTCCACTGTCTGATTATCAGATGCCTTCCAAACAGAATCATGGTTGTATATTTTCTCTTGTTTTCCATTCTGAACATTACATTTGCTTGTTGCAGGAGAGTATCAGGAGATGTGTGTGCATTGTCTATGACCCATCTAGATCTAGTCAAGGAGTGCTAGCTCTCAAGGCCCTGAAGCTTACAGACTCATTTATGGATCTTTACCGTAACAATGGTTTAACTGGAGAGAAGTATGAACTCTTTGTATCCACAGATCGTCATTGTACTATTGTATATAGAAGTTGTGTTTTATACAAATGTCCTTTCACTGTTGCAGGTTAAGAGAGAAGAAATTGTCATGGGTTGATATTTTTGAGGAGATACCGGTATGCACTCTTATATTTTCCATTTAAGTTATATGGATGTGGTCTGCTTACATGCTCTGCCTTATTTGTGTGACAGATTAAAGTTTCCAACTCTGCGCTTGTCAGTGCCTTCATGAAGGAGCTGGAACCTGAGTCTCCTGTTACTCAGGTTTATATTTTTTTTGCTTGCAAAAACTCTTGTATGGCATTTCCCCCACTTGTTCTCTTAAAAGCTATTTGAGTTACATTACCTTTTTTGTATTTCAGTGTGACTTCGACAGACTTAAATTGTCTACTGCTCCCTTTATGGAAAGGAACTTGGAATTCCTAATTGGGTGCATGGATGATCTTTCATCAGAGCAGAACAAGGTATTATTTTGTTTTTGATAAAAGAGCTTCTCCATAATTTATCCAAGGCTTCATAGTCTATTTGTTTGACTGAGTTCCTTTCTCGCCATTCAGTTCCAATATTATTACCGCAACCTCTCAAGACAGCAGTCACAGCAGCAGGCATGGCTTCAAAAGAGAAGGTAGGAAAATGCCTAAGTCAATATTTACAGTACATTGTTAACTCGTGCATTTATTTCATATCCCTTGGGATTCTACCATGGTAGTTTTAAGGAATTTATTTTTTAGTTGTTTGAATGCATGTCTATTATTCATTCACATTGACTCCTTGGTAATTTGTGCTTGTATAGGCAAGAAAACATGGCAAGAAAA
This sequence comes from Panicum virgatum, assembly GCF_016808335.1. Lineage (NCBI taxonomy): Eukaryota > Viridiplantae > Streptophyta > Magnoliopsida > Poales > Poaceae > Panicum > Panicum virgatum. Next base: position 23,434,021 of record NC_053151.1, on the reverse strand, counting down.
GCTGCTGGTGAGGAGCCATTGCCAGAAGAAGATCCTTCCAACCCTATTTTCAAGCCCATTCCTGAGCCATCACGATTGGAGGGCTATCTTGTTACCAATCAGATCTCCAGTTACTGCAACCATATCAATGGGTATATATATTCTATTACATTTACACCTGTCTTTAATGAGTTCCAAAGCTCTTGCATGTTTCTATTTTAGTGAAGCAATCACTGTTAGATTTATGAATCTTCTAGTGATATGATTTTCACAACCCAATTTTTCTTCCATTTACAGTCATGTCCTAGCAAAAAATTACTCTTAGCACCCCTCTTGCTCTTAGAAGTTTGATCTATTCCTCTTATATAGTTAAACACTATATCTTATACAAAATTTACAAATGCCACCTGCTTTTTTGTCCAAGTTACCCCATAACTTGCAATCTGCATTCTAAATCTTGTCGATCCACGTCTTCACAAAATAATTTGCGCATTCCTTCGGTAGTTGATGAGCTAAATGTAATATGCTTGGTTTGGTACATTGGTAATATGACGGGATGAGATGTCAGTTGACTCAAAAGCCAAAATCCACACCACTGATTTGGAGTTTCATTCTATAGTTTACTTTGCATATATGGTTATGAATTTAGAAACTATAATGATTCGGTGGGTTGATCATTATTTTATACTAGCAAATGAGACATTTTCCACCAAGAAGGGGGTTTGCACAGATAATTTTCTCTTGATATGTTGCCTTTTGTCTATCCTTAAAACAGAGTAAAAATTTCTTGTGCTTCAAACTGCCACCCGTATGTATGGTCGTATTGATTGTAACTTGTGTCACAATGGCAGGGTTGCTGGTCAGAACTTCAACAGGCTATACCTGATGAAGGCCCTGCATGAGGACTAGAAGACTGGGATATGAGTGGAAGCTGTCGTTAGATTTAACTTGTGCCATTGCTTAAAATCACAATTTTGCGATGTACCTGACATGAGCATGCCCGTCTTATATTTCTGCATATTTCCATGGCGCCAGATGGATAGCTTCCAGTGAGATGCACTTCCGCAATGTATCGGCATTCTTGGTATTATTTCTGAAATGGGCAGGCTCATTGCTGTTAGTCAATGTAGTTGCATCTGATCGCGCTGCCATAGTAATTCTGGTATGCACAGTTTCATCACCAGTTCATATTACAGTTTGGTCTCTGACATGTTTTTGTAACCTGAGGTTCAGTACCATGTTTGCTTGCTACAGTGGAGAAATATTTGAGCAACCTCTGGTTAAGATGTTTGCGCACCGTGAATGCTCCCAGTTTGATTGGCTATGAGCGTGTGTAGGCTCCTTTCTATTGAGCTATTCGCGTTGACGGAGCCGCCGTCACGTTGGCCAAGCGCCTATCTGAGCTCTGGTTGCGTGGAAATGTGCGGGTGTCCCCGCTAAGTCATTGGACCATCGGTCGTTAAACCACGCTTAGTCCTAGGACCATCGGTTGTTAAACCACTGTCTGCCGCCGCCTTGCAACCTGCCACCGTTGCCGGTCTTCCCTACTACCCCACCCCTCTTCTAAGATTGATGGTGGCCACCGGACCCTGGCTACCCTGACCCCGAAGGACTGGCTACCCTGACCCCGAAGGGCTCGAACTCCGGGCGCCGCTGGCTCAACGAGGAAGATAAACAACGGCGTTCTTCTACGATCCTATTCACGCGCGCGATAGATAGATTTCCCGTAGAAATATACCTGATTTATTTCCCGACATGCAAAGTAAAGCGCGCGACTGCCATCATGGCTGCCGCGGAAGTGGCCTCGTTATTTGGGCTGAGGGCCCAATTAACGGGACAACAGTACTCACGAATGTTGGAATATTGCACATCGTTCATCTCCATGCGTACAAACATTCAAGCCAAAATCTCTATATAAGCAAGAGATTCAAACGAAATAATCCATAATTTCCAAACAGATTATTTAAATAAAATTTTATTGCATTGTTGCATTTTTTTCCATCAAGATCTTTAAAACTAGATCACACATGATGATATTTTTGTAGAATATTTTTAGGGTGGATAATTTGCTTGCGAAGCTAGAACAACCGTGAACCTGGAACAATTGTGCTAGCTTCAAACGTTAAATTTCTCTCGTTGACGATCAAAATCATAATCTATTTGTTCTACTTCACAATCAAATTGTTTCTTATTCAAAATTAAAATGACCCCCTACTCAACAAATTGTTCTGCCTAGTGAACAAATTGTTCTAATTAGAAAAAATATCCAAACATACTTCAGTGCGGTCTAGCTCAGAAGATCTTATCATAACAAACACGATGATGTAATCGGATGTTTGGTTTGGCAAATATGGTATTTGTTATGGCCAAGTTTATCAATGTCATTTATACAGACAACGTAACGCCGCATAATTATAAACACTGCCGCCCGATTGGAGCTTTCAGCCGTGCACGTCGTCGTCACGCCGTGGACACCGGCACGGCGACGAGGGGCTTTGGCGAGCTTGAGCACCAGAGTGCAGTGGTCGCTGAGGTCCACGTCCTCCGGGGCCATCCCCTCCGGCAGCCTCCACTCGATCCTGTGCAGCATGGAGGCCAGCACCAGCGGCACGAACCTCGACGCGAAGTCCAACCCGGGACACATCCTCCGCCCCGCGCCGAACGGCCGGTAGGCGAAGTCCGCCCCCCGGAAGTGCAACGCCCCGGTGGCGCCGGCGCCCAGGAACCTCTCCGTCACGAACGCCTCCGGCCGGTCGGGCCACACCGCCGGGTCCCTCCCGATGGCCCAGAGGTTGACGAGGACGCAGGTGCCAGCCGCCACGGGGAACCCTCCCAGCGAGACGCCGCCGTCCGCGGCCACCTCCTGCGTCACCACCGGCACCGCCGGGTGCAGCCGTAGCGTCTCCTTCACCACGGCGTGGAGGTAGGGCAGGGCAGGCTGCCGAGGTCGCCCTCCTCCACGAAGTCCTTCGCCCCCAGGCTCGCCGCGATCTCCGCGCGCAGCCTCTCCATCTTGTCCGGGCGCTGGAGCAGGTGCGCCATGATTCCGCGGTGATGTTGCTCGTCTCACTCGCGCCGATGAACATGTCCTGATTTTGTTACAAATAAAACAAAGTTCACTACTGGGAACACGAAATAATAAGCTGTTTTGTTTAGAGTTCATCAGTATAGCATGCTCAAGCAGACCGTGAAGAGCTTGGCGATGTCTGATCGGGTGAGCTGCGACTTGGCGTAGCACTCGAGGACGGCGTCCAGCATGTCGCCGTGCCTCTCGCCGCCGGCTAGCCGGCGGTCTATGAACCTGTGAAACAGCTCGTAGAGTTGCGCCAGGCTCTTAGAGGTGCGGCGGCGGGAGCCGAAGAGGTCGAGCGGCGCGAGGAATGGAAAGGCGTCGGACACGTTAGGCTTCGCCCACTCCTCGAAGAGCGCCCGACGACGCGCTCGAACACGCCGGGCAGGTCGCCGCAGACCACGTCCTCGGAGAAGAGGATGTTGGATATGACATTGTTCGCTGCGGCGAACACGGCCTCCCCGACCCTGGCCGGCCGGCCCGAGCACGTCCTCAGGCGCGCGGCGAGCCGGCGCGCGTGGCGCTCCCGGACGCGCCGTGTCGCGGCGAGGCCCCTGGTGGACGTGAGGAAGGCGCCCGCCGTGGCGCGGTGCCGCTTCCACCGCGGGTCGGAGCTCGGGACGAAGGCCATGGACCCCGCGCCGTAGCCCAGAGCGCGCACGCTGTCAGGCACGAACCGCGCCGCTAGCGCAGCCTCCTTCTCGGCGAGGGCCTCGCGGGCCAACGACGGGGACGACAGCACTACGAAGGCGCAGGTCCTGCCGGGCCGGAAGGAGAAAATGGGGCCGTAGGTCCCGGCGAGGCGCGCGAGTGCGCGGTGCGGGTTGCGGCGGAGCAGCCCGAAGAAGATGACGGCGTTGCCGATGAGCGGCAGTCCGGCGGGGCCTGGTGGCGCCGCCGGGAGAGACGAACGGCTTGACGGCGTTGTCTGCTTGAGCTTTCGACGCCGGAGGAGGACGTAGGCCGCATGAATGGCGGCCAGCGCTGCAAGCACCACCACCACAATGCATGGCAGGAGCAGCATGGAGATGAGCCCCATCCCTAGCTCATGCCCTCTTGGGTTTCTGTGATGGTGAGGGAGGGAGATCGCGAGGCTTTAATAGACTACTGGCTCCGTCTATAAAAGAATGCGATTCTAGCTTCTCAAAAATTCAAACAATTTCAAATCTAGCTAAAGTTATACAAAATAATATTAATATTTAAATTACAAAACAAGCATTATGTGAGGAATCAGTCTAAGTTAATCCCGCCTAATCGAGTCATCGTCCATTGATCTACTCAATTAGAGAGGACTAACCTCGGTAGTCTTTGGAATGTGTCATGAGCACCGCCCATGATTTAAACACACTCCACTAGCATAACAGTAATACCATTACATAGGCACGTCCAACACACAATTTATATTACAAAAGTTCAAGGTAGATTACATCGAGTTTTTCAGAGTTTTGCAGCGGAAAGTTCTACTACACGCACTTCATACATAACGCAAAATAGAAGGTAACACTATATGCCGATAGTGCCCTTCTCGTAGCCACCGGCCATCTACTCCTCACCCGTACCTTTGTCCGCGGGGTAGAAGTAGCCAAACACGGCCTCCGGCTGCGTGTCACCTGAATCAACTTTAACGATAGCACCATGAGTACAAAGGGTACTCGCAGGACTTATCCGATATGGGTATATACTTGTCTGACCTCAAGGAGAATGCATTTGGTTAGTAGTAAGGATAGATCATGGTTTATAATCTTTGCATAAAAGCATTGAACTTTGATCAAGTTATAATAAGCAAAAGACAATGCATCTATAATCTCTATGTCATTCATCATTACAATTGCATAAGTAAAGTGATCATATATAACTTGAGATCAATCTTCTATGAACTCCATCACGAGACTCTACAATGGGGCGAACCTCAAAGAGCGTGCTCACTATCCGAGAGCACGGCTATTTCAATAGATTCCAGACCCTGCAGGGGTGTACAACTTTACCCACACGAGGACAAGACTAACGACCATACCCATGGCCAAGGATAAGTGTTGATTCATGCCTCAACGTTTCACACAAACACAACCGGCTATGAGCGAACGGTCGGGAAGGACAAGTGCACCGGAACCGCCGATCACACTCAATCACGACTCGCACCGAATCTGATCAAGGCAAGGTGTGACTCATGCTAGTTGCCTTATCTTCTCATAATTAAACATGTGGTTCGTACGGAAAAGTGCTCAAGAGACTGGCGACCAAAGAGACGGTCCTTAACCAACTCAAGCAAGACTAACCATTTGGACTCCTCTCCCAACATGGCCCTACCATTCTTGCTCAAGTCTGAATCATAATTCATAATTGCTCACATTTTATTCATCAATAACTAAGATTGTAGAATTAGTCACACATCCTATAACTCGCGAGTGGTGGTGCCCTTGCCACCTCTCGACTTCTACCGAAACTATGCAAGGCTAAGCATGTAGTTCGTGACACCTAACAAGCATACTCAACTATGAGGGATTATCCTAAGTAAGGTTGGTAATGCATCAAATAGGTTCTAATCCAGCATTAATAAGTATAGTAACTCATGCACAACCAAGACATTTATATAGACTTCATTGATCCAAAATATGGGAGAAAAGTATGCTTAGGTGCCTGCCTTGACTTTCAAAAGAAGTGTCGCCACCCACGAGCTCCGACTCGTGCTCACCTGCCTCTTGATCCGGCGTCTCGGTCTCTACACGAATGCAATGATGCTAAATAAGTATATATGCCATGAATAATTGCTATGAGATGCATATGATATGAGAAGCATGATTTATTAGTGCAAAACCATGATAAAAGAGGCTAAATATATAATACATATGGGGATCAAGTATAACTAAAAGCAATTGGGATTAAATAACTATCAAAGGGTCATTTTATAGGGGTTCCCCCGGACTTCAGTCCAGACACTCCGGACAGGCAACCCCGGATAGGCCTCGTTTCAGCCCCGGATACTCCGGGCCCCCGGAGTTTTCTATAGTAACCCCGGACTTTCCGGCAGCTCGACGTATGAATATTGGAAAATCCGTTGCCGGCGATTCCGACCTCGGTTTTGGGTGAGGTTTGTTTCTAAAGGTTCGTAGGAATGTGGGGAGTCTATTTTGATAGATAAATCCAACATGCATCAAGGTTTGAGAGCTCTAGGTCATCTATGGTGAGAGGGGCTCTATTGGCTCCAACCTAGGGCAATGGGGATAGATCGGGCGAAGGGATGAGCTTAACGGTGACCAGTGCAATACTAGTGAAGCGTCCCCTCATAAGAGAGAACTTAAATGTGACACAAAACACCAGTCCCAGGAGGCTGATGCCACATTTATTACATCAGATGGTTCAAAACCGTACAAACCTTGGAGGACACTTGATACAGATAATAATAATAAGTAACCAAGCTACGACATAACACCAGACAGCAACCCACATGGGGTCTAACTCGGGCTCAGAGTACTGCGACAGTGAAGGCATCTCGACAGGGCCGGTTCCACAGGCAAGGTTGGGTGTAGAACGATAACCCTACTCAGCGTCGTCTGGCACGAAGTCTGGGTCTTCTTCTGTAAAAAGTAAGAGTGGGGTGAGTACAAACATACTCAGCAAGTCCAACCACACCCACGGAGGGGGTTATATCAGAATAATATGCATAGATAAATCAAGGAATAGGGTTACAGTTTAATTTGCAGAAAACAATATTTTATGCAGGGTTTATTTAACAGAAAACCTTTTAAAATCAGTTTTCGTAGTAACACAGAGTTCAAGTTTTTAAACTGCTACCGGACTCCCCGTCTGTCGTAGCACACGGCACAACTGCCGGACATTGAACCAAAACACTCACGCCAGCCCATCCCGATGAGACACTAGTTATGTGACCACACCGTAACTCGCCCAATACCGTGGGCACGGCTATTCGAATAGCTTTTAACTCTGCAGAGGTGTGCAACTTTACCCACAAGTAGGATACCACATCTCGAACACCGTCGTGTCGGTGTAGATCCCAACATAGCCATTACCCACCTTAGCTAAGCCTGACTAGCCATCACGGGATTCACCAAGGGGTCATCGACCTATCTCTGAGGTATAACCGGGGTATAAGTCACACTGAGCACATCCCTGCTCCTTGGTCACCCGTTGCTCTCAGCCCTCCTGATGGCTATCACACCAACTAGTGGGATTTATGCTACGCCGTTGCCCATTCAACGGTCGAGTGGTATGGGCATGGAGTAATATTTTTGGGTGTGTTCCTAATGGTATGGTCACAACTATGTTATGAGGGGTGTGGTAAAATTTTAGGTTGATCCGAGGTCGTTTGGCGCATGAAATGATAGGTTTCATAAGGGGTTAGGGGTTAAATCAGGGTCCAGGGGCCTAATTGTAATTAAATTTAAGAAGGCAGGGGCTTGGTTTGGATTTTAGAAATTACTTGGGTTAATCTAAAAGAGTCAGGGGCTTATTTATAAATATTTTCATAAGGTGGGAGGGTCTGCTTTGAAATATAATAAAAGCTAGGGTTTCTTTTGCAAAAAGGTCAAATGGTGGGGGTTTCTTTACTGAATAGCGGAAAAGCTAGGGGGTTTTGGGCATAATGCCCTGTCTTCTCCCTTTCCCCGCACTGGGAAACAGGGGAGGGGGAGGAGCTCGTCGGCGGCGGCCGATTCGGCCGCTCTGGGCCACGGCGGCGGCCGGGGTGAGGGGGAAAAAGGAGCAGGGGGCACGGCAGCTTGATTCCCCCACCTGGCTTGACTCGAGGTGGAGCCAGGCGGCGGGTCTTCGAGAGCGGGCGGCGGCGGCCACCGGAGTCCGGCGGGGCGACGCTGCAGCTAAGGAGAAGAAGGCCGTGGGGGTCAGTGAGGTCGGGGTGGTGGGTGCGGAGCTCGGAGGCGCCCCTTGGCCCTTTTTATAGGCGGCTAAGGCGGTGGGGGGGGGTGAGAGCGGGGCGACGGCCGGCGAGGCAGCTCTGCGGGCGGCATAAATGGTGTGGGGCGGGCGCTGCAGGAGTGGTCTTGTCGCCGTGGTGGTGCAGCGTTGACGCGGTGGCAGTCTGGCGTCAACCCGAACAGCGGCGAGCCTGCTACTGAGGCGACGGCGGCATTGAAACGGCAGCAGCAGGGCAGGCTTGGCCGGCTAGAGGGATGCAGGGAGGTGGGAGCTTGGTGAGGGCGGCACGGCATCGTGCTGGGCGACTGCGTGTGGCAGGCGGCGGCGGTGTGCGGTCATCAACGGCGATGTGCGCGCGGGCAGGGCGAGCGGGACTGGTGGCGTGGTGCGGTCGTCGCCGTGGTGAGCCCGGGCGTGGCGCGTCCCGGTGCGCTGCGGCGCGGTGGGCGCGTGCCCACGCACGTGTGCGCACGGCTTGCGCGGGCGGTCGGGTGCACGCGCGTCGCGGTGCGTGCGGGCCGATGGCCGCGGCGTGGCGCGGGGCCGGTGGCCGTGGCACGGCTCGGGGGTGGCTCGGCGCGGCGCCGTGGTCGGCCAGGGAGGGTTGTGCGGGGCAGGCGGCGGTTCCAGCGGCGGCGCAGCGGGCGCGCGCGTGCGAGACCGCGGCATGGCATGTGCGTGCGTGGCGGGTCGGGTGTGCGGTCTGGGCAGGTGGGGCACGGCCGGGGGCGTGCGCGGCCGTGGGGCGAGGTCGGGCGGCGTGCGCGCGGCCGAGCAGGAGGCGAGAGAGGGAGAAGGGGGCCGGTCCAAGCGGAGCAGAGCGGGGAGGGGGGGTGGCGCGGCCGAGTGGCGCACGGGAGTAGAGAGGGAGGAGGAGGGAGGAGGGAAAAAAATAAAAAGAAGAAAAGAAAAAGAAAAGAAGGGAAAGAGGAGAGAGATTCGCGGCGATCTCGTTGGTGGCGACAGCGACGCCGGTCGGGCATGTGCGGCTGTCATGGCTGCGTGCCGCGGCCAGGCGTGATGTGCGGGTTAGGGCGAACAGGGTGATATATTCGGGTGTCGGGTCTTCGGGGAATCGGAAGATTGGGCAGAACAGGGAAAGTTCCCGAAAAACATAGGGTTAAGGTTTTAGGGAAAAACTTGGGCTCAACGACAGACTCGATTTAGCGAACGATTTATCTTAGCGGATTTTTGAGATGTTACAAACCTACCCCACTTAAAATGAATCTCGTCCTCGAGATTCGGCTGGCTCCTAAACAGGTGGGGAAATTCCTTCTTTAGAGCGTCCTCGCGTTCCCACGTCGCTTCTTCTATTCCGTGTCTGCTCCACTTCACTCTGCATATCCGTACTTCGGAGTTTCTGGTCGTCCTGGTGACAATGTCTAGAATTTTGATCGGTATTTCCTGGTACCGCAGGTCTGGTTGTAGATCTATTGTTTCTACTGGCACGTGCTCTGCCTCGGGTACCCTCAAACACCTTCTTAATTGCGAGACATGAAAGACTGGATGGATATCCGCCATTTCCTCCGGTACCTCTAGGCGATATGCTACTGTCCCAACTTTCTTTAGAACTTGGTATGGTCCAATGTATCGGGGAGCCAACTTTCCTTGTACCTGAAATCTTCGGGTTCCTCGAATGGGTGACACCTTGAGATACACAAAATCTCCTGGGTTGAAATTTATTTCCCGTCTTTTCTTGTCGGCGTAGCTCTTTTGTCGGGACTGGGCCGCTTTTAGCTTTTCTCTAATCTCGGCGACTCTTTCTTCTGCTTCTTTTATGAGTGCGGGCCCGACTAGGGCATGTTCTCCAACTTCTGACCACATCAGCGGTGTTCTGCACTTCCTTCCGTAGAAAGCTTCGAACGGTGACATGCCCAAGCTTACTTGGTACCAGTTGTTGTATGAGAACTCGGCATAGGGTAAACTCTGCTCCCAATCTTTGCCGTAAGTGAGAACACATGCTCTCAACATATCTTCCATAATCTGGTTCACCCTTTCTGTCTGTGGGTGATAAGCGGAGCTAAAATCTAGCTTGGTGCCCATGGCTTTATGCAAACTCTTCCAAAATCTAGAGGTGAACTGGGTTCCTCTGTTTGAAATAATTCGACTGGGCACACCATGCAACTTCACTATATTTTCCACACAGAGCTTGGCTAGCTTCTCTCTGCCGTAGTTGGTCCGTACGGGTATGAAGTGAGCCGTTTTAGTGAGTCGGTCCACTATTACCCATATGGAATCGTGTCCTTTCTGGGTTCTGGGCAAGCCTACTACAAAATCCATTCCTATTTCATCCCATTTCCAAACCGGAATGGGTAGGGGTTGCAACAATCCTGCCAGCTTCTGGTGTTCAGCTTTGATTCTTTGGCAAGTATCACAACGGGCGACGAATCGTGCAATATCGGCCTTCATCCCATTCCACCAATATTTCTGTCTCAAGTCCATATACATTTTGGTGGATCCTGGGTGAATGGAGTAGGCTGAGTTGTGGGCTTCATCCATGATTATTTGCTTGAAGTCTCCTTTCTGGGGCACACAAATTCTATCTTTATACCATAATGTTCCCATATTATCCACTCTAAAGTCTGGTGCCTTATTTTCTCCGGTCTGTCTCCGGATTTCCATTAGTCCCTTGTCCGATCTTTGGGCTTTACTGATTCTTTCTTCTAGAGTGGATTGGACGTTCAGCACTTGACTGGAGCCTCGAGGGACAATGTGCACATTTAATCGTGCCATTTCCTCTCGTAGATGCTCATCTTTGGGCCCGTAGGATTTCCGACTTAGGGCATCAGCTACTACATTTGCTTTACTAGGGTGATAATGGATTTCCAAATTATAATCTTTGACCAATTCCAGCCATCTTCTCTGCCTTAAGTTCAAATCGGGCTGGGTGAAAATGTACTTCAGGCTCTTGTGGTCGGTATAGATTTCACACTTATTTCCAATCAAATAATGCCTCCAAATTTTGAGAGCATGCACTACGGCTGCAAGTTCCAAATCATGGGTCGGATAGTTCTGCTCATGAGACCTGAGCTGGCGGGAAGCATATGCAACAACTTTCCCGTCTTGCATCAGCACACAACCCAACCCTTGTCGGGATGCATCACAGTAGATGACAAAATCCCAATGAATATCTGGCAGGGTTAGTACTGGGGCTGTCGTCAATCTTCGCTTCAACTCCTAGAAGCTCCTTTCACACGACTCCGTCCAGGTGAACTTCTTCTCTTTCTTGAGCAGCTCTGTCATGGGCCGGGCTATCTTAGAAAATCCCTCAATGAATCTCCGATAGTACCCAGCTAATCCGAGGAAACTCTTGATCTCACTGACATTGGTTGGTTGCTACCAGTTGGATACTGCTTCGACCTTTTCGGGGTCCACAGCTACTCCTTCTGCGGTCAAAATATGACCAAGGAAGGCTACTTTCTCCAGCCAGAACTCACACTTGCTGAACTTGGCGTACAGCCTATGCACTCTCAGCTTCTCCAGAACTACCCTCAGGTGCTGTTCGTGCTCCTGGATACTCTTCGAGTAAATAAGTATGTCGTCGATGAAGACTACGACAAACTTATCTAACTCATCCATAAACACTTTGTTCATGAGGTTCATGAAATAGGCAGGTGCATTTGTCAGCCCGAAGGACATCACCGTGAACTCAAACTGCCCATATCGGGTGACAAAGGCTGTCTTCGGGATGTCGCTCTCCCTAATCTTGAGCTGAAAATATCCGGACCTCAGGTCAATCTTGGAAAAGTACTTGGCCCCTTTTAACTGATCAAAAAGATCATCGATCTTGGGGAGGGGGTACTTGTTTTTGATAGTGACTTCATTCAGTGCCCGGTAATCAACGCACAACCTCATACTTCCATCCTTCTTTTTGAGAAATAGAATCGGGGCTCCCCAAGGAGATGAACTTGGCCTGATGAAGCCAATTCGTTGTAGTTCTTCCAGCTGTTTCTTTAATTCTGCTAACTCAGAGGCTGCCATCCTATAGGGTCTCTTGGCTAGAGGGGCGGTTCCAGGGACAAGGTCAATAACAAACTCCACATCCCTATCTGGTGGCATACCGGGGAGTTCTTCGGGAAAGACATCTGGGTATTCATTCACTACTGGAACTTCTTCTAAGGGCTTGGCTTCCATGCTAAACACCATCGGGTTTGCTCCACTCTCTCGGGTATGACAGGTCACTCGGACTCCTTCCGGGTTTGTGAGGTGTACCACCTTGTCCGTACATCCTATGAGGCCATTGTGTTTGCTTAGCCAGTCCATTCCAAGGATCACATCTATCCCTTCTGACTTAAGTACTACTAGATCTGCTAGAAACTCTACCCCACTTAAATTAATCCGTACCCGTAGACAACCCAGTTGGCACCTGATGTCTCCTCCGGGCGTCTGGGTTAATAAGGGTGTTTTTAGTAGTACTGTAGGTATTTTATGTTTCTCCACAAAACTCGAGGATATGAATGAGTGTGATGCTCCAGAATCAAACAGTACTGTTGCAAGAGTTGAACTGACTAGGTACTCACCGAGTACTACGCCCTGAGCTCCTTGAGCTTCCTGCGCGTCGATGTGGTTGACGCGGGCTCGTCCAAAAGAATGCTGGGATTGCCTCTGCTGGTTGTTGTTGTTGTTGCTGCTGTTGCCGCGGAGGGGTACTCGGTTGGCACCGGTCAGAACTGGCTTGGGTCCATTCACTGTGTTGGAGAAAGCTGAAGTAGCCGGCTTGTTCTTGGCATAGGGGCAGTCGGCGATGAAGTGACCCGTCTCACGGCAGTTGAAGTAGGCCCTCATGTTGCTGTTGTTGTTGGTGACCTGGCTTGCATTACTCTGTGGGGCCCTCATGGTGCTCTGGCTTCTGGGCTGGGTGTTAGGGGCTCATGGTCCTGTCACTTGCGACTGAGTTTTGTACTGCATTGGGGCTTGGGACCTTGGTGCATTGTTGCTGAAGCTTCTGGCCTTCTGGGAACGATCCTGCTGGCGGGCCTTGCTCTCCAGGAACTTGTGCTTGTTATCTTTTCTTTCATCACTCTTGGCCTTCTCGGTGAGGATTGCTTTGTTCATCAAGGTGTTGAAGTCAGGATAGATCTGAGGGGTGAGCAGGGTCCTGAGTTCTGGGTTTAGTCCCTTCTTGAACATGTCCTGTTTCTTTTCATCGTTGTTCACTTCTTCTGGTGCATAGCGAGCCAGCTCCATAAACTGGTGGGTATATTCTTCCACCGACATACTCCCCTGCTGGAGTGCGCGGAATTCATCTGCCTTGCGCTTCATGGTGGCCGAGGGGATGTGATAACGGCGGAACTCCCTCACGAATTCATTCCAAGTGATGGTGGAGGCATCTCTGGCAGCAACGCAGTAATTCTCCCACCAGGCTAAGGCTGTCCCGGTGAGTTGATGTGCTGCCAGAAGGACTTTATCTCGATCCTGGCACCCAAATAGCTCGAGCTTCCTCTGGATCACGCGGAGCCAATCATCTGCATCCAAGGGGTTGCTGGATCCGGCAAAAGTGGGTGGTTTGGCCCTCAGAAATGCTGTCAGCTTGTCATTAAAGGTCTGCTCTCGTGGCTGCCTGTTCACTAGAGCATTGGCCAGTGTCTCCAGTATGAGAGTCTGGTTATGGATTATTTGTGCCAGGTCCATGAAGGGTGGCGGTGGTGGTGGCAGCTGTGCATCATGATTTTCTCGTCTGCCCTGACTCACTTCTTGTTCTTCCTGAGGATGGTTTTGCCCGTTAGGACGTACTCCTGCATCAGCGGCTGCAGGGTCCATGACGCGGGAGGCCCTCGTAACGCTTCGGGAAACCATCTGTAGAACAAGTGGGTTGGGGTTAAGATTAGGTGATGTTTAATTCACGTAATCAAGGCAGAATCAACCTTCCGCCGATAAGCACACATCAACAAACACACAATCATGGCAAACAAGCATACGCACTTTATTAAAATAAGGTAGGGGTACAACACGGGGACATGACTAGAACGCGTACTACACGACCGGATACACAACTACAAAAGTAAGGGGCACAGATCTTCTTCGGACCACACGGCTTCATCCCTTGACGGTCGCTAGCACTTTAGGCGAACTCATCGGCTTGAGTGGGTTCCTCCCTTGGAAGAGAACTCACGTCTTCTCGGGGAATGAGAGGTCCTTGCTCGTCGTCCTCTAGATCTCCGTTTTCCCGGGGTTGCGTAGTGGCTTCTCTTGCGGCGGCGGTCATAGACCTTCCAGGGTTCTCGGGTGGGGCTCGCGAGTTTCCAAAGAGTGGTCCCCATCCTATGACAGGCGTTCCGAGCAGAACATGGTCTTCTCCTATTGCCGGGACTGGGGTTCCACTTCTAGTCCATTCCTGCATGCGCTGGTCCCGGACTTGCCTGAGGCTCTCCTGAGCAACTGCTTCACTGCTGACCGCGGCTGCGGCTCTTGCCTCGGCTTGGACTGCTCGGATTTGTTGCAGTCTTACAGCGAGTTCCGCTTGCTCGGCTCGATGGGTCTGTTCCCTCAGCAAGTTGGCTTGCTCGTCAAAGAGCTGATCCAAGGAGGCTAGGTAGGTGGCCACTTGGTACAGGAGGACTTCTTCAAGGCGGCGCCGTTCTAGGCTTCTCATGCGGGCTTCCCAAACTGGAGTTCTGATGGCCGGTGGAAAGAACCTCATTGGTGTGGGGGCGAAGTGTCTTTCAAAAATCCGGCACAGGTAACGAAGTGCTTTCCTGACGGCTAGGGGATAGGTGTCCTGGTGCCTAAACCCGGTAGCGGTCACTCGCCATGACTGGATGTCGGGGTAGCGGTCACTTCTGGCGATGACTAGGATGACCCTGCATCGGAGAGTGCCATGATGTTCGTACTCTCTGCTATAGTACCTTGGGCATTCCGTGACGCCAAGGCTCTCCAGGGCGTTGATCAACAGGCTGGGGAAACCAGGTGCAGCTTGGCAGTCGCCCTGGGTCCATCCTTCTTCAGCCATCTGAAAACAAAGATAGGGTGAAAAACTTGCACAATTAATTGGGGTACACAAAGGGAGTAAGTGATATTTATTATTACAACATGGTGGGGTACAACTTCATGGATACACGATTATTATTAGGGCAAGGTTCCAGCTTGAGGTGCTATTCCTATCATGGGAACTTTCCCTAGATCCTAAGAGGGCGCTTCTTCAGTGGAAGGTACCGGCCCATCATGTCCTCTTCAGTCTGAGTTCCTTTATCCCAGTGGGTTTCTTCAGGTTCTTCTTCCTCGGTCTGAGCACCTACATCCCAATGGGTTTCCATGGGTTCTTCTTCTTCTTCTTCCTCTATCCATTCACCTATTCCCCTGCGAGCCTCGTATTCTCGCATTCGGGCTTGGAGAGCGGCCAGGGAATTCTCGGCGCGTGTGGCTCTTGCCTATTGCTCTTCCAGTTCTGTCTCCTTTTCTTCCATTTGGACTTGGAGGGCGGCTAGGGAATATTCGGCGTGTACGGTTCTTGTCCGTTGTTCATCCAGCTCCTGGGTTGCCTTTTCTGCTCTGTGGACTTGTTGCTTCAGTTCTGCTGCTTGTTCGCGGTAGAGCTCATCCAGGCTGGTGAGATAGATGGATAGGTGGGATACTGTGTCTTCCAAGTCTTCTTCTTCTCTCCCAAGACCTGTCATCCGGGCAATCCATGTGCGTCCTCTTCCTTCAGTCGGCGGGAAAAATCCCATAGGAGTCCGCTGGAGGTGGTGCCTGTAGATCACGCGTAGACGTCGCAGGGCTTTACGGGCGGCTTTTCGATAGGTGTCCGGGAAGCAAAAACCAGTGGTGGAGATAAACCAGGGATCCACATCTGGGTAGCGGGTGCTCCTTGCCACGAAGATCATCAGGTCACACCGAAGAGTGCCCTTGGAGTCATACTCCCGGTAAAGAAACTCTGGTGGGTCCACAACTCCGATGCGTTCCAGGCTGAGTATCAACAACTTAGGAAGGCCGGGCTCTGCGTAACAGATTCCGCCGATCCATCCATTGTCAGCCATCTGGAACAGGGCAAGAACCAGCAGTGAGTGTTTGTGTGAAGAAGGGATTAAGGAAAGAATAAACCTAGTGTGGAAAGGCCTAAAACGGGGTTTCGCTCCTAGGGTCACGTCCTACGGCCAACCTACGGCTCTGATACCACCTGAAGCGTCACCTCATAAGAGAGAACTTAAATGTGATACAAAACACCAGTCCCAGGAGGCTGATGCCACATTTATTACATCAGATGGTTCAAACCCGTACAAACCTTGGAGGACACTCGATACAGATAATAATAATAAGTAACTAAGCTACGACATAACACCAGACAGCAATCCACATGGGGTCTAACTCGGGCTCAGAGTACTGCGACAGCGAAGGCATCTCGACAGGGCCGGTTCCACAGGAAAGGTTGGGTGTAGAACGATAACCCTACTCAGTGTCGTCTGGCACGAAGTCTGGGTCTTCTTCTGTAAAAAGTAAGAGTGGGGTGAGTACAAATGTACTCAGCAAGTCCAACCACACCCACGGAGGGGGTTATATCAGAATAATATGCATAGGTAAATCAAGGAATAGGGTTACGGTTTAATTTGCAGAAAACAATATTTTATGCAGGGGTTTATTTAACAGAAAACCTTTTAAAAATCAGTTTTCGTAGTAACACAGAGTTCAAGTTTTTAAACTGCTACCGAACTCCCCGTCCGTCGTAGCACACGGCACAACTGCCGGACATTGAACCAAAACACTCACGCCAGCCCATCCCGATGAAACACTAGTTATGTGACCACACCGTAACTCGCCCAATACCGTGGGCACGACTATTCGAATAGCTTTTAACTCTGCAGAGGTGTGCAACTTTACCCACAAGTAGGATACCACATCTCGAACACCGTCGTGTCGGTGTAGATCCCAACATAGCCATTACCCACCTTAGCTAAGCCTGACTAGCCATCACGGGATTCACCAAGGGGTCATCGACCTATCTCTGAGGTATAACCGGGGTATAAGTCACACTGAGCACATCCCTGCTCCTTGGTTACCTGTTGCTCTCAGCCCTCCTGATGGCTATCACACCAACTAGTGGGATTTATGCTACGCCGTTGCCCATTCAACGGTCGAGTGGTTTGCACGATAGTGGAGTTAGGTGAGATGACACACCAACTCGGTCCTTAGTTGTGACAAGATGGATATCTCCTTTCTTTGCCCTGCCACACGGGCACGAGCACACCAAATGGCAAATCCGTTGAAATGCCATCCATCCTGTCTAAACTTTCTTTACAAAAACACCACATTTATCCCATCCCACACGCACACATTTTCTTTATAAAATAAATCGTATTATGAGTAAAGTCCTAAGCGTTCTAATATCGATTAACGTCCAAGCAAAATCAGACATTAATCTAGGTGGTCAAGGAATGGTCATCACAAATCAAGGGGTGGCTATCCAACCGTGTTTTCATGCAAGCAAAACATATGCAATTTTATAAGACAGGCCATTGGGTTGTGTTTATAAAAACTAGGACAGAAACATGCATCAAAGGATGGGATTGAACTTGCCGTCTTCGTAGCCTGCGGGGAGGTCCTGTCCTTCGAGCTCGGGGTCGCGGAACGGGACCTCGTTCACCTGCTCACAGTACTGCTCGTTGACGGGCTCACCTTCGTTCACTCCGTGGTCTACAGCACATACAAACAAGCACTCAAACAATACACAGAAAATAAAGATTTATCGTCGAGCTCGAATCGGGAACACATAAGGTATGGGCATGGAGTAATATTTTTGGGTGTGTTCCTAATGGTATGGTCACAACTATGTTATGAGGGGTGTGGTAAAATTTTAGTTTGATCCGAGGTCGTTTGGCGCATGAAATGATAGGTTTCATAAGGGGTTAGGGGTTAAATCAGGGTCCAGGGGCCTAATTGTAATTAAATTTAAGAAGGCAGGGGCTTGGTTTGGATTTTAGAAATTACTTGGGTTAATCTAAAAGAGTCAGGGGCTTATTTATAAATATTTTCATAAGGTGGGAGGGTCTGCTTTGAAATATAATAAAAGCTAGGGTTTCTTTTGCAAAAAGGTCAAATGGTGGGGGGTTTCTTTACTGAATAGGGGAAAAGCTAGGGGGTTTTGGGCATAATGCCCTATCTTCTCCCTTTCCCCACACTAGGAAACAGGGGAGGGGGGCGAGCTCGTCGGCGGCGGACGATTCGGCCGCTCTGGGCCACGGCGGCAGCCGGGGTGAGGGGCAAAAAGGAGCAGGGGGCACGGCAGCTTGATTCCCCCACATGGCTTGACTCGAGGTGGAGCGAGGCGGCGGGTCTTCGAGAGCGGGCGGCGGCGGCCACCAGAGTCCGGCGGGGCGACGCTGCAGCTAAGGAGAGGAAGGCCGTGGGGCGAGGTCGGGCGGCGAGAGAGGGAGAAGGGGGCCGGGCCAAGCAGAGCAGAGCGGGGAGGGGGGGGGGTGGCGCGGCCGGGTGGCGCACGGGAGCAGAGAGGGAGGAGGGAGGAGGGAAAAAAAAGAAAAATAAGAAAAGAAAAAGAAAAGAAGTGAAAGAGGAGAGAGATTCGCGGCGATCTCGTTGGTGGCGACAGCGACGCCGGTCGGGCACGTGCGGCTGTCGCGGCCGCGTACCGAGGCCAGGCGTGATGTGCGGGTCAGGGCGAATTGGGTGATATATTCGGGTGTCGGGTCTTCGGGGAATTGGAAGATTGGGCAGAATAGGGAAAGTTCCCGAAAAACATAGGGTTAAGGTTTTAGGGAAAAACTTGGGCTCAACGACAGAGACTCGATTTAGCGAACGATTTATCTTAGCGGATTTTTGAGATGTTACAACTAGCAAGGTCTTGAAGATGGTGGGGAGGGCTTGGTGAAGCTCGAGCTCGTCCTCCTTGCTTGAGGCTTGTAGAAGATGAAGAAGATGGGGGAAGAGCTTGGGGAAGCTCCAAGGTAGAAGATGAAGCCGAGGTGGAGCAGCTCACCAGCATCGATTTCCGGCGTCCTCCGGCAATGCTCCGGTAAGGTGGAGGGGCTCAATGGTGGGGGATAAGGGAGAGCACCTCCATGGCTTGAGTTTGAGAGAGAGAGGGGGGTTAGAGAGAGTGAGGATGAGAGAGTGAGCAGGGAGGGGGGGTGTGCTGGTGTATGGGGGCTTGGGCTGACACGTGGGTCCCGTGGGGGTGATGTGGCCTATGTGTGCTGTGAGTTGGACACGTGCCTGCTACAGTAGATCCGGATACTCCAGGTCAGCCCAACCCGATGGTTCCGAATTGAAATATGGACTTTCCGGAAATCAAACCAACCCAAATGCAGTTTTAAATTTAAAAGATGATGCCCATGATGACTTGATTTACTCAAATTAGTTTTTGAGACGTTACAAATTCTTCCCCCCTTGGAAAAATTTTGTCCCGAGATTTCACTAAGAATCTAAAGATAGAAGATCGTCTATGGCTTAGATTAGTGAATCAAACTAATTTGGAATGATTTTGCCCAAGATTTTTTGGGTAGTGGCAGACTGTCCTCAAGTAAAGATTTTGCCTAGAATAAGCTTAGTTTGGTGGTCCTCTCTAAGGCATAACATAGCTAGGTAACAATTATCCTAGGACAACTAGAACATCATAATCAAGAAGAAATGAGAGAAAGGATCATGAGTACACATACTCATCCATGAATAAGTCAAGATAAGATAGTCAAAATTGATCTTCTTGTTCCCATGTTGCTTCATGCTCGGAATGGCAACTCCATTGGACTTTCACAAATTTGGTAGTCTTGTTTCTAGTCTTGCGCTCAGCTCGATCGAGAATTCGGATAAGATGTTCTTTGTAAGATATATTGGGTTGGATATCAAGATCTTCAAAATTGGTGGCTTCTATAGAAACTCTTAGGCACTTCTTCAATTGAGAGACATGTAACCCATCATGAATTGTTGATAGAGATTGTGGCAACTCCAATTGATAGGCGACAGCCCCACGCCTTGCCAAAATCCGAAATGGGCATACATAGCGAGGAGCAAGCTTGCCTTTCTCTCGGAATTGTTGTGTGCCCTTGGAAGGTGTAACTTTGAGATAGACATGATCACCAACTTTGAAACATAGCTCTCTCCTGCTCCGATCTGCATAATGTTTTTGGCGAGATTGTGCTAATCGTAGTCGTTCTTGAATGGTCTTCACCTTCTCTTCGTTCTCTTCGGCCCCCATGACAATGTCTGGACCGAAATATACTCGTTCTCCGGATTCCGACCAATTGAGAGGAGTTCTACAACTCCGCCCATACAAAGCTTCAAATGGTGACATCCCGATGCTTGTTTGGTAACTACTGTTGTAGGAAAACTCAGCAAAGGGTAAACATTCATCCTAATTTTTTCTCATAAATAATAGCACATGATCTGAGCATATCTTCAAGAATTTGATTGACTTGTTCTGTTTGTCCACCGGTTTGAGGATGATAAGCTGTGCTAAAAGTGAGGTCTGTACCCATGGCATCATGAAGACTCTTCCAAAATTGAGCGGTGAATTGAGGGCCTCTATCAGACACTATGGATTTAGGAACTCCATGAAGACAAACAATTTTTGTGAGGTAGAGCTCGGCATACTTGTCAACGGTATATCTTTCTCTTACCGAAAGAAAGTGAGCTGATTTTGTAAGACGATCCACAATAACCCAAATGGAATTGTACCCATAGAGAGTATGAGGAAGCCCGGTAATAAAATCCATGGATATGTCTCCCACTTCCAAGAAGGAATAGAAAGAGGTTGGAGAGTTTCGGCTGGCTTGAGATGTTCGGCCTTCACTCTCTGACAAACATCACACTCGGCCACATATCTTGCAATTTCTCTTTTCATGCCAGTCCACCAAAATTTTTGCTTCAAATCTTGTAACATCTTGTTGCTACCGGGATGGGTAGAAAATTGAGATTCAAGAGCCTCATCAAGAATTTTCTCTCTAAGCTCAAAATTCTTGGGAACCACCAATTGTTTCCCAAACCATAGAATTCCTTGGTTATCGAGCTTGAAACACTTGAGCTTTTCTTCATTGTACTCTAAGTTTCATCATACCTTTGTCTTCACGTTGAGCTTTCTTGATTTCATCAATGAGATTAGAGGTGATAACTAAGGAGGCAAGCAACCCATGCTTCACCATAGAGAGATTTAGCTTCCGAAAATCATCACAAAGTGTGTTAACTCCGGACCGGGTACGCAAGCAATGGCACTGGGCCTTTTGGCTCAAAGCATCGGCAACCGCATTGGCCTTACCGGGATGATAATGAACTTCCAATTTATAATCCTTGATCAACTCCAGCCACCTTCTTTGCCGCATATCGAGTTCCGCTTGAGTGAAAATATACTCAAGACTTTGATGATCGGTATAGATATTGCAAGAATTTTCAAGAAGATAATGACGCCATATTTTGAGAGCATGAACAACAGCTGCAAGTTCAAGATCATGGGTAGGATAATTTTTTTCATGACGCTTCAATTGACGTGAAGCATAAGCAATGACTCAACCTTCTTGCATAAGAACACAACCAAGTCCAATTCTAGATGCATCACAATACACATCAAATTCTTTAGTGATATTCGGTTGAGCAAGAATAGGAGTAGTAGTGAGTTTGGCCTTGAGGGTTTGAAAAACATTCTCACAAGCATCGGTCCACTTGAATTCCACACCCTTCTTTGTTAATTCAATCATGGGTTTGGAAATTTTGGAGAAATTTTCAATGAACCTATGATAATAACCCGCAAGTCCAAGAAAACACCGGATCTCACTAACATTTTGGGGTTGATTCCAATCAAGCACATCCTTCACCTTGCTTGGATCCGCAGCTACACCATTTTCTGAAAGAATATGTCCAAGAAAAGCCACTTCCTTAAACCAAAATTCACACTTGCTAAACTTGGCATAGAGATGATGATCACAAAGTTTTTGAAGAACAATGCGAATATGTTCGGTATGCTCTTCCTCGGTCTTGGAAAAGTTAAGAATGTCATCGATAAAAATTACCACAAAGACATCAAGCTTTTCAAAGAAAATAGAATTCATGAGGTACATGAAATATGCTGGGGCATTGGTTAACCCAAAGGACATAACCATGTACTCATAAAGCCCATATCGAGTAGAGAAAGCCGTCTTGGGGATTTCTTCCTCTCTGATTTTTATTTGATGATATCCCAAAGGAAGATCAATTTTGGAAAAGAATTTGGCACCAACTAATTGATCAAACAAGATGTCAATCCTAGGAAGAGGATATTTATTCTTCACGGTCACTTCATTCAATGGTCAATAGTCCACACACATCCTTAGACTATCATCTTTCTTTTTGACAAAAAGAGCCGGGCATCCCCAAGGTGAGGAGCTCGGACTAATAAATCCCTTGTCAAGAAGAACTTGCAGTTGCTTCTTCAATCAATTAGTTAGTTGGGAGGCATACGATAGGGTCTTTTAGATACCGGAGCCGTTCCGGGAAGTAACTCAATAACAAACTCCACTTCCCGGTCGGGAGGCATCTCCGGCTATTCTTCCGGAAAAACATCTGGAAATTCGCACACCACCGGAATTGCCTCTAACTCCGGTACAATGGTCGCATTGAGAGCATGAAGTTGAGAGCTCAATTTCTCATGAAGATAAAGATTAACTCGTTTTCCAAAGGGGTGCCTAAGTCCAATAGAGTGATGACTGTACTGAATAATTCCATCATGTTTAGTCATCCAATTCATCCTAATTATGACATCCAAATCTTCTAGATCAATGACCACAAGATTCACCATTAAAATCAGCCCCGAAACTTCAAGTTGAGCTAGATTGACCACATCCTTAGATACTATTGTTGCTCCGGGAGCATCAATGATAAATGGAGTAGGAACTATCCGAATAGAAAAATTGTGTTATAAAGCAAACTTTCTACTCATGAAGGAATGAGATGCACCGGAATCAAATAATGCTCGAGTGGGGTTTAGAGTTGATGGAAACCATACCAACAAGAACTTGCATGTCCTCACTAGTTTCTTCCGCGGTAATGTGGTTCAACTTGCCGCGCTTAGAATTTTGCCCATTCTTTGCAACTTGATGAGGAGGAGGAGGAGGGGCTGGTGGGTTTGAAGCATTGCCGGCTCCATTCTTCTTCGGAGAGGGGCAATCCCTAGAATAGTGGCCATGACCGCCACAATTAAAGCATGGCTCACGGGAGGTATTTCCACCACCGCCTCCCGGCTTCCCCAGAGCACGAGGAGGTTGACCTTGGGGAGCCGGAGGACAGCGTGGCATCCACATAGCTTGAGGAGCACCAAAACCGGGCGCACGGGGAGGAGGAGGAGGTCCCATGCGCGGGCATTGTGAGTTACCACCGGTTGAAGAAGAAGAAGCAGCCCGCTTGCGATTCTCCGCATCCATCTTGCGGTTCCCATTCTCAGGAGCATTCAACTTGTACTTGGCCTTGATTGCTTTGCTAACCATGTCATTGAAATCCCGAAAGTCTGTGGTAGAGAGATGAGATTGAAGCCTCAAAGATAACCCATCCATGAAGCAATCTTGCTTCTTCTCATCCGTGTTGATATCATCCAAAGCATATTGGGCAAGATAGTTGAAAGTGTTGACATACTCCATCACAGTTTTGTTGCCTTGGCGCAACCTGCGGAATTCATCTCTCTTGATGTTGAGCACACTCTTGGGAATGTGATATGCCCGAAAAGCCTCACGAAACTCAGCCCAATTCACTTGGTGACCTTCGACAACTTGTGCCATGTACCCATGCCACCAAGCTCCAGCGGCATCACGAAGTTGATGAGCCGCAAAATTCACCTTCTCTTGATCATTGCATTGAATAAGACCAAATTTCTGCTCCATGGTACACAACCAAAAATCAGCATCTATAGGCTCCTTGGACCCATGAAAAATAGGAGGATCGATGGCCATGAAAGCGGAGTAACCATGGCATTGACCTCCGTGTCCTTGACCACCCAAATTCTGCACCAAAGCTTGCATAATCTGATTTTGTGCTTGACGGCTTTCCTCCGACCGCCTGAGGATCTCCAAAAGGGCTGGGTGCACCGGATGAGGGGGCAAATTGTCATCACCACCGTCACCGTCATTTTGAGCCATCCTACCGCCAATCACAAATGAGGTTAGCGATCGGGAGAAAAGAAAATTGATATAGTACAATTGCACAAGAAAAATTGCACAACCATATAATATATCAATCACAAATGTGTGAGAATAAATAAAGAGAACGACATCATAGATAGGATGGATCAAGAATGATGGGACCAAATAATTTTGGACAGCAACTAGAGAGTTATTCATACGAGATACCCATGATCAATTATTTAGTAAGCCATATAGTGCCATAAAATGCATGCATGAATGATGATAAATGATGACATGTCATAGCCATATGCATAAAAACACGGCACACAACTAAATAACGGAGGTCCACATAGATAATATGAGTACAATACATAGCCATCGTAGCTAACTAATGTCTCACACGGTCTCACCATGACCAATCGGCCCAAGTTCCCATTCATCTATCATGATCACGACAAGATAAGTTATTGAACACACTAAGAATAATTAATGTGCAGCCCATAGGATGAGAAGTTAGCTCTATGAGAGGGTAAGAGTTATATACATCATAGAAGAAATATAACCTTAGGAAAAAGCAAAATTTTACAAGTACTTGATATTTAGTGATCATCATTTTATTCCTAAGCGTGCCTCACACCAAATTTTAGTGGTAATCATGCATGGAATGCAACCATAGCTCTGATACTATGCTGTGAGGAACTAGCCCAAATTAATCCCGCCTAATTGAGTCATCGTCCATTGGTCAACTCAATTAGAGAGGACTAACCCCGGTAGTCCTTGGAATGTGTCATGAGAACCGCACAAGATTTAAACACAATCCACTAGCACAACAATAATACCATTACATAGGCACGTCCAACACACAATTTATATTACAAAAGTTCAAGGTAGATTATATCGAGTTTTTAAGAGTTTTGCAGCGAAAAGTTCTACTACACGCACTCCATACATAACACAAAATAGAAGATAACACTACATGCCGATAGTGCCCTTCTCGTAGCCACCGACCATATACTCCTCACAGCACCTCCGTCCGCGGGGTAGAAGTAGCCAAACACGACCTCCGGCTATGTGTCACCTGCATCAACTATAACGATAGCACAATGAGTACAAAGGGTACTCGCAGGACTTATCCGATATGGGTATATACTTGCCCGACCTCAAGGAGAATGCATTTGGTTAGTAGCAAGAATAGGTCATGGTTTATAATATTTGCATAAAAGCATTAAACTTTGATCAAGTTATAATAAGCAAAAGACAATGCATCTATAATCTCTATGTCATTCATCATTACAATTGCATAAGTAAAGTGATCATATATAACTTGAGATCAATCTTCCATGAACTCCATCATGAGACTCTACAATAGGGCGAACCTCAAAGAGCGTGCTCGCTGTCCAAGAGCACGGCTATTGCAATAGATTAAAGACCCTGCAAGGGTGTACAACTTTACCCACACAAGGACAAGACCAACGACCATACCCATGGCCAAGGATAAGTGTTGATTCATGCCTCAACCTTTCAGTTGAGAAGGACAAGTGCACCGGAACCGCCGATCACTCTCCATCACGACTCACACCGAATCCGATCAAGGCAAGGTGTGACTCATATTAGTTGGCTTACCTTCCAATAATTAAGCATGTGGTTCGTACAGAAAAGTGCTCAAGAGACTGGCGACCAAAGAGATGGTCCTTAACCAACTCAAGCAAGACTAACCATTTGGACTCCTCTCCCAACATGACCTTACCATTCTTGCTCAAGTCCGAATCATAATTCATAGCTGCTCACATTTTATTCATTAATAACTAAGATTGCAGAATTAATCACACATCCTATAACTCACGAGCGGTGGTGCACTTGCCACCTCTTGACTTCTACCGAAACTATGCAAGGCTAAGCATGTAGTTCGTGACACCTAACAAGCATACTCAACTATGAGGGATTACCCTAAGCAAGGTTGGTAATGCATCAAATAGGTTCTAATTAAGTATTAATAAGTATAGTAACTCATGCACAACCAAGACACTTATATAGACTTCATTGATCCAAAATATGGGAGAAAAGTATGCTTAGGTGCATGCCTTGAGTTTCAAAAGAAGCGTCGCCACCCACGAGCTCCGACTCATGCTCACCCGCCTCTTGATCCAGCATCTTGGTATCTACACGAATGCAATGATGCTAAATAAGTATATATGCCATGAATGATTGCTATGAGATACATATGATATGAGAAGCATGATTTATTAGTGTAAAACCATGATAAAAGAGGCTAAATATATAATACATATGGGGATCAAGTATAACTAAAAGTAATTGGGATTAAATAACTATCAAAGGGTCATTTTATAGGGGTTCCCGGATACTCCGGCCCCCGGAGTTTTCTATAGTAACCCCGGACTTTCCGGCAGCTAGACGTATAAACATTGAAAAATCTGTTGCCGGCGATTCCGACCTCGATTTGGGGTGTGGTCTGTTTCTAAAGGTTCGTAGGAATGTGGGGAGTCTATTTTGATAGATAAATCCAACATGCATCAAGGTTTGAGAGCTCTAGGTCATCCATGGTGAGAGGGGATCTAATGGCTCCAACCTAGGGCAATGGGGATAGATCGGGCGATGGGATGAGCTTACCAGCGACCAGTGCAACACTAGAAAGGTCTTAAAGATTGTGGGGAGGGCTTGGTGAAGCTCGAGCTCATCCTCCTTGCTTGAGGCTTGAGGAAGATGAAGAAGATGGGGGAAGAGCTTGGGGAAGCTCCAAGCTCCAAGGTAGAAGATGAAGCCGAGGTGGAGCAGTTCGCCGGCGCCGATCTCCGGCTTCCTCCGACGAGGTGGAGGGGCTCAATGGTGGGGGATAAGGGAGAGCACCTCCATGGCTTGAGCTTGAGAGAGAGAGAGAAAGGGGTTGGAGAGAGTGAGGATGAGAAAGTGAGCAGGGAGGGGGGGTGTGCTGGTGTATGGGGGAGGGACTTGGGTTGACACGTGGGTCCGTGGGAGTGATGTGGCATCTGTGTGCTGTGAGTTGGACACGTGCCTGCTACAGTAAAACCGGATACTCCGGGTCAGTCCAACCCGGAGGTTTTGGATTGAAATCTGGACATTCTGGAAATCAAACCAATCCAAATGCAGTTTTAAATTTAAAAGATGATGCCCATGATGACATGATTTACTAAAATTAGTTTTTGAGATGTTACACATTATTTGATTTGTCATGTAATATATTTTTATACTAAATCTATTTGGAGATACAAATGCTAGTAACTTTTCTATATAAATTTTGTCAAACTTGAACTGTTTGATTTCTCGAGAAGTGAAAATTGTATCCTTTTCTTCATGGAGGAAGATGTATAGAGTTGGAAAAAATTAAACGCCTTCATTTCGAAGAGCTTATTATGAAAAATAGGATCAAACCCTTCCCAACCATTCTTTCTTCGAAATCATTTAGCTTCCAAGTGCCTTTATTTCGCGGCAGGTAGCAGTTGACTTCCCTAATAATGCGGCTCTTTCCTTCTAAAATGAGCTCAGAGAGTACTGCGATCTATGGTGAACAATGCCGTCCTTATATTAGTCTAGATGAGTTTAGCAACAATCTAGTTTTTTCGATTAATAGTATAACTCATATATTCACAATGCATGCACAGTCACCCCAATTAACTTACGTATGCAAATCCTACCCCTTACAAGCATAAAAACTGAGCTGACAAATTTTCAAAACCTAAAGTGCTATTAAGACTCTTGTAACCACTAGGCTATAACCCTTTCTCAGCAACAACCCTAGCTAAAGTCAACATGTATATGAAATGATGTTAAGAATTAAAGCAACAACCCTAGCTAAAGTCAACATGTATATGAAATGGTGTTAAGAATTAGATTGATAATGACTTCCCGACGCCTCAGAAACAAAAACAATAATACCTTGGTCTTGGTGCATATTGTATTTTTTTAAAAGACAACTACACCGTAACAACTAACAAGCGGCCAACACCGTTACCGTGCTTAATTCTAGCCAACTTAAAAAAAACACTTATCTTGGTGCATATTGTATTTTTTTAAAAGACAAAGTGCACACATTACTATCACTGGATCTGACGAATAAATAGCTGAAAATATATGAAAATGTTATACGGGGCTATGGGCCGTCCGTCCTCCGGTCCACCACCTTAGGCCTGTTTTGTATTTTACCCTATCTTTTTTTTTCTTCATTGTCTCATGCATGGTAGTTTGTCGATAGCCCGCTGCCCTTCCCGCAAGGAAATTGGCCCGCCAACGATTAATTTGGCCCAAACTTCTATTGTTTATCCCTCCCAGTCGTCCTCTTTTAGGAACGAGTGACCGCTATCTCAAAAAAAAAAGAAAAAGAAAAGGAACGAGTGACCGAAGTGTCAAAGCAAATGATTAAATGGAGGCAGCTACATAGAGACCCTAAAAAAGTGGGGAAATACATAGAGAGACCTCTCATAATTAGATAGTCTCCCACGTTTATCATATTAAGTATTAAGTAAAGTCAGTACTCCACTTTTATTCAGTATTCCTCACGTGAATGCCTGAAAAAAAAACTATGTAGGCCTAGTAAAAGAAAGTAAGAAAACAACTCAAAATAAAGCCGTCCAAATCAAAATACAACGACATCATTTTATTCAATTTAACAATAATTTCAAAACAAAAATCTCACTTAATTATATTTTGGTTTAAATGGTTAAATTACTTTTAGAAAAAATAAATCTTACTTGGATACAAAGATAAAAGGTACGAATCATGAAGTTACTTTGTCAAATATTAAAGGTACATGTCAGGTTTGGGCTCCAGCGGCGGTTGGGATATATCCATATGATGTCGGTATTAAAATCTCACTCAATTGAATTATGAAAATTAGATTTGAATATATCTATATTAAAATTATGTACGAATACGGTTATCTATATTAATATTTTAAGCGGATACGAATATTGATGATGCTCAGTTATCCATATATGTCCTTAATCCTTACAGAGTTGCCCCGCCACGCGTCGCCTCCACGGCCGCATGTTGAGGGACTCGTCGAGGGTGCTGGCGCATGCATTGCAGTGTGCAGGGCGCAGACGTTGAGACCACGAGTGGGGATGACCCTGCGCTGAAGCTGAAGCTGAAGCTGAAATGCTGAATAGTCGTCGTCCTGCTGCATGCATTGCGTGGCGCCATGCCGCCATGTGTTGAGACTTGAGAGTAGGCGCAGCTAGCGCCGCGTGGGCGTGAGCTTGATCTGCTCGATGACCCCACTCTGTGTGAGCAGGTAGCTACGGTAGGTGTGCCGGCGCGGCCTTGGATCGGTCTCATTTATTTATTCCCTGCTTATCGTCCGATCCGATCCGTCATCAGTTTACCCTTTATTCGATCGGAGTTGGCCATCTCGACGTGTCTGCAACTCTACTGGATTCTACTACTCCGTCTGTGAAGGCTGTGATGCTGAATTTCTAACACACAAAGCACGAGCAGGACCGCTTCTTTAATCTCTCTTTCTCTCTTGTGCGAATGTGCGATTATTGCTTGGGTCCAACTGGATACAAAAGCCGGAAGGCTGTTCCAGTACCACGGCTCTGCGAAATGCAAATGCAAGCTCGGGACCTGTCGGGGAGGGACCCCTATATATCGGCACAGTTCGTCACGGGGCTGTGCGTATGCGTACCCTCGCCAATCCAACACCCCAATCATCGGCAACACTTGTATTGGCAGCTGGCCCTGTGTTGGATTCTTGAACTATTTTTTAGTTCTTCCCCAAATAGCCGAGGAGGAGGGCTCTTTTTGGACTATTCTTAAATAATACACCTAAAAAAACTATCCTTCCAAGACATGCTATTTGAGCTATTTCGAGAAGTCCACTGAGTCTCTCTTTATCTCTAGGAAAAGTGGCGGCCAAATGAGGGAAAAGTGCTTTAGTAGATAAATAGTCTTTGATAAATAGTCTTTGGATCCAAACACCTCAGGGTACGGTTATTTCATTGAAGAACTATTTTTTTGAGCTATACTTTAGCCCTCAAAATAATCCTTAGCTATTTCTCAAAATAGGGCAATTAAGACCAATCACAAGAGGGTGTCATGAGTATTAAATCTGCTGACCTAACAGAAGAGGGAAGGAGAAATATCATGAAATATGAGGAGTGTGACCACCATGACACTTCTCCGAATCGATTATTTAGTTTACAGTTTTGGTAACTGTGCGATGACACTATCGTCTGAGATTGATTAATACCCAGCGTACGCCTTTCATTTACTGTCAACTCGATCTGTTACCACGATAAAAACAACAACTTATTAGAATAAGCCCTTGTTTAGATGCCTTCAAAATTTCAAAACTTTACAAGATTCTCCATCACATCGAATCTTTGAACGCATGCATAATGTCAGACCTGGGGTAGCGGGACTGCTCACAGGCGTAGAATGTTCTAGAGTAAGGGATAGCTCATGGATGTACCTTACCTCTTTTGTAATTACCCGAATAGGCGTAGAAACTAGCTGCAGTACAAGAAAACTATCTGATTGTGTTGTAGTACGACTCCAACTGTACTCAGTTAGGACTTTCCATGTAACATTGTCCCTCCGGATATATAAGGGCGGGCAGGGACCCCCTCAAAACATATCAACACCTAAGGCAATACAAACCACCACACAGGACGTAGGGTATTACGCAACTCGCGGCCCGAACCTGTCTAAATCTTTGTGTTTCTTGCACCATCGAGTTCCAGAGCCGTCGATCCCTACCTACAAACATTACTGCTAAGGGTATCCCTAAGCAGGCTTGGCGGTAAACACCGACAGCTGGCGCGCCAGGTAGGGGACTCGACGAGTTCATCGGCGAGTTCGATGGCCACTTTCGCTTTCAGCACCATGGCACCTCCTCAAGGCGCCACCTTCATCTTCGGTTCGTGGGTCTGCGTTGCCAATGGTTCAGGCGGTTTCGATAGCCACTTAACCAACTCTCCCACGCTGAAGAGCTCCACGTCGGAAGACTCCAACAAGCTCGCCAGATCTCATGATCGCGGCGTTATGTTGCGTCCCGACCTCGCCAAGGAGATCGAGCCGAAACTCGAAAACAACTCGAGTTCTACTCGGACTCAGATTGATCTCAAACCAAAATCCACTCGGATTGGGACTCCTTTTGCTCAACCCGTTTTCGGATTGCGCAATTCATCATCTGTTTACAGGCAGATGATTAGATCCATCTATGAAAGTAGCTTGGATCGCCTACTCTACTTCGAAAACCAATTAGTCACCGCTAGTCGGGAGGCACCTGTTTTCGACAAATATCCAGATTCAGTCGAGTCACCTCAAGACAGCCTGGACTTCATCACCAATGCACTGGCTAAGATGCAACTCAAATCTTGCTGAAGCAATATCCTCGCAGAACTACTCGACAATTTGCGAGAAGTCGCCAGCATTGATGATCTCCCGTTTCAACACGGCACTCCCCTCGAAACTGAGAGGGAAACTGGCTCCGGTGGAACTGTCCTAGCTAATTACGAATCAGACCTGGAAAGCTTCTCTCACGAGCGTTTGGTTCCGGTAATCATCCAACCCAGGGGTGCTCCAAGCCACCATAATCCAAATGAAGCCTTGGATCAGATCTCAGCAGATAATCTGACCCAAGATGCTCCAGCTGATGAAGACGAAGCCACTCGCACAGCCCGCAGGGCAAGGAATCAACGAAAAGAAGCACGTAGGGTTCATGCAGCTGAACGTGCTCGAATTCCACCGCTCAACCTCAGTAACGAGTTCAACAACATCGCAGATCCGGTTTTGAGAACACCAATTGCTGCGATGACAGAAGTAACCCTGCGACTCATGACGATGCCACAGAATCTAGAGCTAGACCGAGTCATAAATCTCACCAAGAGCGCTGTTGAACAACTCGAGAGACAAAACCCGCTGTCCTCACTCCATGGCACACGATCAAGGGCTACCGCAATAGTCATACCTTAGGCAAGCCGTACCCCCGGAGGCCACCAGCGTCAACAACAGCAGGAGTAAGGCGAGTCGATCAGATCCTATGTCAAGCGCTTCTTCGACACAAGAGCTACCATCCCCAATGTCGCCGATGACGACGTCATCGACTACTTCCAGAGTGGCATCACCGTCCAATACCTGTACCGAGACTTCGGGCGTAATCGCCCCAAAATAGTGGTAGATCTGCGGGACATGATGCAGCGCTGGGCAGATGAAGAGGAGCAAAAACACAGTCGCTTTCCCCGCCGCAACAACGACAACAACAGGAAGCGCCACAATGACCGTGGAGGGCCCAGCAACCAGCGGGATCCTACGCACAAGCGTAAGCCTGACGACACTGTCGGCACTATGGATCGCACACCAGGTGGCAAGAAGGGCGACAAGCCGCAAGATCAGTTCGACAAGATCTTACACAACAAAAGATGTCCAATCCATCCCAAGAGCAACCACTCGATGTGGGAGTGCACGATCCTGCACAAATCCTTCCAGTCGGCACCTGCAGATGCTCCAAAGAAAGAACAAGACAAAGATGATGAAGACGACAAGAAAGACTGTGACGGTTTCCAACAGCAGCAAAATGTCCTCAATGTCATATTTGGAGGAGATCCTAGCTTCTCCAAGCGAGCTCAGAAGCTCCTACTCAGAGAGATCCTCTCAGTCGTGCTAGCAATTCAGAGGCCACTCAAATATAGCGAGGTCCCCATTACCTTCTCCAAGGAGGATCAGTGGACTAGCTTCTCTGAACCTGGAAAGTTCCCGCTAGTACTCGATCCAGTCGTTCAGGGCTCCAAGCTTACTCGAGTACTCATCGACGGAGGAAGTTGGCTCAACCTGATCTTCGCAAGCACATTGGTAAAGATGAGCCTCAACTATATGAGTCTGCTTACTCCAAGCAAGGCTCCGTTCTATGACATCATCCCCGGGAATTCCTCTACACCAATTGGCTCGGTTACTCTCCCAGTCACATTTGATACAGAATAGAACTTCCGGACAGAATATACCAAATTCGAAGTAGCCGACTTCAAATCTTCCTACCACGCTATCTTGGGAAGACCTGCACTAGCCAAGTTCATGGCAGTACCGCACTATGTTTACCTGCTCCTCAAGATGCCAGGCAACACATGAGTCCTTTCACTACGGGGAGACCTCCTCAAGTCTTTCAAGTGCGACAAGGAAGCAATAGATCATGCCTCTACTATCCGGGTTCCTAGCTCTGTCAGCGAAATACTTGCTGCCGCTAAGAAATTCTCACTCAAGGAGTCGATGCCTTCCAAGAAACCAAGTAAATCATCGGATACACCAACCGGTGATGTGAGCACCAAGACTATCCAGTTACAAGAGGGAGACGACTCCAAAACAGCCATCATCGGAGCAGGACTGGGTGACAAATAGGAACTCGAGCTCGTCAACTTCCTTAGGGCCAACCGAGATGTATTTGCGTGGAAACCAGCAGATATGCCAGGGGTGCCCAAGGAGTTGATCGAGCATGCCTTGAAGGTCGACCCTAAAGCCATACCAAAGAAGCAACGGTTACGGCATTTCTCACCGGACAAGCGAGAAGCCATCAAGAAAGAGCTGGCAAAACTACTCGCAACAGGGTTCATCAAGGAAGTCTATCATCCCGAATGGCTGGCTAACCCTGTGCTCGTCCAAAAAAAGAACAACAACGAGTGGAGGATGTGTGTCGACTACACCGATCTAAACAAGCACTGCACAAAGGATCCTTTCGGGCTACCACGCATTGATCAAGTAATCGACTCGACAGCAGGATGTGTCATATTGTCCTTCCTCGACTACTACTCAGGGTATCATCAAATCGCCCTAAAAGAAGAAGACCAAATCAAGATGGCCTTCATCACCCCTTACGGGGCATACGCCTACAAGACCATGTCCTTCGGGTTGAAGAACGCTGGTGCTACCTACCAGCGTGCGATACAGCTGTGCTTCTCTGACCAGCTACATCGCAATGTTGAAGCCTATGTTGATGACATCGTTGTTAGAATCAAGACCCAGGATCAATTTATTACTGACCTGGAAGAGACCTTCAATAGCCTCCGGAAGTTTCGCTGGAAGCTCAACCCAATCAAGTGCGTTTTTGGTGTACCCTCTGGAAAACTACTCGGATTCATCGTTAGTAACCGAGGAATTTAGGCTAATCGAGAGAAGATCAATGCAATCATGGCCATGGATGCTCCAGCTACCATCAAGGACGTCCAGAAGCTTACAAGCTGCATGGCAGCCTTGAATCGATTCTTGTCCAGGCTTGGCGAATGGGGATTACCCTTCTTCAAACTCCTAAAGCGACAAGATAAATTCGAGTGGACTACAGAAGCCGCGGAAGCACTCGGGAATCTCAAGCATCATCTCCAGTCACCGCCGATTCTAACAGCTGCACTACCCGGTGAGGAGTTACTCCTCTACATCGCTGCGACTACCCATGTAGTCAGTACGATGATAGTAGTCGAACGCTCGGAGGAAGCCCATGCTTATGGCGTTCAGAGACCAGTCTACTTCATCAGTGAAGTACTCTCTGAATCAAAGGTTAGATATCCATCAATTCAGAAACTTCTGTATGGAATTCTAATCACCTCCAGGAAGCTCCGGCATTACTTCGATGAGTACAAGATCTCAGTAATAACTGACTTCCCATTGGGGAATATACTCCACAATCGGGATGCCACTGGACGGATTTCAAAGTTGGCAGTTGAATTGGGAGCCTTGGAAATCAACTTCAAGCCAAGAATAGCAATCAAGTCACAGGCACTAGTCGACTTCTTAGCTGAATGGCGGGAAAATCAGATTCCAGCACCTCACAACGTTCCAAAGAATTGGGTAATGTACTTCGACGGCTCACTTAAGCTCAACGGAGGCGGCGCTGGAGTTCTATTCATCTCCCCCAAGGGAGAGCAGTTGAAGTATGTGTTCCAAATCTTGTTCAAGGTTTCTAACAATAAAGCTAAATACGAGGCACTGCTACATGGTCTCCGACTAGCAGTTTCTCTTGGCATCAAGCGACTACTCGTTTACGGCGATTCTCTACTCGTTGTCCAACAAGTCAATAAGGAATGGGACATCAACAAGGATACCATGGACACATACGTTGAAGAAATCAGAAAACTCGAAAACAAGTTCTCCGGATTGGAAATCCACCACGTCGATCGCGACAACAACGTTGGAGCCGATGTCCTTTCCAAACTTGGATCTACTCGAGCAGCTGTTCCACCGGGAGTTTTTGTCCATGAATTTCATCACCCATCAGTTAAGACACAAAGCCAACAAGCCACTAACACGGAGGCCCCGACCACACTCAAAGAAGTATTGATGATTGAAGAAAATTGGCGGACTCAGTTTATCGACTTCATCAAGGAGTTCAAGCTTCCACGACATATTGATCCTAAAAGCGCTGAAGCTGCCCGCATCATCAGGCGTAGCAAGGGTCTGGTCCTCGTTGGTGACAACCTATACAAGCGCTTTGCTTCAAGCATCCTCATGAAGTGTGTTACCCTTGAAGAAGGTAAAGACATCCTCCGAGAAATAGACGAAGGAGTTTGCGGCAATCACGCTGCATCAAGGACACTAGTCGGCAAGGCGTATAGGTCAGGATTCTTCTGGCCAACAGCTGTTTCGGACGCAGAAGACCTAGTCAGACGGTGCCCTGGCTGCCAATTCTTCGTCAAGAAGACTCACGTCCCAGCATATAACTTGATAACAATCCCTTCATCATGGCCGTTCGCCTGTTGGAGTTTGGACATGATCGGACCATTAACCGTAGATCCAGAAGGATTCAATCATGTGCTGGTAACAGTCGACAAGTTCACCAAGTGGATCGAGTACAAGCCCATTGTCAAGATCTCATCCGACAGAGTAGTGGATTTCATCTCTGACTTTATCCATCGATTCAGCTTTCCTCACACCATCATTACAGATCTTGGTTCTAACTTCACGTCACAATCTTTTTGGGATTTCTGTGACAACTCCTACATTGAGGTCAAATATACCTCAGTAGCTCATCCTCGGGCAAATGGGCAAGTTGAGCGAATCAATGGTTTACTACTCGACGGTTTGAAGAAAAGACTCTACGATGCCAACACCAAGAAAGGTGGCAAGTGGATTCAAGAACTTCCTCATGTAGTCTGGGGGCTGCGAACCCAGCCTAGCAAAGCAACTGGACAATCTCTTTTCTTTCTCACCTATGGGTCAGAGGCCATACTACGGCAGACATCATGTGGAGATCTCCAAGAGTGGAAGCTTATCAAGAAGGAGAAGCAAATGAAACTCGACAACTCGAGTTAGATTCAGTTGAAGAGGCCAGAGTCAACGCTCTAACTCAATCGGCTAGATATCTTCAAGAAGTCAGACGCTACCATGACCGCAACGTCCAGCAAAGATCCTTCTGCATTGGAGATCTAGTTCTATGAAGGATCCAGGATGAGACAGGACTACACAAGTTAAATTTCAGATGGGAAGGACCATTTATCGTAACCAAGGCTACAAGACCAGGATCATACAGAATCACTGATGCAGATGGCAATGAGGTACCGAGTTCCTAGAATATTGAGCACTTGCGCAAGTTCTACCCTTGATCCAAGCAATATGGTGATGTCAGTTGATTTCTTTAATAAAGCAAGGGTCTTTACTGGCATATCGACTACATTAAAGGCAATTTCTCTAGCTGACAACATCACCAGTCCAGGATAGCTTACACAATTCTCCATCAGGATAACTACACAAGCCGCATCCTTGTCCTTAATATAAGGGCGCAACCTACTCATCTAGCTCGAGAAGATGTATGGATACCTTTACTAGTTGTCCATCTTGGGTAACTCGATGGAGTTCACCCTAACAGGTCAACTATAAAGAACTACAGCCTTGCTGTAAAGGCAAAACTACTCGCTCGCTCGAGTATGTTATGGATACTACTACATTTTGTCCATTTTGGGCAGCCCGACGGGGTTCGCCCTAATAGGTCAATCTTAGTAGTTACTCCAGTCTACAAGTTAGATACCTTACTCACCTCGCTTGAGTAAGTTTTGGATATCTTTCTGGCATTTACGTCTTGGATAGCCTGACGGGGTTCATACCTAACAATTTTGCCTTAAGGATTACTCCAGTCCTTGGTTAAAGGACACCTTACTCGCCTTACTTGAGTAAGTTTTGGATATCCCTTTGACATTTACGTCTCGGGCAACCCGACAGGGTTCATACCTAACAGTTTTGTCTTGCGGATTACTCCAGACCTTGATTGGGACACACTACTCGCTTGCTAGAGTAATTTAGGGATACCTTTACAAGTTTACTTATTTAGGTATTCTACTCGCTTGATCAATTAGTTCATACCTATCCTGCAGTATCAGATCATGCTTCTGAAGACACACCAACAGGATACAAATTATGAACAATGACAAGAACTCAATGAAGATTATAAAAGTTGTTACAAGCAGTCTACTCTGCTATGTTCTTCAGAATCTCCTCAGCAATCACTTCCTACTCCTTACAATAGTCCCGGAATTTCTCATCAGAGCAATTGGGAGCTATTCCTTTAGCTATGGGAGATAAGTTGAAGTGGGGCAAGTAAGACTTAACAACTCCTATCATGTGAGTCAGATAATTCTTGGAAGTTGCCGTCATGACATCAAAAATCTTCTGGGGAGTTTCTTCTAAACGCTCCACCAGGGACTTGCTATTTGACGACCCCTCCTCAGAATCAATCACATCCACAAGAGCTTGAGCTGCTACTACTAGTCGAGTATGGTCTTCTGGAGAACCTGATGAGAAGATATCTCAGTAATTGATTTTGACAGCAAAATCAAGACAAAAGATCGAGTACTTATAGGCTTGGGAAGCCTGCAGTTGCTTTTGAAGATTGGAGTTTTCTTCCTGAAGCTTTGATCTTTCTTCTTCAAGATTCTTGATCTGGCGCTTCATATCACAAATCTCCAGATGATGCTGTTGATTTGCTTCATAGAGCTTATTACGAGCAGCAAGGGACTCATCCAGTCATTTGGCAATCATGGCTTTCTGCTCCTCCAAGATCTTTCGGTTGTCTATAGTCTTATACAGAGCATGAGACATTAGGAAAGATCGATTGGCTACATCCTGTAACATACAAGACAAGTCTGATCAGACACAGATTACTACTCGACGATGACAAGTAGTAGCAGGAGACTCACCTTGGTAAATTTAAAGCTCCATTGCATACAATCTGCGAGCTTTTTCATGTTGTCTACAGTCAACAAAGGATCATCGAACAAATCTTTCCCCAACTCTTCTTGGGTTGACTGAGGCATAGATTGGAAGGGAACCAGTTGAACGGAAGGACCTTTCGACCCCTCAGCCCCGTTACTTCCGGATCCACCAGCATTAGATGCTCCTTCAGCAGTCGCAGGAGTATGATTAGGTGCTTTAGGGCTCGGTTCGCTTGGTCTTTCAGCTGTGTCTACACTTAGCAAACTGGCAGCTGGGGTCTCGATTAACCCAATTATAGGTGACTCAGGGGCTGATCGACTAGTTCCCTCCGAACCACTCGACATCCAGTTGCGGAAGTCTTGAACTTGATCTTTTTCATGAGCCGGAAGATATTGGATTCTAGTCAAGCAAGGTTCTAAATAAGAAAGCTGAGGCAAACAGGATAAAATCAACATAATATTATATACTTACTGGCCGGCATTAAAACGAGGAACTTTTCTCTGCAACAA
Source organism: Panicum virgatum (assembly GCF_016808335.1). Lineage (NCBI taxonomy): Eukaryota > Viridiplantae > Streptophyta > Magnoliopsida > Poales > Poaceae > Panicum > Panicum virgatum. Next base: position 23,395,388 of record NC_053151.1, on the reverse strand, counting down.
AGATCCGGAAGTGGCCTTCCATTTTTTGCTATCACCAGAATCAGCATTTATAGAAGTCGGAGGCATACAATACCAGGACTTATAATTTTTCTGCAGAAAGAAGCCAAGAATTAGTCAGAAGATAAAAAATGATTAACTACAAGTACTCAACATGGTTTTCAAAACACGTACCCAGGCATTCTCTTGAGGATTTTGTGCCCAGAAGAGAATTGGAAGCGTCAAAGACTTGTCGAAGTTGTCGAGTACTTTGCAGCACCTCTTGATTACTTCAGATTGAGACATTGGCTCTGGAGACATCCAGGTGGGATCTTGTTTACCTTCATATCTAAAGGCAGGATGCTTTCGCAGCTGGAGAGGTTGCACCCGGCGACTAACAAATGAGAAGACCACATCATCTCTAGTGACTCCTTTGTTTTTAACAGTAGTAATAACACCAAGAATGGCTTCAACTTGCTTGCCACCAGGTCCTTTACTCGACCAATTTTTTTGGATTTGGGGGGCGCTAGCAATCCTTTCTGGAAGCGGGGATTCAAAGTTCCCAACATGGAACTAGAACTTTTTCCATTCAGCTCCTTTACCCGTTGGATCATAAGCCAAGTACTCGCCTCGAGTTTCAGGCCGGAGTACCAATTCACATCCCCCGACAACGGCAGGATTGGTGGCGTTCGGGACAGGAACAAGGAAGAAGAAATGTTGAAAAAGGTGGAAAAGGGGAAGAATTCCAAGGAATGCCTCACAGAAATGAGTGAAAATCGAAAGATGCAAGATGGATTGGGGAGTAAGATGGTTTAATTGGATTCCCCAAAATTGGAGCAGTTTATAGAAAAATTCCGACAAAGGAAAAGCGAGACCACGTTCCACAAAATTACGGAACATAACAGTCTCAAGGGTACCTTCCATAGGGTAATATTCCCCTTCACCAGCGCGCCATTGAATCATGCCCTAGGATTGGAGAAGACCCATATTCTCCAATTTTTGCACCAACGACTCGGACATCTTGCTTTTACACCAACCTGTGGACATATTGGCGACAGTTTCCTCTTCAACCTTGGATTTGTTCTTTTTGTAAGCCATCTCAAAGTCACGAGTTTTGGCTCAGGGACTACGAGAGGGGCTTTTGGAATCTAACTGAGAAGAGGCAAATGTGAATCTGAGTATGACGGCGGCCAGGAGTGCAAAGGGGTAAAACCCTTAGAAGTTTTCAACCGATTTTATATGGCATCTGATGGTAATTTCGTGAATATTTGGGATGCCAACGGATTCTTTCCTTTTCAGGGAAGTCTTTATTTTTGCCATGAGTTTATATTAATTCTTAAATTTAAATGAAGAGATTTAAATTCAAGACTCGGGGGCTGCGGAATATATGTATCAGAGATTTATTTTTCAAATTTTTAAAAAATAAAGAAGAAGAAAAAGACTGAAGTGACCCTCAGCCTGATTCTACGATTCAACCTAAGACTCGGGGGCTACTCCATATGGAGCGCGAGCACTTCGCGCACCATATATGATCAAGATTTCGGGGCTAGAGCACCTCACAGCCTCGAAGCAATCGGAAGTACTTGAAAGATTACTCGAGGTACTCGCTTGAAGATTCAGAAGCACTCGATGAGATGTTTAGAGCACTCGGAGCACTCGGAAACATCTTCAGAAGTACTCGACGCCTGCAGGACTCGGCTACGAAGAGCTCGGGGGCTTGTCAGACCCGGGGTAGCGGGACTGCTCACAGACGTAGAATGTTCTAGAGTATGGGATAGCTCATGGATGTACTTTACCTCTTTTGTAACTACCCGAATAAGCATAGAAACTAGCTGCAGTACAAGGAAACTACCCGATCGTGTTGTAGTAGGACTCCAACAGTACTCAGCTATGACTTTTCATGTAACCCTGTCCCCCCCGGATATATAAGGGCGGACAGGGACTCCCTCAAAACACATCAACACCTAAGGCAATACAAACCACCACACAGGACGTAGGGTATTACGCAACTCGCGGTCCGAATCTGTCTAAATCTTTGTGTTCCTTGCACCATCGAGTTCCAGAACCGTCGATCCCTACCTACAAACCTTACGGCTAAGGGTATCCCTGAGCAGCCTTGGCGGTAAACACCGACACATAAAGTATTAAATGTAGCTAAACAAAATAACTAATTACACAGTTTGTCTATAATTTGTGATACGAATCTTTTGAGCCTAGTTAATCCATGGCGGGACAATAATTACCTAATACAAATAAAAGTGCTACAGCATTTTACTGCCAAAACTTTATGCATCTAAACAAGAGCTAAATTAAATCCTCTTTGCCACGCGTTTCTTCATCATGCCCAACATAATTGAGGATCTGATTCCAACCTAGGCTCTGTTTAGATCCAAAAATCCAAAATGCAAAATTTTTGTAAATCGTCTGCATGGTCGAAAAATAAATCGCATTACATAAATGGACTGTAAATCGCGAGACGAATCTAATGAGTCTAATTAGGACATGAGTAGACATTAAATTACTATAATAAATCTACAGTAAATATGTGCTAATGATGGATTAATTAGACTCATTAGATTCGTCTCGTAGTTTACAAACGAGATCTATAATTAGTTTTGTGATTAGTCTACATTTAGTACTTTAAATGTTTCCCTTCCAAAAATCCCAAAATCCAAAGTTATCTAAACACCTAAGCGTCGCTCCAGTGTCAGCGTTCACCGTGTCGGATTACTGCTTGTGCAGTTCGTTCAGGCTCGGTTATCGGAATTCGTAAGAGCAAAACTGATCGAGCTTTTTGCAGGAACTTCGCAGCTCGCAAGGCGCTCGTAGGATCAAACACCTGCGTAGCAACACGGCCAAAGATTCCTCCAAAGTTTCCCTCCAATGACACCAGCACAACAGCAAGGTGACACTGGCACCGCCTCCCTCCGATCCCCACACACTCCCACCGCCAGCTCATCCGAGCTCCCACCGACACCTCCTCGCCGCCGGCAATGGCGGCGTCGTCATCCGCCGCCAGCAATCTCCTCGCCATCGCCATGGCCGCGGTGGTCTCGCTCTCGCTCGCCGCGCCGTCGGCTCCTGCGCCGGGGTCGACGGCGACGGTGCGCGCCGGGTTCTACCTCGCCGCGGCCGCCCGCCTCAGCCCGCTCGACGCGCTCGACGCCTCCCTCTACACGCACCTCTACTACTCGGCCCTCGCCGTGCACCCCACCACCCGCAAGCTCGCGCTCCCCGCGGACCCGGACCAGGCGGGCCTCCTCGCCGCCTTCTCCCCGGCGCTCAAGTCCAGGAACCGCGCGCTCCGGACCCTTCTCTCCGTCGGCGCCGACGCGGGGACGGGCTCCCAGTCCCAGACCGACCCGGCGTTCGCCTCCATGGCCGCGGACCCGGCGTCCCGCGCGGCGTTCTTCGCCGCGGCCGTCGCGCTCGCCCGCGGCAGCGGCTTCGACGGGCTCGACGTCGCGTGGCGGTTCCCGGCGTCCGCGGTCGAGATGGCCGACTTCGGCTTCCTCGTCTGCGAGTGGCGCGCCGCCGCGCCGCCCAGGTTCCTGCTCACCGCCACGGTCTACTTCTCCAGCCACGTCTTCGACGCGCCGCAACCCGGCGTCGACTACCCGTCCGAGGCCGTGGCGAGGTGCCTCGACTGGGTCAACGTCGTCGCCTTCGGGCTCCGCGCGCGGGGCGCCGGCGCCACGGCCTTCGACGCGCCGCTCTACGACCGGGCGTCCCACTTCTCGGCGAGCTACGGCGTCGTGTCGTGGATCGACGCGGGCGTGCCGGCGGGCAAGCTGGTCATGGGCCTCCCGCTCTACGGCCGCTCGTGGTTCCTGCGCAACAAGGCCAACAGCGGCGTCGGCGCGCCCGTCGTCGCCGCCGGGCCCAAGCAGCGCGGGAGCAACGCCACCGGCGTCATGTCCTACGCCGAGGTCCAGAAGCTCGCCGCGGCCGGCGGGGGCGGCGGCGGTCCTCGCCGCGCGGTCACCACGACGTACGACAACGCGTCCGTCGCGTCCTACCTGTCCGTGGGCGACGTCTGGGTCGCCTTCGACGGCGCGGCCGTCGTCGCCGAGAAGCTCGCCTTCGCTGCGCGGCGCGGCCTGCTCGGCTACTTCCTGTGGCCGGTGAACTACGACGACGCCAACCTCACGGTGTCCAGAACAGGTCAGCGTCAGCGATTGACACTCCAATCCGACCTCACTGCTCCATGGCCGTGATTGATACTCAGATTCCTTACTTGCGCCCTGTTTGCAGCATCAGAGGCGTGGATGCAGAACCAGATCTCGTCGAGTTCCAGGAACGGCACCGGCGTCAGGCAGCCGGTGCGGTTGCCACCGGCTCTCCGGTCGCCTGCGGGAACGCCTGGACCGGTGCCGGCGCCGACGTCTGCGGCGGCCTCATGGCTGCCTTGGACGAAGCTTAACGCATTTTTGAATTTTGGGTTGCTAATTCTCGTGTGGTGTTTGTCGTAGAAGCTTGGTGCGTCCCTGCATTTGGGATGGCTAATTCTAAGTTCTGACAACGAAGAGAATCAACATTGCAGAAATTATGCGTTGTGTACTTCTAATTTCATCCAATTGTATCATAGCAGAACTTGATTTTTTTTATACTTTCCGTGGACGAAATTGACGAGTGTATGCATCACAGTGGTTTAAATCAGTGCAACTTACTGAATTATTAGATGTGTTCTACTGCCTATCTAGCCATGATTTGGAACAAATTGCTCAATGCACTTGTCAAACAGTGTCCAGTGCACTTCTGACAACTGAATATAATGCCCAAAAGGAAAGCTTCGCACAAACATACATAACAGAGACATTTGCCAACTGAAGCAAACAAAGGCAATGCTCTGTAACTGGAACTTGAAGCATCTCTTTATATTACCCCTTCCGCTCTGCCCCCGCGTCGCCACAAGGGCGACATGGGGGCGCCTCCCTCTTGCCCACCACCGGATCTCGTCTCCTCCACTGTTTGGTCCCTCTTCTTTCCCACCTCTGGCATCACGCCGGAGGCCGGAGAGAGTGGGATCTATCTCTTCTAATAATTTTTGATACATCAAGTTTAAATTAGGGTTAGGGTTTCTCCATGCCGCGTTAGTGGTATGGGAGATTTGTTTCCTCCTTCTCCTCTCCGGCAACGGTGAAGAGATAGGGTGGCTGGGTCTCTTCATGGCGGCTCCGAAGAAGGAGGTGTCGGCATCTACAGTGCCGGCAACTTGCTTAGAGCGACGACATGGAGAATTAGGTTTTCAGATGGCGTCATCGAGGTGGGGATGGTGCCGTCATCGTGGAATAATTTTCTCCAGCCACTTCTCCGTTTTGCCGTGGTTAGATCCAACCACGGTGAAGGGCTTGTGAGAATAAGTCTGTCCTTCAAGCTGATGTCAATCAGTTTTGGATCGGATAGATTGGGATCAGTCTCTCTTCTTCATCGTGGCAGAAAAAGGAAGAAGAAAGACGCAAGAAGGAAGAAGAAGATTGTGCTCGTTCCAACCTATAGGGATGTTGGTCGCCATTCTAGCTTGCTGAGCGTATGCCTGCGTGGCCTTCTATTTGATTTTTTACACAGGTTTGTGATTGAGATTTGGAGCTGCTTAGTGCGTGAGTACTTTGAGGGTGTTGTGTGTATCTTGATGATGTACTCAGCTTTGATATAATACAATTCTTCCATTGATCTCAAAAAAAAAAGAAGCATCTCTTTATATTTAGGAAACTCCAAAGCTCCTTCAAGCAACTCGTTGAATCCAGGGAATGATTGATCTTCCTGGTTTGCTATTCTGTACATGCAAGAATGCACTATTGCAATCATACTTTTCTCGAGATCGTGCAATGAACGTATTTCACCAAGACTATTCGGTAATTATACTGACTTGGACTTTTCTCTATGGGATTGTTGACTGGACGTACGATGCTGCGAGTGCTTGAATCTGTCCAGTCAAAACTGGGAACCAGTTTGATACTCGTTTGCCATCTCTGTTGTTGCAAACAAAGTCAATGTTGCCAAAGCACATGGATTCATCTTGAAGGAGGCGGCCAAGGTTGGAAGCTGCTGATCTTTCTTGCTCTCAAGTCAACTGGAAGCACTTGACATATTTTTTTAGGTGATATATGAGTATTGGTGTATTGCATTGACATACATACATCTATAACATCAGCCACCGATTCCCACCTCGAAGATTGCGTTCAATTCAACTGGCCATGGCTCCACTAGTCGTTCTTGATCAGCTCGTCGGCGGCTCGCCGGCGGCGGTGGCGTTCCTCCAACTGCTCTTCCCTCTCCTCCTGCTCCTCCTGCTGCTGCGCTACTTCGCTGCGGGCGGCGGCGCAGGCTCGGGCGCCAGGCTCCCTCCGTCCCCGCCGGGCGGGCTGCCGCTGATCGGCCACGCCCACCTCGTCGGCGCGCTCCCGCACGTCTCGCTGCGCCGCCTCGCCGCGCGGCGGCGCGGGTGCGCGGACCTCATGACGGTCCGCCTCGGCGCCGTCCCGACGTTGGTGGCCTCGTCGGCGCGCGCCGCGCGGGCCGTGCTGCGCACGCACGACCAGGCGCTCGCGTCGCGGGCGCGCTCCGCCTGCGGGGACGTGCTCACCTACGGCCCGTCGGACGTCGTGTTCGCGCCCTACGGCGAGGGGTGGCGCCGGTCGAAGCGGCTGGTCACCACGCACCTGCTCAGCGCCGGGAAGGTCCAGTCCCACCGCGCCGCCCGCGAGGAGGAGGTCGAGCTGGTGATCAACAAGATCCGTGACGCGGCGGCGGCCGCGCCGGCGACGGTGGACATGAGCGAGGTCCTGAGCAAGTTCACCAACGACATGGTGTGCCGCGCGGTGGCGGGGCGGACGTTCCGGGTGGAGGGCCGGGACAGGGTGTTCCGGGAGCTCATCGACGAGACTTTCGCCGTCCTGGGTGGGTTCAACCTGGAGAACCTCTACCCTGGCCTCGCCAAGGCGGCCGGCGGCGTGCTCATGTGGCCGGCGCGTCGCAGGGCCGAGAGGCTAAGGGACCGGTGGGACGAGCTCCTCGACAAGCTGATCGACCAGCACACGGGCGAGGTTGCCGGCCATGACGATGCCGGTGGCGACGGCGAGCCGGAGAGTGACTTCATTACCGTGCTGCTCTCCGTGCAACAGGAGTATGGGCTCACCAGAGACAACATCAAGGGCATCCTGGGAGTGAGTTCACCAAAGTCTTCACCTTCTCCTCTCCTCAATCTCAATGTTTCCGAGAGTAACTTTTAATTCGAAGAACAGAACATGTTTGCAGCAGGCACGGACACGACATACCTGGTCCTAGAGTTCGCCATGGCCGAGCTCATGCTGCACCCGGAAGCCATGGCCAGGCTACAAGCTGAGGTGAGGAGGAGCACACCCAGGGGACAGAAGCTCATCAGCGAAGACGATCTCGCCGGAATGACCTATCTGAAAGCTGTGATCAAGGAGACGCTCCGTTTACACCCGCCGGTGCCGCTGCTCCTCCCGCACCTGTCCCTGGAGGACTGCGACGACGTCGACGGCGGCTACACCATTCCTGCCGGCACGGCCGTGCTCGTCAACGCCTGGGCCATCGGTCGGGATCCCGCGGTGTGGGATGCCGCGGAGGAGTTCATGCCGGAGAGGTTCATCCGCATGGGCGACATCGGCGGCGTCGACTTCCGAGGGATGGATTTCCAGTTCTTGCCGTTTGGATCGGGGCGCAGGATTTGCCCGGGGATAAACTTTGCATTGGCCTCCATTGAAATCATGTTGGCGAATCTTGTGTTCCACTTCGACTGGGAGCTGCCTGCTGGCGGTGGAGGTACAGTGGATATGAGCGAGGTGTTTGGGCTGACCTTGTGTCGCAAAGAGAAGCTTTTACTCAACCCAAGGCCACTGGATGGGTGACATCATCAAGGAAAGGTAGGTAGGTTGACCGAAAGAAAACCATTTTCTTTTTGCTTGTGGTTATGTAGTTGCAGCTGCTTGTAGTTGTGGGCTTTCTACACACAGATGTTTAAGTTCTTTTTATATATGTTAAATCTGGGGACAAAATGTCTTGTGGTTTGAATTTATGCCAGAGACATAAACATTTTACAATTCTTGTGTTAACATAGCTTCTGCATCTCTCCCTCTAAGTAGACGCGTGTTATAATGATTTGGTTGAATCTCTCCAGGATATAGGACTTCTTCCAACTAGTTGATACATTAAATATGTTTCTATACATATATTTGAAACATATGAAACATAGAAGTCTAACTGCAAATGCTTTTTGGAAAAAGCAATTCTTTGAAAAGCTTTTAGAAAAACATTTCTAAAGAAGAGTTTACAAAAAAACTCTTCTATTAGAACCAAATTTGCAGTAGTTCATCGGGAAATTTTGTATAAGTTTTCAGAAAATACTTTTTCGTAATGCTTTTAGAAAACTTTTTACAAAAAAATTTTGACGTATTTTCAAGGAAACAATTTTCCAAGTGGTTTTATAATTTTTCCGAAACCTTTTTTTGTGAAATTCTTTTCTATACTATAAAAGTTGAAACAATTGAAAAAAAATTCTCACCAAGATTAGACCCACCATACCCCTCACGGAGGCCCCACTTGTCATGCCAAATGGCTTGACGAAAAGGAGGGGGAGATTGGTTTCGTCAATATTTTCCACTAAAATTCTATTACTTTTTACACCAGCAATTTCTTATACCCACCTCTTGTACCCACATATTACTTTTCTTTAGCATACACATACTTTCATTTGCATATACATTGATCCATAATTCACATCATTTTGTCTTTTGGAAGGATAATAATTAACATAATTGTTTATGGAAGGAAAAGAAAGACATGTATTATTTTTAGAAGAAAAATAAATGGCATTGTTGCTTGATGGTTATGGAAGGATATTAATTTACATCATTGTTTCATGGAAGGAAAAGAAATATGTTTATTATTTTTGAAAAAAAAATAACATTTTGATGGGAGAAAAATTAAATACTGTGGCACGTACATCTTTCCTAGTGGGAAAAAACATAGCAAAGATCAACAGGAGGGGGATAAATCTGGCAACGTGCAAGAGGAGCCCTGAGGTGAGAAATTAAGCGATTATTTTCTTTTCTTTTCTTTTTAATTTAGTTAGGATGATCGTTGTAGTGTTGCGTCCTGAGGCATGTGTACTATCCATAGTAGCTAGATTAACCAAGAGATAAACCTAGCATGAAATATTACCATTAGTTAGGTAAATAAGGTTAACATTAGAGATCACTAGGGTTGTAGTTCAGAGTGGCTGAAAGTAGAACGGTGATTAAAAGGAAACGGTGCTAAATGTTAGCTTGTTAGTGATTGTGTAGACATACTATATTGTGGTTATGTTACATATACCATGGTGGTTATGTGGCCAATCACAAGTTGATAACAAAATAACCATCTCCTTCTAACGGTTTGAAACCATCGATCCACTCAACTCCGGCGCAGTACTAATAATTAAAATAGTAAAATACATGGTCGGTCCTCGAACTTGTCGAGGTGTGTCGTTCCAGTTCTTAAACTTATAAAACTAGAAATCCAAATCCTTGAAATTGTCTGAGTGTGTCATCCAAGTCCCTAAACTCAGAAAACCAGAAATCTGGATCCATGCAATAATTAAAATTGGTTTTGAACCATTTTTTAGTTCAAAAACAAATCCAACAAATAATAGATATAATTTTAAACTATAAAAATATCTCTAAGCCCCGAAAAGTCTCTAAAAAATAAAAAAAGATTTTAGAGATACATCGGAGCCTAAATAAAATAATTTGGAGTCCATAAAAATATATTTGACACTCTCCTAGAGTTAAATCTAATTTTTAGAAGTTTTCAAAAAATATTTTCATGAGCTCTAATTTTTCTAGGCACTAGCAAAACACTTAGAAACTTCTGATCCTTTAAGACCCTTTGGCAAGTTTACTCTTTGATCTTCAATTTCATGTTGGGTTGTGCGGGCTTCTAGCCACAAGTCTGACCCAACTACGATTCCGCCTTCTTCTTGCTCGTTTCATGTCCATCACACGGCTATAAACAGAAACAGTCATGGAGGCCTGATGGAGGGTGGCGAAGGGTCGGGGTGGCTAGAAAAATATGTGGGGGGTTTGGGATGAGCACGCCGGTAGCTGGGGCAGCCGCCCCACCCCACCAATAGGGTAGCTCCACCCCACCGATAGGGTAGCTCCACCTCTGCCTCTCTTCTACATAACTAAATATAACTCTATTCGGCTGGCTTGTCAACCAACCAGCCAGCAGTTAGGGCCGGGCATTCGGGTTACCCGAAATTTTCGGGTCGGGTAGTTCGGGTTTTAGGAATTTCGGGTTTCCAAAAATGATACCCGAAATCAGTTGGGAAAAAGAAGAACCCGAAAATTCGGGTACCCGAAAATTCGGGTTCGGGTTCGGGTTTTACCCGAATTACCCGAAATTCTGGAACTCCACATATGCAGTATAAAATCAAATCAAATACACCCAACCATACATCCAGTTCACACGTCCAAACTGACAGTTCAAACGAAATTAACTAACACTTCACACGTCCAAACCGTGACAGTTCACACTTCATATATCACAATTAATAAACATAGTTTTGAAGCACACAAATCAAATCATAAATGAAAAAACAAATCATTTCGGGTTGTTCGGGTATTTCGGGTACCGTGGCCCAATACCCGAACTACCCGTATTAATTTCGGGTACCGTGGGTTGGAACCCGAATTAGAGTTCGGGTTTTTCGGGTTCGGACTTTTCGGGTTCGGGCTCGGGTTTTTCGGGTTCGGGTATCGGGTTTTCTGCCCAGCCATACCAGCAGTGCTTTTCTTTTATACCAAATCAGCACCGGTCATCAACCACCAATACTTTTCTCTTATAATATATCAGCACCAATGTTGACACTTCTTAACACAATCACTAGGAACGGGGTTGTTAAGCTCGTCCCCGGCAACAGCGCCAGAAATGCTTGTTGGCATTTCTTAGCGTCGCCACTAGTAGGGGTTAGTTCCTAGCGACGCCGGCAAAGGAATGCCGTGTTAGTATGTCTTAACGTTTACAGAAAGATCCGCAAGCGCACGGATATACCATTGTAGCATTTCACCTGGAAGTATTCAGGGTATCGTTATTTATATTTTCCCAAGGGATGGCTAGGTTGTGTAAAGATATTTACTAGTTCCATAACCATGACACGTATGAAGTAAGATGCAGACTACTGACTACACAGGGGTAAGTAATAAATAAAGGATAATCAGGGGTAATGTGACACACACAGAACAGCCAACTCTCATGAATAAAGAATAAACAAGCAATCCTAAGGTTAGTGGGAGCATATGCACAGATTCCTAGTATACTATTTATGTTAGCAGATAAGTTCCGTTAGCCACATACTTAGAGCTGCAGGTGCCGGGAAATTAGGGACATCGGGAAGAATGACCCGCACTGGAGAACATCCAGTCCCGTTTCATCTTTGCATGAACTCCTACACGATACCCGAACGTCAGGGAGTACGCTAACCGAGAAGCAGCTTCCCAGCGGACCGATAGGGCTGTCACCACCTGCGGTCTACCCCAGTCACACCGTGGAGCACCGTCATATCCGAAGGATCCCACATACCCGGGCACCATGCCCGCATATGAGGTCACTACCCTAGCACCCCGGGTCCCCCACCCTTCGGATGGACAGGTAAGATACTAAAGCAAACCCGAAAGCACAACGAACTGATATCCTTACCCAGATCATCTGGTCTAAGCAAGCAACTAGTATAACTTGATAAAGCATAGATCAAGGCTAAGCAAGCTACAAACATAGCAAGATAATTAAGAACAAACTCAATATGAATAGCATAACGAAAGTCGGAATACAAAGCCATACCAGAGGCCGAGGATTGCTCGCCGACCTCGAGGACGACTGGATTCGCTAAGGAGATGAAGTACTAGCCTAGCTCCACTATCCTAAGGAGTACAAGTCATAAGAGAGTGTGAGAGAGAGGCCTTCAAGTGGTGTCTGTGGTGTGAGAGAGGAGAGGCCCCTTTTATAGCTTGAGAGGTCGGTTCCCGCCATCTCCTTGTATGGAAACATGCCAAACCGCCATTGGGAGGATAAGATCAGCCTTCCCGCCAAAAATCTCCTGGAGACACCTCCAGGTGGGGTCGGCCGACCCCCCTGTGCCGCCTCTGGCCACCGTCTTCGTCTGGGTCGCTGCCTGGTGGGTCCTGATGTCAGATGATCGGTGTCGGGGCTTGGTTGGTCGGCTTGGTCTGGTTTGTGGGCCTCCTTTGCATGTGTTACGCAATACGCGATCGTCTGCGACTTTGTCTGCATATTCGTCGTGTTTTCTTCTTATTCCGGACTCGTGCTCCTGAAAACATAGATCTTCGAAAACAACTGTGGAGCTAAGTTAGTGATACAAATATGTGAGTAAGAGATATAGTTTTCCTTCTTTTATGAGTATAGTTGACGGTAATATTTCGCACTTAACGACCGTCAACAACCAAGCATCAGTCAATGGTACTTTTCTCTCTATTAAATCAGTAATAACCACTAGCCACAGCTCAGCCCACATTCGTGCATGAAGGCACCACAACTTATTGGGTCCAGTCTTTAGTCTTCACCCATCACTCTTGGGTTGGGCCTTCTTATGCTAGTGATGGGCTGCTTCTGCTGTTGCACCTGTATGCTACTGCTGACACCACAGAACCAACACATTTTGACTTTGCCCATGGCTAAAGTAGCAGTTCTTGAAGAACAGCTCTCCGGCGACTCGCCGATGGTAAAGGAAAACTCCTACCGCTCCTTCCTCTCCTACTCTTTGTGCTGCTGCGCTGCAGCCATGGAGAGGATGATGAAGAAAGAGGTTGCCTCCCTCCCCTCTGGCGCTGCCGCTGATCGAGCATGTCCACCTCATCGGCGTGCTCCCACACACGTCTCCCTGCAGCATCTCGCCGCGCGGCACGACGACGAGTGATGAAATTTTAGGTTTAGCTTATTAAAAATTTCAAAAATTTCAAATAAATCTCAAAGACCCACGAGTGTGCATGAGGAAGTGAGCTAGTGGTCTGACTCTTTAGTCTCATCTTGCTAGTTGAAGTGGACTAGTGGAGTATGACCAACCAAAATATGGAGGTTATCTCCACCTCTCCATGCTATGTGTGTGGAGAGAAGGAGAGCTCCATATACTCGCTCGCTTGTCTCGTCGGGGCAGGGTGTGGCATGACGAAAGGCGCGGACGCACATTGTCTGTGTGAATGGTCCGTCGAAATCCGGCCCCTCACTTTGTGGGAGCGCTGTTTTCTTTTGCTATTTTGTTTATGATTACTTGGCTTTAAGTTTATGAGATATGGAAATCTAATCAGTTTCCTAATTATTTAGAATCCAATCACAACGGAACATCGTGGGCTCTCCTATATTTTCGACCTATCGGCCTCCACCAAAACACGATCTAATCAAATTAGAGTTTTGTCTCACCCCGCCGCTGTTCCACTTTTGTAGCTTGCTCCATCCCGAGCGTCGGCGTGTACCGCTGAACAGGAGAGCAAGTTTCCGGAACCATTCGCTCTTGTGATCCTGTACCGGGAGATGGCGAATCAGATTTTTGGGTAGTGCTCTGTGTGACTGCACAAGGTCTTCAACACGGCTCATCTTCAGTCCAAGTCGGTTGCTATGGTGTACCGTCGTCTGCGACATTGTTTGCTGCGCTTCGTTTGCATGACTGTCTTTATCCCATCAGCGCCATTTGTCTTCCCGACGACACCCGTTTAGTACGTACATTGTGATTTTATCCGGTTCTTAATTTTCTTTTTCGGGATCATAGTTATGTTGTCCATACTGTCTAGTGTGTTAGAGTTCTATATGCTAGATTTTATTTTTTGTTATATTTAATCTAGTTCGAAATTTAATCTTACGATTGTCTATTTTTTTCCAACAGTGAGGATTTCATGATGCTTCGCCTCGGCATGGTGCCGACGCTGGTGGCTTCGTCCATGCGCGCGGCGCGGGCCGTGCTACGCGCCCACGATCGGGCGTTCGCCTCGCGGCCAAGGCCCGTCTGCGGGGACGTGCTCACCTAGGGGCCGTCGGACATCGCCATGGCTCCCTACGGCGATCGACGAGTGGTGGCGGCTGGCGAAGAAGCTGGCCACCACGCACCTCCTCAGCGCCAAGAAGGTAGATGCAAAAGATTGTGATGTTGATGAGAGCTTTCAAGTTCTTGCCGGCACCACTGTGATCATTATGTCTGGGTAATAGGTAGGGATGGGATGCCGCGGAGGAGTTCATGCCGGAGAGGTTCATCCGGAACGTGGGAACCAAAGGAGTCGAGTTTAGAGGGAAGGACTTTCAGCTTTTGCCTTTTTGGTCAGGGCGTGGAGGATGCGCTCAGGGATCAATTTTGCAGTCAGGGGCGGGCCCCACATGTATTCAAGGGTATTCAGCTGAAGGGTATTCAGCTGAATACCCAAAATTTTTGACAAAAAATTTTATACATATAGTGTATATTATGTATATGTATCAAACAAATGCAAAAATACAACTCAAAACAGGCTTTCTCAGTTCTTCTAGTCAACTTGGGCTCAGTTGGCCCACTATCCAACCACTTTGGGCCGGCCCAACTCCTCCCCTCACTCCCACCTTCCCTCAGCCGATGCGTCCAGCCCGACAGCCCCCTGGGCAGCCCGACACCCCATTCCTGCCGAGCGGACCCTTCTGCGGCAGGAATGGGGTGTCGGGCTGCCCAGATTCCTGCCGAGCGGACCCTTCTGCGGCAGGAATGGGGTGTCGGGCTGCCCAGGGGGCTGCCGGGCTGGACGCCTGGGCTGAGGGAAGGTGGGAGTGGGGGGGGGGGGGAGAAGTTGGGCCGGCCCGAAGTGTTTGGATAGTGGGCCAATTGAGCTCAAGTTGCCTAGAAGAACTGAGAAAGCCTGTTTTGAATTGTATTTTTGCATTTTCTGAGACATATACATAGTATAAACTATATGCATAAAATTTTTTGTCAAATTTTTGGGTATTCAACTGAATACCCATGAATACATATGGGGCCTGCCTCTGCCCAAGGGTGTTGAATGTTGGTAAGGTCGATATGGCGTCCGTGTTCCGTGTTCGGGTTGACTGTGAGCCGAAAAGAAAAGCTCCTGCTTATCCCTACGGCACCTGAAATTGTGCATCTTCTAGAAAGTAGGTGCACTATATGCAGAAAATGAATCAGACACGTTGGTTGTAGTGTAGTACCGGTCGCTATCTTGCTAAGGTGGATTTCTGTTTAAAATGTGTCCGTGCATGCTTTGATATTTGTTTTTTCATAGCAATGCAATAATGACAGGTGATATTTGCTTGTTTCACTTAGTTAAATGTCTTCAAGATTCGGTAATGCAAAAGGAACGGATGTAGCTAGTATACCAGAAGATGACACCATTGGCACCTTTGTATTTGTGCACTCATTGGAAAAGGATAGATGTGGCACCTTTATATTTGTGCACTCATTGGAACAGATAGATGTATTATACCAGAAGTGAAGAACGGATAGCTGTATTATACCGTTGCATCTTTAAAATCTGGTCTCTTGTTGTACCTATTATGGATGTATGTTGTTGCAATTTGTTCTCGACCGGTCTGAAATAAATTCCAGTCTATTGTTGTACCTATCACGAGTTCCTTGTTGTACCTGCCATTTTTAATCGGAATAAATCCCATATAACGAACAAGGCCTTAACATATATAGGATCCGAGTCAGCGAGTAATAGTGACGTTGATTAGGTCCTAAGGGCGGGGAAGCATAAAAAATGAGACCGAGGGGGTCGGGGAAGCACAAAAATGAGAATGGAGGAGGCAGGGGAAGAGGTTTGGACTCATCTTGGGAGGTCTATCATGGTCGGTGGCATTGCTGGCGGGTGTTGGGCCAATGGCCGGTGGCAACACCAACGAGGGTTCGGAGCCCGGTGCCCGGACTGGAGGATGGTAGGGTTCAGAAAAGGGAAGAAGGATCGTTGGATTTAATAGATGAATATATTGGTGATGTTGTTTTTGTCAATGTGATTTATGAGTGATGACTAATGCCAATGTTATTCTGCCAGCATTCTATGAAGGCATGATTTGTTCCCATTCCCTAGTCATTGTTCATATCAGTTTGCTTGTATTGCCTCTAGGTATTCAAGATAGCACCTTACTTTGATTTCTAATGATGGACTCCTCAATCCGAATGGGAAGGAATCTAATTGATATTATTTTATTTTTAATTCAGATTGTTTAGTCCATTTGTTGCAAATGACTCTCTAGCTGAATTGGTTAGATGGGCGTAAGTAGCACCTCTCTAGATTATGGATTCGAGCCCTGTTGTAGCGAATTTCGGGTTAGGGTTAAAAAATATCCCCACCTCCGCGCCAATGCACATGGAAGGCCTAGCCCACTCTCACACGGGTAAACTGTATGAGCAATAGTACTCTTTGTAAGGGTGGATTTTCTCGATCTACATGGGGGTCGGAGCACTTCACCCCCCAAACTACAAAACCGGATATTTAACACCCTGAACTTTGCAAAACCATTCACTTAACCCCCTCATCTGGTTTTACCGAGTGGTTTTGCATTCGTAGCATGCTGAGTTGGACCATCTGACATGTGGGGTCCACTTGTAAGTGACACCTCATCTTTCCTCTCTTATTCTTCTTCCCCTGTCTCCTTTCTCCCCTGCGTCAAGTCGGTGAGGGCTGCCGCCGCTGAGGACTCAACATTGGTGCTGGCCCCACCGTGGCAGGGGAGGCGCCACCCTGTCTTTGGTGCCGGCGCGGCCACCACAACCTTCACGGACTCTGCCGCAGGAGGGCAGGATGGGGGCGATGCCGGCGCGGTCCTTGGTCGGCGACAGTGGGCTGCGGGGTGCTCCGCGGGAGCTCGTGGCCCAGATGACGGAGCCGGATCCGGAGCCTGCACAGCGATGATGAGTCCTCGCCGCCGGCCGATTGGAGGAGGACAGCCGGCAGAGCGGGCGCCAGCGCGAGGAGATCACGGCAGTGTGGGCGGCGTCCTTGGCGGGGAGGCCCGAGACAACATTGCGGAGGATCGCGTCCGGGAGGGCGCTAAGGTGGTCCTCGAAGCTGCCACCGGGGGACAAGGAGTCGGCGGCGAGAGAGGCGGCGAAGGAGATGGGCGGGCAGGGGAGAAAGCTGTGCAAGGAGTCGCCTCCATCCACCTCCCACCTACGTCGATGCCCATGCCGTGGACTCGCCATCCCCGGCGGACGGGACAAGAACAGAGGAAGAAAAAAGGATCCCAGTGTTGCTTACAGGTGGGTCCCACATGTCAGGAGGCCATGTCAGCATCCAGCGTGGCAAAACCGCTAAGCAAAACCACAAGGGGGTTAAGTGCACGGTATTAGATAGATCGGGATGTTAGATATCTGGTTTTGTAGTTGGGGGTGAAGTGCTCCGACCCCAATAGTTCGGGGGGTTATTTAGACTTCTTTCATCTCCCATGGACCCATAGGGAGGCACCTACTCCTCGCGCAGCTCCGAACCCCGCAGCTCCTCCCCTGCGCACGAGCTGCGGAATGCTCGCCGCTGGCCCGAGCTGCAACGCCCGCGCCTCCTCTGCTCCGCTGGCCTCTAGCTGCGGCCTGCTCGCTGCCGGCCCCGAGCTCTGGCGCACCGCCGCTGCCGCCGGCGCGATGGCTGTTGATCCCATTCATCTCGCACTTGCCGCAACCCAGCTCAGCCTTGGAGCCACGCAGGAACGCAGCCTCAGTTTGGCCATGGCGCCTTGGGAGCTCGGAGCCCCGCAGGCCTTTCCCGAGGGCCGCCTGAACTCGACCATGGAGCCTCGGGGGCCTGGCCTAGGCAGCGTGCAGCGCTCAGGCATGGAGCCTCGCAGCCCTTTCCCCAGACCCCAAGCACCGACCGAGCTTAGCGATGGTCCATGGAGATTGTAGCCAAGAAAGATGAATCGGCGGCAAAGGGAGAGAGATAGAGAGAAAGATACATCAAGGGGAGGGAAAGAGACGCGAGAGAGATCTTGATGGGAGAAAGACCGAAAGAGAAATGCGAGAGGGAGAAATATGCATCGGGACTCGGGATGAAAACAAGAGATGCGCACCAGAGAGAGGAAAGAGCAAAATGAAAAGGTAGATAGATGAGACCCCGACACATAGGTCACATAGAAGAGTAGGGGCTGAAATTTAAGGACCATTGCTGAACATGAGAGGAAAAATTATAGCTCTAAAAAATAGGAGAAACCCCTACTTGAAAATGTAAGGACTGGAAATAGGAGTTATTGTTGAAGATGCTCTTTATGGTAAGCGGATAAATTGAATTGCCGAGAGTAGTAGTAATAGTAAAATGGAACTTTTCTTTAAAAATTCCAAGTGATGACTCAAACAAATCACCCATTGTTACTCAGTCAGCCCCTTTCGATTTAAATGGTTTTTTCTAGGCTGCGAAAGGCCATCGCGTGCTGAGAGAGCGAGAGAGAAGAGGACCACCGCCCTTGATCAACACAGGTCAGACCCAGTCACAAAAAAATACAGGTCAGACCCAGTAAAAAAAAAACAAATCAGATCCAATAAAAAAACATACAGGTCAGATCCAGTCACGAAAAAACAAATATACACGTCAGATCCAGTCAAAAAAAAAAGTCAGACCCTGGGCCTGCTCGGCCCCCGCGCCCACCCTCTCGTCTCCGCCGCCCTCTTCCCCTCGCCTCGGGCGCTCCGCCCAGAGCGCATCGCCCTCGCTGAGCTTCCGAAGTCCTCCACCTCCAAGTTCCAACACCCGCCAATCGAAATCCTCCGCTCCCGTGCCCGTGCTCCGTCGCGGCTCCAAATACCCCGCCCCCATCACCGAAGCACGCCGCTCCCTCTGGCTTCCCGCCTCCTCGCCTGCTCCGCGTCCCGCCGCTCCCTCATGGCCACCGCCGCCGCTGCCGCCGCAGCAGCAGCAGTCTCCTCCCCGGCCGCCCCGCGCGCCGCGGCCACCGCCCGCCGGGGATTCGTCACGTTCGGCGGGGGCGCCTCCCGCTCCTCGCCCGCGCTGCGGCCCGGCCGCGGGCTCTCCGGTGAGGGCCCCTTCCATGATCCCGCTCTGATCTCTGCGGGTTACTCTGGTGGTAAAAGGTTCAGTATCCTCGTGCTGCGCTGGAGTTCCGAGATCCAGCTCGTCTAGCAGAGCATAGCGGCGCGTTTGGAAATTTTGTGCGGCGGAATGGTTGCTTGGCAGCTCGTGCCCCCCTAGTGGGATCCACGTTTGATAATTGAGGTTTTTGCCTAGTATGAGGATCAGCGAGCTCGTTTTTAGGATCCTTTTCGGTTGGCTGCATCCATGGCTTGAGTTAGCAGTTAGTAACTGGGTCGTTATGGTCGGAGTGGAATTAGTCAGGATGGAAGTCAAATTTCTTGTTTCCATTTCTGTAGTAGTATATTTTGACATCTTCTTTATTACAAAATAAGCCTGAGTGCAAAATAGTGCCTCAACAGCCTCTCCTCCTTCATTGCATCCTCATCTCTGTTACTCAGACTCACTGAGCTATTCTGTAGCACCTAGTCTCGTCACACCTGCAGTGAATTGCTATCGTCTCATCACCACCTGGCTTGAGTGAATTGCCCTAATCTCATCACCACCTGGAACTGGAACAGGCACATGCAGGGATTGGAATGGGTGACCATACTTGATGGTGACAACAGCAAAGTTTGCTACAGACATATTCGTAGTGGCGACTAGGAAAACTGAGATGTCTGATTATGACTATAAGCATCTATCTGAATTGTAGGTGTCATTAATAGTATTAGTTGTGGTTCGAAGTAGTTCATATTTTGGGGCTGATAGGAGTATGCTTATCTAGCAAACCAATGAAATATGTATCTTATGCCACTTGGCAGAAGCAATGTGATAAATCCAAAACTCTAGAACTTAATGCTCAAGAAGTTAGTAGCTTACAATAAATTTTTCAATAGGAAACTCGAGACTGTAAGGTTGAACCAAGCTAGACAGTAAGATATACATCTAAATTTAACAACTCCACATAGGGAAACGAGCCATTAGCAGGTTTTTTCATTCTTGAAAGCTGAATATTATAATGTGTTTTTAGCATATCCCTACCAGTTCGGTTGTGAAAAGAAACTATCCTATACTGAGAACAGTTTTAAATACATGGTCCTTAATTGGATGACAATATTTTTGGCATTTGGAATTGCAGCATGTTGGATTTGAAAGACAGCAATGGCTGAATGAGCGCAGAATACAAGTTGATATATTTCACTATGCTGTAATGGCATATCATGTTAAACCTGCTGATTCTACTTACTGATCATTATGGTAATGATGAACAACTGAAGAAAACCAGATCCAGTCACACCAATCAATAAAATGTTATCTTGAGATGAGTTATATTATTGCCTTAGTTCGAAAATCAAAGCATTCTCTATCCAATGGATTTAACTTCTATAAGAATGAAACTTCGTTCAAGTAGATAGAGATGATGGTCTCAACTCTTTTTTCCTCACAAGTTCATGAATTTTCGTATGTTTAATTGACGCATTTCTTTCAGAAATACTCAGAAGGAATTTAGTATCTTTTAAAACTTCTCTAATGGAAACAACCTATTTGCATTCAGTACTGAGCAAACTTCTATCTGTAGGAGTGCGAACCCATGTTGCAGCTGTTGAACAAGCCGTTGCAAAAGATGCTACCAAGCTGGATGCACCAGTTGTTGTTGTTACAGGTGCCTCCAGAGGGATTGGAAAGGCTGTTGCTTTAGCCCTTGGAAAAGCAAGGTGCAAGGTTAGCTACTTGGCTGTTTAAAAGAATCATTGTATATTGGGAAGATGTTTTATAGATGCAGAGAGGGTCAGCAACTTATTCAACAGTTAATGGGACTCTTGTGTTAAAGCAAGTTTCTGTACACAATACATATGCGGTTGTGTGCTGTTTAGTTTATATTTTTACCTTTATTCTATGAATACACATGTGGCTGTATCTGTATGATTGTACACACCTGCTTGCAAATGCAAATATCTTCTTTCCCATGGAATGGCAAGTTAGCACTAACCTTAGGGTCTTGAATCTGGTTTGACTTTTTAGGTTCTGGTGAACTATGCCCGGTCATCAAAAGAGGCTGAAGATGTTGCCAAAGCGGTGAGCATGTCGATTCACAAATTACTTTGTTGGCTATTATTTGTTTGTCAGTAATTTTATGTCAGAAGGCTAACACAAAGACAATCTTTAACAGTTTCGATTAATTGCTTTTTATTTCACTACAAGTGTTCAGAATTATTCATTTCAGAACATCACTATTTCTGTCCCTCTCCTTGATCCTTGACATTGCAAAGTCGTTATTGCAGTCTCAAACTCTCAATTCTTCACTTATGCTCGGCCTTACAAAGTAATACATTGAACTATTATCATTTTTTTATTTATCTATCTGGGGAAGTGATAGTGTCATTATTCTGAATTCTCACTGCCATTTTTAAGGAACTGCAACTACAAAACAATTAAACAATCACCTTGAATTATATTTCACGGCTCTAATTATTGTAATGGCAAATATAAAGATTAGTAGATAGTAACAGCAGTGCGAGAACTATAACGAAATAGAATGGTGTTTCTTGAATTTGGTTGACTGAAATTCACCACTTTTCGACTAATAAAATAAGGGAGCTTTATTATTTGACCATCTATTGAATTCCGGCTGTAGTTTTCTGCCTACAAATATGTAGGGACTAGAGACTGACATTCTCCTTTCCCACCTTGAACATGCATTCATTCAGATGCTTACTGTGCTTCTTTTGCAGATTGAAGCGGCTGGTGGTGAGGCCATTACATTTGGAGGAGATGTTTCAAAAGAAGCTGATGTAGAATCTATGATGAAAGCAGTAAGTGTAGTTTGTATGCAGAAGGAAAATATTCCTTCTCTCTTTTACATAAAGCTTTATTTGAACATGATTATGATTACTTTCTAAATCAATTAGGCTCTGAATAAATGGGGAACAATAGATGTGCTGGTAAACAATGCAGGTATGTTCCCCATGGCAATGCGCTTTGCCTGCTACCTTTAACGTTGATTTGTTTTGTCAAATAAAACCATATTTCTTTATTAGGGATTACACGAGACACATTATTGATGAGGATGAAGAAATCTCAGTGGCAAGATGTAATTGATCTGAACCTTACAGGTGTCTTTCTGTGCACACAGGTGAGTTTGTAACCTTTCTTTATTTTGAAATTACCTGGATTGTTAGATGCATCTTACAATAGCATATTCTTTGCAGGCTGCTACTAAAATAATGATGAAGAAAAAAAAGGTAATGTTTCTCAGCTCTTCATATTGCACTTAAATTTACTTGCAGAAAGCACAACTACATAGTACCTCCTTGCTTGGTTTTGTTACATTGTATACGTGGAATATTATATAACTGAAAGTGGTATGAAGCAAAAGAACTAGTATTAATCGATACCCATATTGATAATGCAGCCTTATTGTGTTGTGCCTCAGTAGGTAGGCAAATACATATGGAACGTCATGGACTGATAGTTTGTTACCACCACTTTTATTTGCATTTGTCTTGTACTCGTTGAAGTTCCTGTCAAAAGTTGTCCTGTTTGCTTTTTTTTTGTCATGGTTCGTAATGTTTGTATTTTTGTTGCAAAATGCAGGGAAGAATTATCAACATGGCATCAGTTGTTGGTCTTACTGGCAATGTTGGCCAAGCTAATTATAGTGCAGCCAAGTCTGGTGTTATTGGCTTCACAAAAACCGTTGCCAGGGAATATGCAAGCAGAAATGTCATCGTATGATCTTTATCTTTCAAATAACTCACATGTAACATTAGGCTAGTCTGCATTTCTGAAAGTGTTCTGAATATACATGCAGGTCAATGCTATTGCACCAGGGTACATTGCATCTGATATGACTGCCGAACTTGGGGAAGATCTTTTGAGTAAACTTGTGACAACCATTCCATTAGGTAAGTTGTATGCATCTTAAGCTGTTCCTGTGAACTCTTCCTTTGTATTATCATCTTAAGCTGCACCATTGTACAAGTAGCATTATTTCCTTTGTCTTATGGTTCTTTAGTGATGCCCCAAATGAAAATTACTTGCTAGTATTCGTTAGTGATGCACCATTTAACAATTGTAAGAGGAAGATGATTCTAGTATTTATTATTACAGATAGCTAGAAAGGATGGGATAGCTACAATTTAAACTGCCTTTGATATTGAATAGACGGCAAGAGCAGAGTAATAATTTCCAGAAACTAGAAAGGAAACAGTAAACCAAAAACCGTGTTTACTTCATCTTTTATGAAACCCGTTATTCTTTTACACTTACTCATTGACGCAGAGGGGCACATACTGGATTTATATAACCATAATCTATTAGATGCACTCAAAATTCCAAAACTTTACAAAATTCCCCGTCACATCGAATCTTTGAACGCATGCATGAAGTATTAAATATATCTAAACAAAATAACTAATTACATAGTTTGACTATAATTTGCGAGACGGATTTTTTGAGCCTAGTGAACCCATGGCGGGACAATAATTACCAAATACAAACGAAAGTGCTACAGTACTTTACACCCAAAACTTTTCGCATATAAACAAGGCCTAGTTTTGGTAGAATATGAAAGTACATCATATTGGAATATGTCATGGTTCTCAGGTTCTCGTTTCTCCTCTGCATTCAAACGTCAGCTGTCACCACTAACTCTAAATGTTATCATACGACTTCCAGGGAGATTAGGCGAACCAGAGGAAGTTGCAGGGTTAGTCGAATTTTTGGCCCTTGATCCTGCGGCTAGCTATATCACCGGACAGGTGCATGAGTGCATGACACTACGAATACATTTGCCCTCATTTTTGCAGAGTTTTATTTCATAACGTTTCAATTAACCCTTGTTACACACAGGTAATTACCATTGACGGAGGGATGGTAATGTAAGGTTTGCGTGAGCTTGATAGACTTGGACTTCTCCTTAGCCTATAATGGTGTGTACGCTTCTGTGCATCAGGCGATTTTTGTACTACACTTTTAGGATTGCCTCTGGTTTTGTAACACTCACCAGGAATAAATCGGCGTGTTGAAGTTGAAAAATGTCTTTGGTGTCATGATTGTTGTTATGGATCTAGATACAGTGAACTTAACCCAAGGAGCGCGGCCTCGCAACGGCGGCAGTCGCACTCGAAGGGCAGGGATAATAGGTACTGATCTAATTTATTCTAAGCCTATCCTTGATGACTCCCTAATCTCTCCTTAAATAGACTACTAACCCTAGACGTGATACAGTATCCGCCGCCGCTACAGTAGCCTCGTCTACAGTAATGGGCCGGCTACTGTAGCCCACCGGCCCATAAGTCTGCCCGTGACATTTCACCCCTCCTTTTTAAGCAGCTCGTCCTCGAGCTGCA
Organism: Panicum virgatum; assembly: GCF_016808335.1. Taxonomy (NCBI): domain Eukaryota; kingdom Viridiplantae; phylum Streptophyta; class Magnoliopsida; order Poales; family Poaceae; genus Panicum; species Panicum virgatum. The sequence continues at coordinate 23,371,057 of NC_053151.1, read as the reverse complement.
GATTGGGCGGTCACAGCGACTCAACTCAACTAACCAACTAAGACACAATACTCAGCCTTTTACACCTCGACTGAGTATTTTATTGACAACTAAAATAATGAATAAACCAAAAGCCTTTATCTGTGGGGGTGGCGTGATGCTTGTTTCTTTTGGATCCCATGGAAAACCAGCAAACTTGTCAACAGCCATCCAGAGCCAAGACCAAGAACGTCCGAATCTACCAACATGGAGCAGAATGATGATTGGCGGCTCCGTGCGGATGGTTGTCAGAGCGGCTCCACCCGTGATTGGCCTTCCGCGCAGAATGACATCCTGCTGCTCCGATCAGATGGCCAGCGGCACCGCAAGCACGAGTCCTCCGACGATGTTGTCCCTGCGTGGAACAACGGCTAGTGGCTCCCAGCAGACGGCCACCCCAGCGGCACCGCAAGCACGAGTCCTCCGACGATGTTGTCCCTGCGTGGAACAACGGCCAGTGGCTCCCAGCAGACGGCCACCGGCGTGCTTATTTGAAGGAGCGGCGCCGCCACCTCCGATTGATGGAGACATGTACAACCTGTTCGCTTGCTCCCGCGTAGAAGCCGCGCCCGCTGCCGTGCGAGGAATCCACGCGCCGCAGCCTGTAGCCGCACCGCCGTCTTGTCGCGCAGCAAGCTCTCCTTCAACTTCAAGAGTAAGGCTTTGAGCTTTGTGCAGCCTTCCAGCATGTTGGCGCATAAATCATCCGATGGATCACTGGCAGCAGAAGCCATGGAATCAGATCGAAACCAGAGCTAACCGATACCAATTGTTATGGATCTAGATACAGTGAACCTGAACCAAGGAGCGCGGTCTCGCAACGGCGGTAGCCGCACTCCAAGGGCAGGGATAATAGGTACTAGATCTAATCTATTCTAAGCTTATCCTTGATGACTTCCTAATTTCTCCTTAAATAGACTACTAACTCTAGGCGTGATACAGTAGCCACCGCTACAGTACTTGGCCGGCTACTGTAGCCCGCCGGCCCATAAGTCTGCCCGTGACAATTGTGCTAATTTGTCAAGGCTATTTGAATTTGATCCTCGTTGATAGATCTCCTCTGTTTCTGCATGATCATTGTTATTCTTTATCATCAGCGGTCGTCCTCCTAAGATTGGTGATTACTTGTAACAACCTTTTGCAATCTGTAAGCCTAAATCTGTGCTAATCAACTGGCATCGCCACGCATTCCGTACACTTTAGGATGTCAAATCCTTTGTAGTGCAAAGTCTTGAATATCTAGTTGGTACAAGGAGTAATGTTAGGTCTAAGCTTATGGTCCGTTTCGATAGCTTTTACTGGTTTGGTTTCGGCTTCACATAATTTTAAGATTTTGAGCAAATTGAGGCATTGTATTCTGAAGTGTAAAAATGAATCAAAAGCCAGTTTCACCCGGCTCTAGCCTCACCGGTAATAATATCGTTTTGGGCCAAGCTCTCACAAATGGCCCTTTAGATATGTTACAAAAACAAATTGCTACGTACTTGTAAATCCAAAGCATGTCCATAAAATGGCTTGTCCACTGCTAGTCTGCTACCACCACAACTCCACTCAAGTGACAAGCAGCAGCATGCCAGAGGCAGAGGTAGAGGCAGTACTACAACCATGAGTCCGTTAGCGGGCTTGTTTAGTTGCAAAATTCAAAACTACAAAATTATCACATCGAAATAGAATCTTACATGCATGGAGTATTAAATCTAGACGAAATAAAAACCGAATTTCATAGTTTGCTTGATTAGACATTAAATTGCTACAGTACACATGTGCTAATGACGGGTTAATTAGTCTTAATAAATTTGTCTCGTAGTTTACAGATGAGTTTTGTGATTAGTCTATGTTTAACACTTTAAATGTGCAAAGATTCTATTTCAAAAACTTTACGGGTGCAACTAAATGAGGCCGCAAGTGACAAGCACCTACACTGGCAGCAGAACAGAGGCTAGGAAAGCAGCCATTGCAAGTAGCCCCATTGTGTGTGGGCTCAATTCTAGAGGGGAGCTCGTCGCATGTTGGAATGTGCGTGAGCTCAATTCAAGAGCTCGTCGCAATGGGGTTAGAGACGTGAACAACGTGCATCGCTTGTCTCGTTGCAAGAGACAAAATTGGATGACTGTACTGACTCCCTGGTTTGTGACAGGCTCAGCTCTGCTTTTGATTACTTGGCTCTCCCAGCTACCAACCCTTGCGGTGGTATTCTGCTTGCATGGCACAGGGATTTTTGGTCGGCCACCTGTCCTACACGTCGTGACTTCTCCCTTTCGGCACAACAAACCCTAAAAGTGACCGGGGATGAGTGGTGGATCACCACTGTCTACAGACCTCAAAGCGACGAGATCGGGACAAAATAGCATTCCTCGAGGAGTTGCGTATGGTGCGGCAATCTTGCTCGGGGATGTTGATGATTTGTGGTGATCTCAACTTGATTTACAGGACAGCAGATAAAAGCAATGTTCATCTCAATTTCCGTATGATGGGTCGCTTTTGTCGCTTTATTGACGATATGCACCTCCAGGAGCTTCACCTGAAAGGACGTCGCTACACTTGGTCCAGCCAACGTGACAGCCCCACACTCGAGAAGCTTGATCGGTTTCTTGTTTCTGATGATTGGTTGGCTGCCTTTCTGAACCACGACCTGTCGCGCTCTCCTCCGAATGCTCTGACCATGTCCCCTTGCTGCCACGCACCGACTGTGCCCTCCCACATTTCAAAAGTTTCCGGTTTGAGAACATCTGGGTAACATTTGATGGGTATCTTGACATGGTTGCTGCTGCCTGGAACCAACCGTTGCCTTGTGCAGGAATTGATGACTTCCATGCCTTGGATATCAAACTGAGAGCAATGCAAAAGCCCTGAAAAGTTGGAGTGCTAAGCGGGTAGGCTGTGTCCAAGTGCAGCTTCCCATTGCAAAGGAATTGTCCTGCGATTTGACTGTGCCCAAGAGCACGGAAATCTGGCGCCTCATGAACGAGCTCTACGCCGCAAAGCAAAATTGAACTGTCCTGGCCTGGCTTCACTTCAGTGAACTCCGTCAGAGATCACGCATTACGTGCCTTTTTCTGTGAAACAGGAGAGGTAAGAACCTACTGATTATATATTAAAAAATAACAACAAAGGGTCGTACAGAGAATTATGAAACAAACAAAGAAACAAAAAAGTGAAAAAGATTCCACATGGGTTTCTAGCCATAAAGACATCTAAGGATTGTATCTAGGTTTTGCTCTTAGAATAACTAAGACAAGTTCTTTCTTGAAATGCTGCAAACATGAAGCTTAAATGGGTTGTATTCCTTTGGAAATCAAGTCATTTCTCTGCATCCAAATACACCAGCTCATCACAATGATGACCTCCATGAAGAATGATACTCTCAATTGGTCTCTAAGATGATCCAGCATGGTAAATGGGTCATCATGACCAACAATGAGACCTATTGAAGCCTAGCAAGCATGGGTAAAAGGACAATGAAAGAAAAGGTGAGTTAATGATTCCTCAACCAGATGAGTGCAGCACCCTCAAGTGTAGTCAGGTAACTCCATGCTTCTTCTTAGTAGTTCTCTTGTACTTAGCCTATCTTTCAATAGAAGCCAAAAGAACACCTTGTGTTTGTTTTGGCCGTCTGACTTCCAGAGCCATTTAAATGCATCATGCACGAATCTATGACCAGTAAGATGTTTATAAGCCTTAGATGAGGAGAAAAATGGAGGGGCCCAAATATATGACCAGGTATCCTTTTCATTGGTTCCTGTAGACCATTAAGATCTTTAGCTAGTTGAGTCAACTGTTGGAGTGCCACATAGGAGATGGGTAAGTGAAACAAAGATGCTGGCCCCAGAAGCCGATACAAAATTTTTCCATCTGCAAGCCTGCCACAAAAGCCGGAAAGGATACATTGAAAGCATTCGTGTGGGGGACACCAGAATTGAGAGGGAAGAGGAGAAGTTAGATGCCTTTTTTCAACACTTTTAAGGCATTTTGGGGTCCGAGTGTGCTCTCGATTTCAAGATTGATTTCAATAAACTTGATCTACCTAGAATTGATACCTCGCATCTACATTTTTGCTTCTCTGAGGAAGAAGTGTGGAAGGTGATATTTAGAATTCTCACTGACCGGGCGCCAAGGCCAGACGGCTTTAATGGCCTATTCTTTCAATCTGCCTATGTGTGCCTTTTCATGTACTCTGGTCGCTGGACAACCGTAGTCTCTATCTCATTAACCAAGCATATATTGTACTATTCAAAAAGAAGGGGGGGGGAGCTAATGATATCAGTGATTATAGACCCATCAGCTTGATTCATAGTTTCGCCAAATTATTCATCAAGGCTCTTGCTACCCGACTTGCCCCTCTTATGCATCAGCTAGTAAAACCAAATCAAAGTTCTTTTATCAGAGGTCGTATGCTTCATGAAAACTACAAGGCAGTTCAACTGTCAGTAAAATTGCTACATTGTACCAAGAAGTCGTCTGCCCTGCTTAAGATTGATATTGCCAAAGCGTTTGATACGATAAACTGGTTGTTCCTATTTTGACTCCTGGAGCACATGGCTTTTTCTCAGCAGTGGATTAACTGGGTTGCCATTTTCTTGGCCAGCACCAGGATCATTCTTAATGGTCTGCCAGGTCGTCGCATTTGCCATGCCTACGGATTGGGTCAGGACGATCCCCTGTTGCCATTGCTCTTTATCCTAACAATGGAAGTACTCAATGCATTGATCAGGACTGTTGATGGCATGAATCTTTTTCAAACACTTCATGACAAGATCGGCGAGCAGACTTTTCTTTATGCCAATGATGTTGTCATCTTCCAACTCCTAGCGGCTAAACAACAAGACCTGGTTTTACTGCACACCATACTGAACATATTTGGTCGCACTTCCGGGCTGAAAACAAATGGAAACCAATGTGGCCTCGAGGATACTGCTACCTTGATGTGCTTCTTCCCTGATAGACTTGATCTGTTTCCAATCAAGTACCTAGGCATCCCACTAGCTGTTACCAATGATGAGAACAAGTCATTGTACTGTTGGTCTTTGTGAGCCTCTGCATGCTGCAGCATAGTCGTCTTGCTGCCTCATCTAGGACAACATCTTAGACTAGCTTTTAGGATAGCATCTAGGACAACATCCTAAACTAGCTTTTAGGACAACATCTAGGACATCATCTTAGATAAGTATCTTAGCATATGCTTGGCTGCCTTGGTTAGCTATAAATATGTATCCCCAACCCCTCGGGTTGCTATAGCATTGTGTGAGAAATAAACTAGAAAATTACCCCAACTCCTAGTGTCATCCTCTCGATGAGAGTAAGAATTTAGCTACTAACAACTGGTATCAGAGCCACACTATCCTATAGCCTAAACATCTCCTGCTCATCTCCTTCCGTAGCCCCTCGTTGCCCCTAGCTGATAGCAGGAACACCGGCTGTCCCTGCTCATCCCTCTTCACCTGCACAGACAGGCAGCAGCTCGTTAGAGGCAGCCCCTTCCCCATGCAGCAGCCCCCTAGTGGCGTGCCATGTCCGCAGGACAGTCTCAGCGCTCGGTTGCCTCGAGCGCGCGGCACCGGCAGGAGGCCGAGCTCGCCGTGGCAGAAGAATGCGAGCGAGTGGCAGCAGAGACCGTTGTAAGAGCAGCAAGGGCGTCAAGGTTGGTAGCAGCAGAACTGGCAGCAGTGAGGGAGGAAGTGGCAGCAGCGTTGGATGCAGTACATGCGACGGCAGTGGAGTTCGAGGCTCTACGCGGTAGTAGCATCAACAGCTCTGTCTCTGCCGGCGGCAGCACCAACGTGGAGCTCAGGCTGGCAAGGGAGGCAATGCGAGAGCGGGCGGTGCAGTGGGCAGAAGCGCACCCCCGCGGCGCATTGTGGCGGTAGCCCAGACAGGTGTGGACGTCCCAGCGCCGGTGCGCACGACGGCGACGCTCTCAGAGGTGGCAGCCAGGTCGACGAAGAGCACGACCTTTATAGGTGGCGCGGCTCTCCCTCCCCGGACCGGTGCCATGGTTACCATGGGGTCCAGGCTATTATCAGGGACGTCCATCTCGGTGGTGGATGGCCTACCCTTACCAAGACCAACTACGTCGAGTGAGCCGTCGAGTGGGCCGCAGTGATGATGACTTTCCTCTCCGTCTCAACACTCTAGTGCAGAAGCGATGACACCTATGACGAGGAGAGAGCTATCGAGAAGCTCTTCTGCTGTGCCCTCAAGAAGTACAAGTAGATCGCTCATTCGATCGAGTGTCTGCTGGACCTCTCCACGATGTCGATCGACGACGCAATAGGCCACCTCAAGGTCATCGACGACGAGGAGCAATAGTCCCCCTCGGGGGCTATCATCATTGACGGAAAGCTCCATCTCACTCGGGAATAGTGGGATGCTTGCCAGGGTGACAGGAAGAAGGGGGAGCCATCTTCCACGACAGGCGGCCGCAAGCGCGGCAAGCAACTCAAGGCGCTCGAAGACGCCCAGGGCCAGGGCGCGAGGACGTGCCGAGGGTGACGCATGCGGAGGCGCCCAGGGTGGCGCCACCGGCAAGCACAAGCCAGCACGAGACGGTGCATGCTGCAACTAAGGCAGGCTTGGCCATTGGGCCAAGGACTGTCCATAGCCAAGATGCGGCTAAGCTCACATCGCACAGGCAGTGGAGGAGGAGTCAGCTCTACTTTTGGCACACGCAAGCATCGAGCTACCTCCATCAGCATCGGTTGCAGCGGTTCTCTTCCACCTTGATGAACCGAGAGCGCACGCCTTCCTCGGCGACATCTCCAGCATTGACAAGACCGACGGGTGGTGCCTCGACACCGGCGCCACCCATCACATGACCGGCCGATGGGAGTTCTTCATCGATCTTTACTCTAGCGTTCGAGGCTCTGTCAAGTTTTGGGGATGCCTCCAATGTGGAGATCAAGGGTGTTGGCTCCGTCATCTTCATCGCCGAGTCTGGTGAGCACAGGCTGCTCACCGGAGTCTACTACATCTCCGTGTTGAGGAATTCTATCATCAGCTTGGGATAGCTGGATGAGAACGGTTCATGCATGGAGATCAAGGATGGAGTCATGAGGATTTGGGATCGCCATCGTCGCCTTCTTGCCAAGGTAACCAGAGGCACAAATCAACTCTACGTCCTTAATGTGCAGGTGGCACAACCCCTCTGCCTCGCTACTCGTCGGGATGACGAGGCGTGGTAGTGGCACGAGTGCTTCGGGCACCTTTACTTCGAGGCCTTGAAGTGGCTCAGTGCTAAGGAGATGGTGCGAGGCCTGCCGTGCCTTGACCATGTGGAGCAGTTCTGCGATGTCTGTGTGTTGACGAAGCAAAGATGACTCCCATTTCCTCAGCAGGCAAGCTTCCAAGCCAAGGAGCAAGTCGAGCTCATTCACGGGGACTTGTGCGGCCCGGTGTCACCGGCCACACCGGGAGGACGATGCTACCTCCTACTGCTCATTGACGACTTCTCCCGATACATGTGGGTGATGGTCCTCGGCAGCAAGGGAGAAGCTGCGGACACTATCAGGTGTGCGCAGACTGTTGCGGAGGTGGAGTGCGGCCGCAAGCTGCGCGTACTGTGCACCAACAACGGCGGCGAATTCACGGTGGCTGAATTCGCGTCGTACTACGCTGATGAGGGCATTCAGCACCACTATTCTGCGTTGTACAACTCGCAGCAGAACGATGTCTTCGAGTGGCACAACCAGACATTTGTGGCAATGGCTCGAGCCCTCCTCAAGCAGAGGGGGATGCGGGCTGTCTTCTGTGTAGAGGCGGTTGTGACGGCTATCTACATCCTCAACCGCTCGCCTACCAAGGTGCTCGACGCCAGAACGCCGTACGAGACTTGGCATGGGCGCAAGTCGACGGTCTCCCACTTACGGGTCTTTGGCTGCCTCGTGTTCGCCAAGGAGCTTGGCCACATCAACAAGCTCGACGATAGGAGCACTCCGGTAGTGTTCATCGGCTACGCGGAGGGCTCGAAGGCCTACGACATTCTCGACCCAGAGACACAACGTGTGCGCACTACGCACGATGTTGTGTTTGAAAGTCCATCTAGGCCCCTAATGGGTTTTGGTGAACTAGATGACAACATGCTTAAAGGACTAATGATTTATTGTAGTTGTTATGAGCAGGAATTTATTTACAAATCAATTATTGTCATTGGTTCATGTGGCAAAGAATCAAACAAAAGGCAAATATTGTTGAATGTCAAGCATAGTGTGAAGGAAAATAGAAACAAGGGTTCATGCAATGATGGTTTCTAATTATGTCTTGACAAAATGAAGAGTTACTTGTCTAAAGGATCAAAAAGGTTCATGATTACAACATAAAGACAATGACATGAAGACATGAGAATGAAAAGTGAGATTCATTGTTGATGCGCAAGGCTTAACTCAATCTGGCATGGGTAAGTGGTGAAGAAACCAATCGAGATGACTAGTGCGAGGTACTAAGCAAGTTTTGGTGAAGCGATGGCTTACCATGTGCGAATTGCTAAGGTGAAGTTGCTAGCATATGTGGGGTTTTCGAAGTATCATATCTAAGCTTTATTGGGAGAAGCAATGTAGTGCATCAAATATTTTGTTTAGTGACTTAAGGCTCCAAGGACAGATTTGCAAATGTGTTAGGGAATTCTAAGTCACTAGCTCAAGTATGGATTTGCTCAAAAAAAGAAGATACAATGTTGAAATCCCAAGGTTGACACAGTCAAAGTATGGCAAGACTGAGTATAGGTATGTCGTACTATCAAGACGGATACAACATTAATTGATTGACACGGTCAAAAGTGCTCATAGGTCACCCAAGTGAGAACCCTAAGAGAAAACTCATTAAAACTAACTCTAAAATACTTGGATGATCAAGGCTTGACTTGGTGGACCAAGCAAAGCTTTTTAACTGGGGTTTGGAGTTCTCTGGCCTAGACCGGTCTGGTGGACCGGTCTGACCGATCTAGGGTGCAACGGCTAGTTTCAAGCCAGACCGGTCTGCTCTGATAGTTATAACGGCTAGTTTTTGGAAGTTGGATATTTATACCCCTTGGCCCTCTCTTGCGGAGGCTGCTGGTTCCTTGGCTATTCTTGAGCTCCTTGAAGTTTTATCTTGACTAGCTAGCTCTCTCCAACACTCTTTGTAAGTTGTGCTAACTAGATTGCATATCCTTTGATTGGGTTGAGAGATTGAGTGTGTGTGAGGAAAATGACCATTGTGAGAGCTCTATTTCGAGCTATAGTGTTATAGCTTGAGCACTCTTGGTACCGTCGAAGATTCAATTAGCATTTGTTACTCTTGGAGGATTGCTTCCTAGACGGCTAGGCGTTGCCGGCTAGCTCCCAACGGTGTGGTGAGCAGCGGCAAGTCTGTGCGGACGTGATCTTGCCCCCTTATTGGAAAGGATCAAATAGTGAAAAGGAGGAGTGGTTGAAAAAGACCCAACTCACGAGATCAAGTTGAAAGAGACTCACTCCCAATGAGTTCCTCAACAGAGACGTAGGATTCACTTTGGTGAATATGAACTTCGGGAAACAAATCCTTGTGTCTCCATTTTGGTTTGCCTCACTACTTGTCACTCTAGCTTTAATTTGTGCTTCCGCGAGATCTACTTAGTTGTGTTGTTTCTATGTGTGCAGGTGCTTGAAATATACTTAAAAACATCTGCAGAAGCTCTACACCAAGTTACATTTGTGCTAGAGTTAAAGGAGGGGAGAACTCTGATATTTGAACAGGTTCAGCACAGGACCGGTCTGACCAGTCACCGGTTGCCTGTTGTTCACAGCGGTTATGTCTTGGACCGGTCTGACCGATCTGTGTGCTGACAATTGTTTTAAAGTGATGTGATTTGCAGAAAATTATAAATGCTTATTCACCCCCTCTAGGCGACATCCAAGGTCCTTTCAGTGTTCAAAGAAGGGCAAGGATGGGCGTGGGACAAGGCAGTGACGATGGATTGGCTCCGACATACGACGACTTCACTGTCGAGTACGTCTACTTCGACAGAGCTGGGGGAGTAGGCAGCTCTTCTTCACCGAGCATGTCTACCCTAGTCCCCAAGCCTCCAATGACTCTGCACACACCAAATGATGCTCTATGGTGGTTGGAGGTGTTCTTCAAGTGTAGTAGGCTTCAACAACTACAACACACACCAAATGAGGCGTGGGGTGGCATATATATAGCCCAACCCCTCAAACTAGCCGTTGGAGGAAAGTTGACAAAAAAAGCTCGTAACGCCGGTTAATCCGACGTTCCTCCAATAGCCATCGTCGGTTCAACCGGTGAATGTAATCTGCCCACTTGAGAAACTAGCCGTTAGTTGTACGGGCAATTAACCGACGTATCGTGTGTTTAACCGGTGAATGTAACTGTCCCATGATTCCTGAAAAACTAACTCTCTGGACAATTACACCGACATTCACTTTGCCTTCATCGCCGGTTTAACCGGTGCCTGTAAAACTCCTACTGCTTCTTCGGCCTCCAAGCCCATTACACCGGTGAGTGTAAAACACCCAATGCCAGTTAATCTAGTGCCAAACCCTAGCACGCAGCTTCTGTGTTCATTGCACCGATGAGTGCAATTTGCTCATCATCGGTTTAACTGGTGATAGCAAATTGTCTTTGTCTTGATCTTTTCGACTTGGATTTCTTCACGGTCTCTTCAATTCTTGCCCATTGGACCGAAGAGGTTTCAAGGACCACCGTAGGTGCGGCCCTTCGGGCCTAGCTACGCCTATCTTCTCTTTGTCATCACTTGAACCTAAAAGTCTGAGAATGGTCATCTTAACAATCATATTAGTCCAAGTGTTGTGTTGTCTATATCAATTACCAAAACATTATATTAAAATATGACATGAGAGGCCATTTTCACTACAAGTCCTCTGATCACATTCTTCATTACTCAGGTCCCAGGGTTTAATAGGAGCCTCCGTGGTTTTTTTCTTCTGTTCCTTCTTCTTTGGAGGCTCCTTAGCCGGTGCAGCTACCTTCTTTGCCGGCGGCTGTTTCTGCTTCTTTGCTGGCGGCGGAGGGGGTGACCATGGAGGCGACGGTGACGCTTGAGTGTTCATCGGCGCATGAGATGATGGTGATGGAGAATGTGCCGGTGAACCTTGCCGAGATACTACTGCCCTTAGGGAGTTTTGCGGAGATGACGGCCTTGGAGAGGCATGCTGAGATGCCGGTCTTGGTGTTCGATCATCCGACTTTAGGACAATGTAGCACTTATCCCATAGGATGTAGCCATGAATGCCTTCTGCTAGTGTCCTCTCTCCATCGCCTCCAGGAATATCAAGCTCGAGGGTCTCCCAACCCTGGCACACCTGCTCCACGCCAACTCTTGTGTATCATGCCGGAATTTGCTGCCCGTGGTACATGTCGCCTGGTTGGGTTGGCATGGCGGTACCGTATGCAACAGTAAACATTAAGTTCTTAATGGCAGTCTGCAGGTCACAAGGTATCCGCTGGGTGATCTCATCCACTAGAAATCGCTGCGGGGCTGTCGCTTCAACTGCGGCCTGGATCCCCGTTGGCTCGACGACGACGTCTGTGGAAGTGCAGCTGCTTTTCCGCTGAGACAGATGATCGGCTGCGACATTAGGCTCTGGAGGCACCGGTTGCGCTTGCTGTTGCTGGCTCATTGCTATGGCCACTTGGCGTTGAACCTCTTCCTCCAGTCTCTGATTGTGTGACATGAGCCATTCCTCTAGCCTTCGCAAGTGCTCCCGCTCATCATTCTTTCATCTCTGCTGGCTTCTATATGATTCAATGTAGTCCCTGAACCCATACTTTCACGGAACTACGTCTTTGCCTCTTGTGCGGCCCGGATGTTCTGGATTCCCAAGGGCATAAGTCAACTCGTCCCTCTCTCTATCCGACCGCTGCTTGTATGGCCTCCTGTAGTCTCTGGGCTGCAAGCTGGATTTTTGGCCCATAGATGCAGGCCCCAGTCAATGGGTCCAAGCTTCCCCCGTGACCATAAAACTAGGTCCTTGACCTTTAAGGCCAGTTCATGGTAGCAGGTTGGATGCCTTTGTCAAGCAGATCCTGCTCCATCTTCTCTCATTTGGGTATTGCAAGCTTGTAGCCTCCTTGCACTAGAGTGTAATGGTACACTTTCTTCGAGGTATTATCTTTGGCCTTCTGCACCTTTTGAAGCCCAAGCTCTGAAGACTTGTATTGCACAAATGCATCCCAGTGACCCCTGAGCTTTTCGAGCTCGCCGGTAAACACGGGCGTGGTCCCGGTCTTGATATATTTCTTCGTCAAAATTTTCTTGAATGATTGCAGCGGTTCGGCCATCTTGCTCAGGGTCCAGCGCTTGCATATCTCTTTTGATTCAGCTGGAACCGTGAAGTTCTTCTTAAGCTCCCGCCAGCACCATTCTTTTTCTCTCTCGGGTACCGCATCCCGTTCCTCGCTTGGATTGGAAGCTTTCCATAGCCTGAAGCTGATCGGGATGTGGTCCCTGACAATACATCCGGATTGTCTTACGAATTTTTTGGCGGCAGCTTCTGGAGCGATCGGTTCACCATCTGGACCAACTTCCGTTATTATGTACCGCCCTTCCAGTTTCTTTGTCGGGCCTTGCTTCTTTTTCTACTGCGACGATGATACTTATATAGTATTCATATACTTATATAGTATTCATATAGATTCAGATGAAAATATGATGTTCAATACAAGTAAATATAGTTGTGATATGTACATTAGCACTTTGTTCACCAGCAGCGTCATCTTGCTCTGCAGCAGCGTCATCCTGAATGGATGGTGCCTCAATTCCGTCACCGGACAAATTCAAATATATGTCGGTATTGCTGCCATCATCAGCTTGTTCGGGGGCATCTCCTTGTGCACCACCACCTTCGGCAATCATATTCAACCGAAACTGTTCGTCTTCCGCGTCTGTTTGTTGTCGTGGGTCCATCGTAACTAAAAAATGAATACAAATAACACCCCTTAAGAAAATTCTCTAAAAAATTCACATATTTGTGTTAACGCGAGTTTGCGAGCTCGAGAAGTAATATAAATGACACATTTGAATTAAGAATGAAGAATACATGTAATTAAAGTCTTTGAATGACATAATTAAATAATAAATACATGATAAATTAAAGTCTTTGAATAGATATAGTCACAGAATAAATATAAATCAATTCTACTTTACAGAATAGATATAGTCACAAGGATTCCAAAAAGTCCTTATTTGCCACGGTCGAGTAGAAGACTATGTTTGGATCGGACTTCGTTTAGCTGACGTTTCTTTGGATCGTCGTACGTTTAGATGGACGAGGATTGGATCGGACGACAACGTTTACATGGACGAGGTTTGGATCGGACGACTACGTTTACATGGAAGAGGATTGGATCGGCATACAAGTAGATGGACGAGGATCGGCATACGAGTAGATGGACAAGGATCGGACGACTACGTTTACATGGAATAGGATCGAATCGGCGTACGTTTAGCTGGACGAGGATTGGATCGGCGTACGTACAGACATACACATATACATACACATGACACATTTGAATTAAGAACGAAGAATACATGTAATTAAAGTCTTTGAATGACATAATTAAATAATAAATACATTATAAATTAAAGTCTTTGAATGACATAATTAAATAATGAATACATCGTAATAGAAATTCTCTCTAATTCTCTATTTCCTTCTCTATTTCTCTATAAATTCTCTCTAATTCTCACTATATCTCTATAAATAAAGAAAACACTATATCTATAATTGAATTCTAATAATACCTCTATAAATCAATTCTACTTAATATATAATAAAAAAAACTCTATATCTATAATTGAATTCTTATACAATCTCTATAAATCAATTCTACTTAATATATAATAAAGAAAACATTGTATTCATAATTCAATTCTAATAATATATCTATAAATCAATTCTACTTAATATATAATAAATAAAACACTATATCCATAATATATTTCTAAAAATATCTATAGGCATAATTGAATTCTAGTTAATATAAAACAGAATTACTTAAACATAAAATTTTAAAAGAAAAAGAAAATGCCAGCGGCCACAATTACACAGGGCGGGGGAAGCTAGGGCGGCGGCGGCCCTGGACGACGAGGCGGAGCTGGCGGCGCGGCAGAACGCAGCGGAGAGGGTGGCGGCGCGGCGGCGCGCAGTGGAGGCAACCGGGGGCGGCGAAGACGAGGCGGCGAAGACAAGGGCCGGCGCGCATGCAGTGGAGGCTGGGCGGCGAAGACGAGGTGGCACGGGGGAAGGTCGTCCAAGGCGGTCGGGGAGTGGAGGCGGCCCGACGGTACTCGAGCGGTGGTGGTGGGGCGACGGAGCTCGGGCGGCGCTCGGGGACGTTGGGGACGTCGACGGCGCTTGAGGACGGCGGAGCTCGGGACCGACGTCGCGATGGGGCTGTGGAGCTCAGGCGTCGGAGGTCGGCGGCACTCGGGGATGGCGCCGGCAGTGAGCAGGAGGCGCGGTGGGAGCAGGGGAGACGGCGGCGGCGCGACACAGATCAAGAACTGAGCAAGTGTTGGAGGAAGACGGAGGAAGAAGGGAGATATATGGGGGGGGTCTTTTGTCCCGGGTGGAGCCACCACTCGGGACAAAATGACCTTTTGTCCCGGGTCGTGGCTCCACCCGGGACAAAAGGTGTTTTTAGGGGGTGGAGCCACCACTCGGGACAAAATGACCTTTTGTCCCGGGTCGTGGCTCCACCCGGGACAAAAGGTGTTTTTAGGCGGGCCGGGAAAATTCCCAGCCCGCGGCCCACCTTTAGTACCGGGTGGATCTACCACCCAGAACAAAAGGGGCCCGTTTTCCCTCATTCCCGCCAAATCTTTTGTTTATTTTTGGTTCTTTTTACTTCTCTTTTAAAATAGGCTTTCATTTATTAATTCAGTTAAAAAAATTATGGTTCCAATAATTATGGAAAAAAATTTCTTATCTCTATATAGACTTGATACACGCAACAAAATTGTTTAATTTTCATTCAAGTGATTGGGTCAATAAAATTTGTAAATTTTTTGAAATCATATTTTTATGTTGACCATGCAAAAATATATTACGTGAATAAATTTTTAAAAACTTTTGCTTTTCGACAGAAAGTGGGTTCTATCATGATATTAACGTTTAAAAAATGAGTTTTACATAAAAATAAGCAATTTCATGACATTAATGAGTAGTGTGTGAGTTTATGAGATAGTGTGTGTGTTAGTGAGAGATTGTGTGTGTTAGTGAGAGAGTATAGTGTGTTAATGTGAATGTAATTTCATGGAATAAATAAAATTAGTTGAGTAATCCATATTATTGTATGAAATAAATGAAAAATGATATATATATATATAACACATAAAGATTGTCATTACTTTTGTATAGAATAATAGGAAATGATTCAATTACATGAAAGATCAGCGGTAACAGACTTTCTCTTGACAAATGTCCCTTGATTATGATCACGACGCAAGTATGGAGCATCATCATTGGCTAGCAGGATGCATGGATCATCCTTTACTTTGAAAGGTGGAATGACAACAAAGTTATTATATTCTTCTGACAAGTCTGTCTTGTCCTCCACTCCAACAATGTTTCTCTTCCCTGATAGAACTATGTGTCGCTTAGGCTCATTTTTTTGCTTGTTTATCCCCTTCTTTGGCTTACTGGACATGTTTTTAATGTAGAAAACCTGAGCGACATCTTGGGCAAGGACAAATAGCTCGTCTCTATACCCAAGATTGTTGAGATCAACTATTGTCATCCCATACTCATCTTTTGTTACCCCTCCTCCAGATAGCTTAACCCATTGGCAACGAAATGGAGGCACCTTGAAATTGGGACCGTAATCCAGCTCCCATATCTCTTCAATGTAGCCGTAATATGTGTCCTTTTTTTCCATTATTGTCCGTGGCATCCATACGGACACCGCTGTTTTGATTGGTACTCTTTTTTATCTTGGGCTATCATATAAAATGTATTACCATTTATCTCGTACCCTTGGTATGTTAAGATATTCCAAGATGGTCCCCTAGCCAATAAGAACAGTTGTTCACTTATATCTAAATTGTGCATTAGATGCTTCCGCAACCAGCTGCCGAAAGTGTTCATGTGCTCACGTGTAATCCATGCCTCAGACTTTTCCGGAAATTCGGAGAGCAGAAACTTCTTGTGTTCCTCGATATACGGGTCAACCAAGGATGATTGTTGAAGAACCGCATAATGTGCTTTTTTGAATGAGAAATCATATGTGCAGACATAAGATTTCTTTCCTAATGTACCCTTTAAATTTAGTCTCCCCTCATATCGCGATTCAGGGACCCCAATCGGTTTAAGGTCATCAATAAATTCAACACAAAAGTCAATGACCTCCTCAGTTTCGTAGGCACTAGCGATGCTTCCTTCTGGACGAGCTCAATTATGAACACATTTCTTGAGTACCCCCATGAACCTTTCGAATGGGAACATATTGTGTAGAAATATTGGTCCGAGGATATCAATCTCTTTCACAAGGTGCACTAGAAGATGTGTCATGATGTTGAAGAAAGATGGTGGAAATATCAGCTCAAAGCCAACAAGGCATTGCACCACATAGCTTCACGATGGTTAACCGGACGTTATCAGGCAGAATCCCCTGCAGCACAACTGGAAGAAGTTCGGTCATAAGCACGTGGCAGTCATGGGACTTGAGATTTATAAATTTCTTCTCTGCCAAATTTAGGATTTCTTTTATATTGGATGAGTATCCAGATGGAACCTTTATACTGCTCAAGCAGTCAAACATGCTTTCCTTCTCTTCCTTGCTAAGAGTATAGCTGGCAGGACTTAAGTATTCTCGTCCATTATCTCGCTGTTGTGGATGTAAGGCATCTCGTTCTTCCATACGTTGCAATTCTTGACGTGCTTCTTGTGTATCTTTTGTCTTTCCGTAAACTCCCAATAATACTATCAGGTTGATGCAAAGATTCTTCGTGAGGTGATCACATCAATTGCATGACGAACATGTAAGACTTCCCAATACGGTAGCTCCCAAAATATAGATTTCTTCTTCCACATGGGCGCCATTCTGTTTTCGTTCGGAACAGATTGGCTACCAGGACCCTTTCCAAAAATAACTTCTAGATCTTTTACCATGTCCAAGACGTCTTTACCACTATGGTGCATCGGTTTTGTTCGGTGGTCCGCTTGGCCTTTGAAATGCTTGCCCTTCTTTAGTACCGGATGCCTGATGGGAAGAAACCGACGATGACCCATGTATACAACCTTCTTATAGTGAGTCAACCATATATTATCGGTATTATCTAAATAGTGTGTACATGCTTTATATCCCTTGTTCTAATGTCCTGATAAGTTACTAAGAGTAGGCCAGTCATTGATCGTTACGAACAACAATGCTCGTAGGTTGAAGTTTTCCTGTTTGTATTCATCCCACATCCATACACCTTCATCGCCCCAGAGCAATAAGAGTTCTTCGACCAATGGTCTTAGGTAACATCAATGTCATTTCCTGGCTGCTTTGGGCCCGGGATAAGCACTGGCATCATGATAAACTTCCGTTTCATGCAGAGCCATGGTGGAAGATTGTAGATACAAAGAGTCACAAGCCAAGTGCCATGACCACTGCTCATCTCACCAAAAGGATTCATGCCATCCGTACTCAAACCGAACCTTATGTTTCTCGCATCCAATTCAAATTCTGGGTACGTTCTATCTATTTTTCTCCACTGCGACCCATCAGCGTGGTGTCTCAACATCGAGTCTTGCTTGCGTTCCTCTTTGTGCCATCGCATCAACTTAGCATTATCTTTATTTCTAAACAGACGCTTCAACCGTGGTATTATAGGCGAATACCACATGACCTTCGCGGGAACTCTCTTCCGGGGACGCTCCCCCTCGACATCGCCAGGATCATCTTTTCTGATCTTGTAACGCAATGCACTGCATACGGGACATGCATCCAAATTCTCGTACTCGCCTCGGTAGAGGATGCAGTCGTTGGGGCACGCATGTATCTTTTGCACTTCCAATCCTAGAGGGCAAACAAGTTGTTTGGCTTCATACTTTGTGGTAGGCAATTCGTGTCCTTAGGAAGTATTTTTTTAACAAGTTTCAGTAATTCACCAAATCCCTTGTCGGATACACCATTTGTCGCCTTCCATTGCAGCAACTCCAAGATGGTGCCAAGCTTTTTCAATCCATTTTCACAATCTGGGTACAACAACTTACGGTGGTCCTCCAACAACTTCTGGAACTTCAACCTCTCCGTTTCACTCTCACAGTCTGTCCGCACATTGTGCAGTGCCTGCCCTAGATCGTCGCTGGGATCATCTTCTGCTACATCTACTTCGGACTCTTCTATGGGAATATCGTCATCGAATGCACCGAATCCAGCATTCCCGGGAAAGTGGTCGTCAAAATCTTCTTCTTCATTGTCTTCCATAGTAACCCCCTGTTCTCCGTGCTTCGTCCAACAAATATATTTCTCCATGAAAGT
The DNA here is from genome assembly GCF_016808335.1 of Panicum virgatum. Lineage (NCBI taxonomy): Eukaryota > Viridiplantae > Streptophyta > Magnoliopsida > Poales > Poaceae > Panicum > Panicum virgatum. The sequence continues at coordinate 23,352,580 of NC_053151.1, read as the reverse complement.
AATCCTTGTTATTGTTGCAATGAACACACGGGCAGCACATAAAACCATTCTGCTAGTTTGCCTCAGCCACAGACAAAAAATAATGCATGCCTTCAATAAATTCGTTCGAACGTCGGTCAGCATTGTACATCCATTGCCGGTCCATCTGCATTTTAAATAAATCGATTTGAATTCTTTACACATATCGAATAAATAAAATATATCAAACCTAAAATAAATAAAATGTAACATAACATGAATAATTAAAAGATATGCAATATCCATCATACATCATGATTAATTAAAGGAGTACTTAATCAATTACAAAATTTAACAAAGGAGTACTCAACATGCAACTTAAAAATTCGCACAACAACACATAGGTTTTCAACCGTCCTTACGTGGGAAAGCAAAATGCTTTGACAGATTTCTTACTAGCGCAGAAGAAGATGGCGGAGATGAAACCTCCGAATTTGGTGGTGACGAACCGTAACGCCGCAACAAATCCTCAAGATCAAACGGAGGTTCCTCGCCCCTTGCCACACATTCTTTTTCCAAATAACGGAGCGCTGCCCTATGAAAAGCGATAGGTTTCTTGCACCGATGACCTACAGGAGTTGTGCCCTTCTCTCCAAAAGAACAACGATCACCCCCACCACCGCCACTCCCTCCAACTGCTGATGCCATATTTTACTGGAAAACACTTTTATTTTTCACAAAATTATAAATTCTTACAATTACAATGAAAATATTATTTACTATTACAATTACAATGATCACATTATTTACTCTTGCAAATAACAATGAAAACATATAAAAAAGATGAAATCTCTAATTAATTGAAAGAAATCTCTATAACTCCTAATTATTTTGACACCCATCGGTTCCAGGAGAACACTCTTTTCAATATCCAGAAACCCTCTAGAAGAAAAAAAAACTTTATTTTAGAAAATGTATATGTTGGTAACCTCGACCCTGCGGTGATGACACTGCCTTTCGGGGGGACACGGTGCTGTACAAGTATGTCACCAATAGGCCTGTCTCAACACCAACATTTACGGTTGATAGGAACACAACACTTGTTACAGGCAGCATGCTCGTTGATATGCTCTCAGTGCAACAACGGCCACACTGACTGTGCCAAATGCTGTGTTCGTATTAACCGCAAGTGCTGGTGTTGTGACCAGCCCATTGGTGATGTCCTTATAACGCATCGTGTATCTCCGAAATGTAGTGCCACCACCGTTGAATGGAGATTAATGACGTATACTTGTTTCGAAATAAAGATTTTTAAGCTTCTAGATGGTTTTAGTGTGAGCATGAACGAATACATCACTAGAGTGTCAAAATAATTCATTCATAATACAAAAAATTCTAATATACTCATTTAATTAATTCATTCATTAATACAAAAATCAACTATCCACAATATGGTCATATATACAAGTAAATCACATGAAGTGTCTACACTCATTCTAAAAATTTCTACTATCCACATACTCATCTAAATCTAAAAGAAAATCACACCTACATATACAATCTAAATGTCCAAGAAATGATCTAGCTACACATTTTCTCTATTTCTAAAGCATGAAATGAGCTACACAAGCCAAGGAAGAAGAGAAAAATAAGCCCCAAACCTTTAGCGCCGATGGATGAACGGGGAAATCAAAGATCTTCAAAAATGTGGGGAAGAAATGAGCAAGAACTCCCCTCTCCCGAGCGAAGAACAGCAAGAACAAGTGAGCTGAATGGCTTGGGCGGGGGGAGAGGGAAGGGGATAAGGGGAACATGGAGTTTTGTCCCGGTTGGTGCCTCCAACCGGGACAAAAAGCCCCTGTCCACCCCGCTGACCCGGCTAGCTATTGGACCCGGGATAAAAGCCACCTATTGTCCCGGGCCCAAAGGCAGCCGGGACAAATGGCCTGAAATAAAGGCCTGTTCTGTAGTAGTGTGGGTAAATATATTTAGAGTCTTCAACTATATTTCATGTGACGTTTGCTTTGAAAGAGGCAAAACAAGCTGACTCGCAACACCTAGCGTGAATAGTATATGAGATGTTTATCTTTGAGAGCTCTTTTACGATGATCGTAAAGTACTAAAGAGTACTTTCAGGTACTTTTACCTTTCATTTTTTTCTAGCCGTTGATCTATGGAAATTATTTAAAAATTTAATTAAAATAGTATTCGATCCCATTTTTTGGTACTTAGTCCTATATTTTGGAAGTATCAGGTACTTTATCTTAGGTACTTCTGGATACTTCCTACTTTCACCATCGTAGAATTTTACCAGATGAACGGCTCCTATTTTTTTCAATCATTGTAAAATTTCTCTATCTTTGAAGTTAGGTCGTTCTATTTTTTTTTGCCTATTTAAAGCTTTAATTTTAAAGTTTAACTTTGAATATGAATTTTAAATATATTTCTAAAAAAACAACTTCTAAGATATCAGGGGAACTTTATGTTTACCATTTCTAGAGGATGTTTTGGCTTCTAATTTTTGAGGCTGGTGTAATAGGTGGTAAGGATCATGGTTCTAATAGTTTCTTCACAATCCAATTTGATCTTAATATATTTTTAATTTAAAATAATATAAAATTAGAGCTTTATATTTTTAGAGTCCGATTTTTGAATTATCTAAATTAAATTTTATATAAGACTCCTTACCACCCTAGGTTCAAGTGGCCGACAGGCCTCCTTGCCCAGCCCATGAGGTATTGCGTCTTTTTTATTTTTATATTTTTCAAAAATATTTTTTACAGAAATATATTTTCAATTTCACAATTTACAGTTTTATACCCCTACCGCCCTCCAGGGGGCGGCACGGGGCCTGCCGCCCCGCAGGAGGGCGGTAGGGACTTATATGTAAATAAAAAAAATTTATTTGCGCGGAGGCCCTTAGCGGGAGCCTGCCGCCCCCTGCCGGGCGGCAGGCCCCCTGCCGCCACTCCACTGGGCGGCAGGGGGCTTGCCGCTCGGCAGGGGGGCGGCAGGCTCCCCCGCAAAATTGCAGTGGCCCATTAGATGTGTTTTAGATATGGATACAAATAAAAACTATTAATAAAGAACATGAATATGAAAAGTAACGTCCTGTAGGAAGACCCAGTAGCATCGCAACATCCTGTAGGGTCGGTGTCATCTCCCCACAAGGGAGGTGGAAGGTGTTTGTCTAAGGCCTCCATCTATCAACCAGAGCCGTCAGTAGGGACCTGTCCAGCTTTACTGAACCACTCTCAGCAAGACGATCTATAGTAAGAAGACCAGCCTCACTCAACCTGAAAAATTGAACGATCAAAGGTAAGTACATTATGTACGAAACGTATACGAAACAAACGTGTTCTTAGAAACATAATCCGACGACATATCACCTGGGCACCCATCGTGGGTCAACAGGAATAAACTCTGCTGGTGGACGTGGATGCAGCACGTTAAGTTTCACGCGCTGAACCACTGCAAGGAAGGACCGGTGCGACGAGTCTATGACTCCGTCAAGTAGAGCTAGCGTATCTTCGGCCATACCTAACACAAAAAAAATATAATTTTTCTGCATTTTCTACAATTTTTCTGTATTTTTCTACAATTTATCTTAAATTTTCATAAATTTTTCTAACATTTTCTTGCATTTCCTACAATTTTTTTACAATATATTTTAATAAATATTTTTTTCTAACATTTTCTAAATTTTTCTGCATTTTCTACAATTTATCTGAATGTTTCATATACTTTTCTAGCATTTTCTACAATTTCTGACTATTTCTCGAAATTTTTTATCGTATTAAACAACTAATCAGTACCACAAAATTAGTTGGTAAACCTAATTGGTTTTTCTAAAAACTAATCTTAATTCTACTTAAATTATATTAAAAACATTACCTAAATCGCTAAAATATCATTACTGCTGCATACACTAATTATAGAATTAAACATACAAAAAATTTAGATCGAGAAAGTTGAGAAATATTTATTACCTGCGGTTAGGATCCAAAATCCGGCAGGACTTCGCCGTTACAGCTGCCTCCCTCACCCCTCCTCTCTCCCTCCCGCTCTCTGGATGTCGTGGGAAGCAAATGAGGGGGGAGGGGGGAGAGAAGCCTTTATACAATGTGGGGGAGCCTGCCGCCCCCCTGCCGGGCGGCAGGGGGCCTGCAGACCGGCAAGGGGGCGGCAGGCTCCCGCCAAGGGCCTCCGCGCAAATAATTTTTTTTATTTACATATAAGTCCCTATCGCCCTCGTGCAGGGCGGCAGGCCCCTGTCGCCTCCCTGGAGGGCGGTAGGGGTATAAAACTTTAAATTGTGAAATTGAAAATATATTTCTGTAAAAAATATTTTTGAAAAATATAAAAATAAAAAAGACGCATGAGGTATTGGCCGAGACCAACGGGCTGAATCACGCAAGCAGGCCCTCGCCGGAACGACCAAGTCGTTGAAGCCCGAACCTCTCCACTCACTCAAGCCGTGTGCTCCGTCACCGCGAGGCACCACCGCCGGCGCCGCCATCGCGCGGATGGCTGCTTCCGCCGGCGCAACGACTCCGGAGGCAACTTCGCCGTTCTCCGAGGACCGGAGGGAGCGGATCATCATCCCGGTCGCCGCCGCCGGTGAGCCGCCCCCCGTCCCAACCCTCTTTTACGTTTTCTTGGAGCTGGTGCTAGCCTGGGCAGGCGTCCCTGATCCGGCGGGTCTTGTCGGTTTGGTTGGCTGTGCAGGGGTGGTCGGAGCAGCGTTCGGGCTGCTGTCGCGGCACCGGGCGCGCCTTGGCGCCGCCCGCGCTGCTGTCACCTACGCCGCTAACCTTGCCATCGTCGCCGGGTGCTACGGAGGTGAGGTCTCTGTTCTTGCAAGGCTTGCGACTTATACACAGAATTAATTTGTTCAGTCGGTTCTGGTATGAGCCAAGATCAGTTTTTTTGTCATTGTAAGTTAAGCACTACAATTTCATTGCGTATGTGTAGTAGAATTTCTTCACATGATTTTATGCTTCCTTGTGTGGGAGGGATAACCGGAGAAATTTTCCACTTCAACATCTCTTGAAGAAGTTGTGGTAGTTATGGTTAAGACTATTATGGACATTTACAGTGCCTGCAGGCTCTTGGATGTCAGTTGTGGGAACTTTGGCAGATCTAGATTAGTGAAAGTTAAGTTGACTGGTGTGTGTTTGCTCAAAATGACAGAAGTAGGGAAATGCCTGGTAACTTACCAGGCATGGTAACTTGTAAATTTCTGAGGTAGCTGTAGTTTTTATGCTATGTAATGGTCTATGGTTTGTCTGGCACAGGCTTGCCTCAAGCTACGTTTTATGTATGGCATTCAGTCTTGTCACAAGAACAACCTTTCATCTATTTGCATTTATTGTCATCACAGGGGCATAGAAAATGGAGTTAAGCATGCCTATCTTTTTTAAGAAGACAGTAAAAGCCCCTCAAAAAAACAAACAAACAAGACATTTAAGGCCCAAATGTTTTATATGATGGTTTCAGTTTTCAGAAAAAGGAAGCTAACAGTTGATCCATTGATCAAGATAAAAGAGGAGTATGCAGTTGCAATTTTCATGGGTAGATGTGACATCTTTCAGTAAAACATTTATGTTTGTTGCCTTCCAGGAGCACGTGAACTCGCAAGAGATGCTCGAGCCACAACACCCGATGATCCCATGAATTCTGTTGTTGGTGGGCTAGCAAGTGGAGCTGTTCTCGGTCGAATACAAGGTTGATTACTAGATCAAAAACCATCCTTCATACTTGAAAGTTTTCCAGACCAAGTGTTACAGTGAGAAGTATTTCTAGTATTGCTCAGTTAACCATGTCACTTAGGTTTGTCTGGATAGTGGGGACAAACTTTACAGTCTAAACCACTTGTCAAAGTTATTGAGATAATGGTCTTTCATAATGGTCAGTTCTTTTTTAAAAAATTCAGGTGTAGCTAAACAATATTTTAAGCTTAACTTAACTGTGCATATTCATAGGTGACCAAAACAGACAGCCCGTTCGGATGGCTGGGCTGGTGGTTGGGCACTGTTCCAGCTGGTAGGCACAGTTCCAGCTGGAAAGGGCGGCTGCCAGCAAGCCCAGCCGGTGGAGGCAGCCCAGCCAACCGTTTCTACCCATCTGAACAGGGTGAAAGTTGTAGCACTGGATTCTCTAGTTCAAGGAAGGTTGTAGAAATAGAAAGAAGCATGCTCACATCATACATCATGGGCATGTGTACATATATGTTAATGTGGGGTGCATGTGTACCCTTAAGGCTGCTATTACCAAATTTAAGTGTCCTCAAATGCTCAGTAAGGTGCATAATTGACTAGTATTTAGTTTACATCTACTTGAGTCCCAATTCGTGGGTAAGGAGGCAACAGCCAGCCATGACTAATCCTGATAACTTTCAATAATTTCGTATGGGGATATCTTATCCATAGCTTACAGGATGTGAGATACTAGTAAGTAGATGGTATACTACACACAGGGAAGATTTTGAATTGGTCATGCTTAGGCACGGTTCGGTAAGGATTGGCCTTGATTTGGGACCACAGTAATTTTTTTGTTGAATTCCAATCCAGTGTGACTTCCTGGTTTTAAGTTAAATATTAGTGTATGATAACAATGCTGTTGCAATGGCTCGTCTTTATTGGTCACTGTCAATCTGCCTACTTTAACTTTATTACTTGTTAGCATTCTTGTTCTGAACTTGCTAAAACCCAATTCCTCCACTATTTAGCAATCAGCTGAATTTCGAAATATTCTTCCAATTTTATCTGTATTCTGGAAGTTGAAGGATTGCAACAGAATCTGCTCTCATGTGTTGGTATTTTGTCACCTATTATTTTCAGTGACAGATGATTGGAGCTCTATCTAAACTTATGTATGTGCCATGGTTTTTAAGGTGGTAAGGCGAAGCGTGGCGACCCACCCCCTTCCGGACGCCTAGGCGAGTAAGGCGCGCGGCGAGGCGACGCCATACTATATATCATAATCTAGGATGAAGTGCATAAACCTACCTTGTTGCTGTCAAGTCTGAAACCGAGAGTAGCAAGTAGCAAAACTAAGCAAAATGCAGTAAGATGCAATCACATGAATCAATCATAATAGATGCAGTGGAGCAGAGCAGCCAATGTTGTTTGCCTCCTAACGCAAGAAGCACAGCAGAACAGAGCAGAGCAGAGTATGTCCAAGCAGGAAGCAGAGCAGAACAGAGCAGAGCAGAGGAATGGAGAGGAAGAGGTATGTGCACTGTGAGCAGACCGGGAGGACAAGGAGGCGGAGCGGAAGACAGAGCAGAAGGGGAACGAGTCGACGAGCACCTGGATCTAGATGTGGGCGGACTGGATTGGTTGCAGCAGAAGGGATGGGAGCCGCCAGACCAAGGTGCGGGCGCACCTGGGCTGAGGCCACGCGCCGCCGGTGAGGATTCCAGGTGCGGCAACCCTTTCTCCTTCCCTCTCTCTGAATCCGCCCTCCCTCTGTCTTCCAGGTGCCGGCGGGCCTGCGCCCTCTTCTTCCCTTCTCTCGTTCTTAATCCTGCTGGCGGGAAGTTAGGCGCACGGATTTCACCCGCACGCCCCGACTCTCCCGATTCCCCGCGCGCGCATCTCTCTCGCGCGCCCACTCGTTTTCACCCGCGCGCGTCCCTCGTCAAATCGCCGTGCGGCGCCCGACTTTCTGAAAATCGACACCATGCCCGCCTAGGCGACGACTCCGGATGCCATACTGTCGTGGGATTTCTGGGGTACCCATAGCCGGGTGGCGGAACGCACCCGCCTATTCCCAGAGAAGGAGTACTCGGGAAGGTACTAGGCGATTGGGCTAATCTAGCTCTGAGTCAAGCACATAAGAACACACGATCTAGAGTGGTTCGGGCCGCCGGAGCGTAATACCCTACATCCACTGGGAGAGGTATTGATCTTGGTTGTGTATGAACCTATCCTCAGCCGGGTCTTGGCTTTTTGCCAGCCTGAGTTTTCTTCTAGCGAACGCCCCCCTTTTATATGACCAAGGGGTGCGGATACATAGGACGTTGATGCCCCGACAGGTGGGCCCAACGTGACTGTGCAGCGTACTGCGCAGAGTAATTAAATGGCTACAGTGGTTGCGAATCTTTCCTCCGATATGCTTCCATGCTTTGCTGACCCTCTGACGAAGGGAGGTCTTCTCTTGTCCCGTCAGCAAGGTGCCCGTTGGGGGAACGTAGCTTGCGGCGTGACCTGTTGAGGCTATTATGTAGGCGTCATAATGGGTGAAGCCGAGCCGTCGTATCCATCTGTTATTGCAGACTGGCAGGCGCGGTGTGGGCGGCGCCAGCAGCTCCACTATGCATCTTGGTAATACGCGATCAATAGTGCCCCCTGGTCAAAGAATCGCCTCGGCTTCTGCTACATCAATGCGGACGTCCTCCTATCGCAATGAATGTAGTGGTAGGTGAGCCTTAATATGGAGACCAAGCGGCCTTATATACGTGTCTGTGCTTGCAGACACGTGGCGGCTCCGGACCACCCCGAGGCGGGGTGTCGATTCCTTCCCTTGGTGAGGGGTCCGGTTACTATACAGGGGTCCGGGACCCCATTGGGGGTCCGGGATTCCCTGGGGATCCGGACCTCCATGGGGGGTCCGGGATTCCCTGGGGATCCGGACCTCCATGGGAGGTCCGGAGCCTCCGGCTGTTCGGGCTGAGCGCCTGCTTCTTCCGGGAACACGTGGTGCTCCCGGAACTAAGCAGGGGACGGGTCCGGGACCGTTGTCGGGCGAACCGGGCTCCGGACCGCAGGTGTCCGGCTGCTGGACGTAGTTAAGGATAACTACAAGGCTCTTACCTAGACACAGCAAGAGGGAGTACCCCAGTCCTGGGGTACCGACACATACGCACAAGATTCATGGCGCCTTGGACGCCGCGATTTTTTTTCCGCCTGGACGACTAGGCGACGACTAGGCGACGCCTAGTCGACGCCTTAAAAACCATGGTATGTGCTTATTCCAGAAGTTTCAGTGTTTCCCAGTTTTAGATTTCAATGTTCCAAAAGAGAATTTGCTTTTGAATTGCTGATGTAGAAATGCACTGGCTCCTTTGAATCTCATTTTCTAAATGGGATCCCTCAGCATCTATTGATAGAGTTGCTGAAAATGATTCTTTCGTCCTTCTGTGACTGCAGGTGGACACTTCGGAGCAGTGAAATATGCAGTCACCTTTGCAGCTGCTGGTACCGCGTTGGATTATGCTGCGCTGAAGCTGGCCCCTGAGTGGCATGCATGGAAAGAACAATTCTCTGGAAGGAAAGACTGGTTTACACTACCTGAGTGGTCACCGATCCAAGTGTTGGATGAGGAAGCTTTGGCTAAGAAAAAAGCTCGAGACGAGAAGTTGTTTGCCATGTTATCTAGTCGTCCGACTAATCGCGATTAGTCGGACTTATCGGTCCGGTGACCCCGATAAGGGACACCGAGTAGGTCTGGGTGACTAGTTTTCTAGTCATCCGACTAGTCGTCGACTAGTCGCGATTAGTCGCATGATCAGGTTGGAAAAGATTAGACTTGAGATTGTTTTGTGGGCTGTTTGAGTTGTGGGCCTCGGCCGGTGATGGCCTGGCAAGGTGGCCCATTAGGTTTTTGGTATATAGAGGCTGAGAGACAGAAATATGGACTAGGAATATGGACTATGGGACAGGAATACAGAGTTCTGGACAGTTTACAAATCATCTCTCACAAATAAGTGAAAAATTGACCATTATTGTTGCCTTCATACTTGCTTTTTATTAAGTAATATGTAGTACATATATCATATCGGTCCTGGGACACATAGGACGACTAGGCAGATGACTAGGACCGACTAAGCTCAACTAATCGGCCTGATCGACGACTAATCGCGACTAGTCGTCTGATCGGTCCCATGGCAACTAGGTTCGACTAGACGATTTGAATACATGGGTTGTTTGCTCAGCGAGCACTGGGTAAACTTGACAAGGAGGATCCCTAGATACACTGCATTTTGGAGAACCACATAGGCGCTATATCTTTTTTTGTCTCTGGAACCATAGAGAAGATCTGTATTTTTCCTTTTCCTGTACTTTGGGCGTTTGAGGAATGGGGATGTACTTCCAGGTTTGGACGGCCAAAAACATCTTGCAAATGCTTGTACTCCGTTAATCCTTGTGCGGCTTCCACCTTTTTCTTTTTGAGTGGATTTGCACATAGAATGAGAAAACGCACTGTATAAAACTTTTTTTATATGTAATTTTTCAGCACAAATGTGAACGATATCCGTTAATCTTCAAAATGATTTTTTTGAATTTATATATTTTCATCTCCGAAATCCCAGATACGTAATTTTGTGAATTTTAAAATGATCACCAGAACAGGGAAATGTGAATTTTTTAAGCTTGTGCAGTGTGCTGACAGAAGATAATCTTTGTTGATCAATCGGCTACACATTTGTCATTGTGCCCAAATCACTGTATCGAGGAAAGAAAAAGGTCTAAATATTTTTGTGGAGGACCTGCGTATTAGTAACGGCCCATTTGTCTCGGCCCAAGAGCCCACCAAACAGGCCTAGGGTTTCCTCGCTCCCACGGGGTTTTAGCACCCACATATATAAGCCGCAAGCCGCCGCCTCCCTACCCGCTTCGACCTCCATTTTTCATCCCCTCACCCGCCGCCGGAAGCCCGGCTCGCTAATCGCCATGGGTAAGCACCTTCGCGATGCTCGACGGCGTCCCTGGTCGCGAGTTCCATGCCGTTCCTGGTCGCGCGGTCCCTGCCGGATCTGACCTTTCGTTCTACCGATGGCAGCCCGGATCAAGGTGCACGAGCTGCGGGGGAAGAACAAGGCGGAGCTGCAGGCGCAGCTCAAGGAGTTCAAGTCGGAGCTCTCCCTCCTCCGCGTCGCCAAGGTCACCGGCGGCGCCCCCAACAAGCTCTCCAAGATGTGCGTGCTTGATGGCTCCCTGACCCTCGTCCCTCTTCTTTGTTTCTATCTCCCCGGGCTCGCGGCGAACTGAAACCGAGGCTTGGATCCGTTGCTTCTTTTCTCTTGCAGCAAGGTGGTGCGCACCTCCATCGCGCGCGTGCTCACCGTGATCTCGCAGAAGCAGAAGGCGGCGCTGCGGGAGGCGTACAAGAAAAAGAAGCTGCTCCCGCTCGACCTCCGCCCCAAGAAGACCCGCGCCATCCGCAGGCGCCTCACCAAGCACCAGGTATACACGCCGTGCCCACCTCTACTTCCCGCATCTTCTACGCGTATTTTTTTGCTCCCTTGTTGAAACTTCGATCTGGATAAGTTGATGCGGTGCGATTAGCTCAGTTGCTCATTACTGGATGTGCTGTTTCTTGAAATCGTTGAATGATGCAAATGTAGGTAAAAATTGTCATCCCTGTATAAAGATTGAACGGACATCCTTTACAAAAATATGTTGATGCAAGTGTCGTTTGGGAATTTGGTGTTTAGTCTGTATAAAGATTGAATCATGGTTAAAGCAACATTCTGAATTTATGTGTGGTGTATTTGCTAGTTATTTCCCAGTGATTTGGTTCCACGGTTGTGTTCCTGCTGTCTCCAAATTGACTGTGGTTAGATTTGTGATATTATAGTTTTAAAATGATTTTGTTCCTGCTGTTCTAGCACTGATGTGATGTTTTTAATTGTATGATATGGTGAAATGCTAGGTAGCTTGAATATTTTCTTGGTGTGAACTTAGCGCAATTGTAAGGTTCAACCCTTAAATCTGATGTTTACCTTTCAACACTAGTCTAAAAGCAGATGGTTGCTTCAGAGTGGAGGCAAACTAGCATTAGCATTACATCTATACATGGTTATATGATTATTGGGGCTTCCTGTCTTGTATTAACTAAAATTCCTGTTCTTAGTGAATTGGTAAGCAAAAAAGACCGTTTTCTGTTGCTTTTGCGATTGGATAGTGTCATAGACTCATAGGTCCTAGTCAATGTATGGTTTCTGCAAAATGACGTGTCCAAAGCCTCCATAAAGTAGGTTGTACGCTCAACCTAGGGTTGTCTTTCCTTTGGCAATTTAGCTGTAAGAATTTTGAATTCCTGTAGCGATCATGCATGGGGTCTTCAGTGATTATTGTGGAACTGATATTTTCATGTTGAACTGATACTAAAGTTCTTGATTATTGTGGGCTTACATGCATGGGGTCTTCAGTTATTGTTATAATGTCCACTGAACTATCTGGTCAGTTAGATATCGATTTTCTTTGCAGTAAGATGGAGCCGCATTTGCACGGCATCATCTGTAGGGCAACTACTTTGTTCATTTAATTTCAGTTTGTTGACATGTGTTTTTTTGTCTTCCAGCTCTCTTTGAAGACCGAGAGGGAGAAGAAGCGTGAGAAGTATTTCCCCATGAGGAAGTATGCTATCAAGGCCTAGATTAGTGAAAGTGAACATGTTTTACCCTTGTCAAGTTTTGCCGAGAAGTTACCAGAATTTGATGTATCGCACATCTATTGTCATCTAAGTACAATGTAGCTGATCAACTATGTGATGAAAATGTGTACTATTTGCTTGGTAACATATGCTGGCTATTGTTAGTTTTGCTTCCACTTGATTCTCGTCTGCTTTACTGCAGCTTGATATTTGAATCTCTGTTTTGAAGATGATTACTCATTTGGGGCTTGTTTGGATCCCTTGTTCGTTTTAAGCTTATACTAGCACTTGGGCATTCTAATGCACTAATGCTTGCAGTGACCAACCATTTCAAGCATCTCACAGATTCGGTCAGTCGGGATTGGTCCCAATGCTAGTATGATGACCTTCGCTGCTTTTGTTCTCCAGCTTTCTTCAGATCTAGGAATTGGTGTAACAGCACATTTGGTTGGTCCGAATTGATGACTGGTTTAGAGTTTTGAGTGTTGATTCTCATGGCGAGAGATGAAAATTGGCGCCATCTATCATACACTTACGGTATAATTTCGCACTTGCAAACCATCATAAATTTTCTTAAGCTCCCAACTGTTCTTTCCAAAAGTGAACAAGGGAACGGACTAAAATCAAATTTTCAAGAGAACTGCTCTCAGATGCATAGTTGAGAGAGAGAGAGACACACGACTGCCTTTCTTGTTTATGTGGTCTCACACAAGTATTTAGAAGTAGGGATGCCACTCCCTCCAGTTATCGAGTAAACAGTTTTTTTGGAAGTGATTTTTTTTAGAAGCTAGCTGCCCTGAAAATTGGCTGTTCATATAATCTTCTTGCAGGAGAATGTGATAGTTTGGCAACCTGCCAACCTGATCTGTGCTAAGTGTATAATGACATACTCCTATAGGCGCTTAAAGTCAATATTAAAATTTGTCCCCACATAAAATTCATTATGGATTAAACATTAAGTTCATGGCAAATTTTTTGAACCAAGTTTCATGACTACAAATTATAAGCAAAAACTAGGGGGTCTAGCTTCTGCAATGCAATGCAGACACGGTTGGGACGTGTTATTAGAGCATCTCCAAGAGTTTGCCATATTTTACTTGGCATATCTTGTGTTTTGCCAACTTCTAAAAAAATATGCCAAGTAAAAAAAGAGCTTATCTCCAACAGTTTGGCATAATTCACTTGTCAAATTCAGATCTAAGAGCATCTCCAAGAGTTTGCCATATTTTACTTGGCATATCTTGTATTTTGCCAACTTCTAAAAAGATATGCCAAGTAAAAAAAGAGCTTATCTCCAACAATTTGGCATAATTCACTTGCCAAATCCAGATCTAACTTACATCAGGAACCCTGATGTAGAAACAAAATTATATTTATGCCCTTCCACCTCTTGAAAACTTAAATCAGGAACCCTTCTCTGTTATTTATTTCTTTTTTCACCCTCCCACCTGACTAGAAACCACGATGCCAACCGCGCGCCGCGCGCGTATATTTACGCGCTAGAGGCTGGTTTTTCCCAAGTTGCCAAAAATTGCCAAGTCTTTTGCCAAACTGTTGGAGGAGTATTTTTAACGTTTTTGCCAAAAATCAAAGATGACAACTCGATTTGCCAAACTGCTGGAGATGCTCTAACTTACATCAGGAACCCTGAGAGAGAAACAAAATTATATTTATGCCCTTCCACCTCTTGAAAACTTAAATCAAGAACCCTCCTCTGTTATTTATTTCTTTTTTCACCCTCCCACCTGACTAGAAACCACGATGCCAACCGCGCGCCGCGCGCGTATATTTACGCGCTGGAGGCTGGTTTTTCCCAAGTTGCCAAAAATTGCCAAGTCTTTTGCCAAAATATTGGAGGAGTATTTTTAACGTTTTTGCTAAAAATCAAAGATGGCAACTCGATTTGCCAAACTGCTGGAGATGCTCTTACGTGATCGTGCTCGATCTCTGCCATGCTTTTGTGGCAATATACAGATAAGGACTTGATAAAATTATGACAATATATATTGTTTAGTAATTATGACAAACTTTGAAAAAATATTCGAAAGGACAACTTTGATTAGAAACAATATTTATGATAATATATTAAACTAAATGAAAATAGTCAAATTTTAATACTTTCATGATGAATCCAATAATGTCAATCTTTTCTGTCACATTTGTATATATAGAATGTAAATATACTGCTGATTACTGTCGAAAATGCTCATAACCCCTAAATGTGTCATACAGAAGTAGGGTCTATTTGTTTCCCCTCCAAATTCTGGATTGTAGAAAATTGGATTTTAAAATGCTGAAGATTGAAAACTACTACTTATTTGGCATCCAAGGGTATGGGGACTTCAATTATTGTTCGTTTTGGATGTGGCTGATGGTTGGTGCTGATTTATTGTGAGAGATAAGTACTGCTGATTGGTAACTGGTGCTGATTTGGTGTGAGAGAAAAATCACTACTGGCTGTCTGGCTAACAAACCAACTGAACAAAGTGAATGCCCTCAAATATTTTGAGGCCCGGTGCATAAGGTCGATGGGCAGAATAATTTCCAACAACTGCTATCATAGGTTTTAAAAATGTTAGCACAATCCGATTTCCGATCTAACAAGCTCAGTTTGAGTGGATTTTGACCATACATATATATTCTAAATCGAAAAATACCGTGTGCCTACATGACCATACATATATGGATATCCTGCATCGTTAGGCTCCGTTAGTTTCTTTTGGTCAGTGCATTCATGATCTTTTGTCCTATTGTACGTTTTATTCTCTCTTCCCGTGTAATGTTCTATCCTATGATTACGAGCTAAGCAACTCATTTCCAAATTGACTTCTATCATTTTGCCTAAAAATTAGCTCCGGATAAGACTGATTCCTAGCATTTTTTTGTTGTATTTTGTTCAACTTAAGAAGCTTGTCCAGTTATACCTTTTTACTCCCTCCATCCCAAAATAATTGCAAATATTGAGTTCAAAATTTGTCCCACAAAAACTATAACTTTGATCTACCTACCATAAAAGACATGACAATTTCTGGAATATTCTCACAAAAGATAACTAACACCTCATCCACTCACCGCAAAAGACAAAAGACATTTTGATAATTTTACATCTAGCATTGGTTTGCGTGCTTGGTCCTAAAATTGCATTTATTTTGAGACGGAGGGAGTATTGATTTGTAGCATTTTATCAAAGGAAAACATCCATGTTCAATTTTATTTGCAAAAACTATTTTGCTCAATCCAATCTAGACTGCACAATATCCAATCCAAATTCAGTTTAAAAAGCCTTTTGCCAATTCCAATCCAGCATTGGAAAAATTCAGACCAAATCATCCAACGATCTAACACTGTTCAAATTGATTTCAAACATTTTTATCTACAAAATAGGCTCTGTCCAAATAAATTTTAGCACTTTACATGGAAATACTTTGTACCCAAATCTAGTTTACCCATATTCCTTGTCGATTCAAATCTAGGCTTAGAAAAAAAAATTTTGAATCCAAACCCACCAACAATCTGACAAAAAATTGTCAGAATGGCTGATTTGAGGTATAACAGATCATATGGTTCCACTCCCATTTGCCAAATAAAGTTTCGCTTCCATTTGCGCACAACTTCTAGCAAGTTGATTAGAAAATAGTTCCAGCGCACAATGATTCTTACCAGATTGTATTGTACCATGCTAAATCCAAATCCATATTAAATTCATTACCAAATTGAATCCAACAATAATAAAAACTAACTGTTTGCCAAATCTTGCAACTGAGATAAGGGTGCTAGCAAGAGAATTCGAAGACTCTCCGTGCATCCGCCTAGCACATAAAACTCCTTAGCTTCGAGCCTAACAATGCTACAGAACATGCATTTGATCCTCGTATTTATCCCGGCCGTTGTTGGACCCGGGACTAATGGAGCCTTTTGTTCTGGGTCCAACGGCTAGCCAGACACGTGGGGAGTGGAAGGGCTTTTTGTCTCGGTTGCAGCCACCAACCCGGACCGAAGACCCTTCTTTGATCCTGGTTGGTAGCTCCAATCGGGGAAAAGACCCAACTCTTTAGTCCCGGGTGGTACCACAAATCCGGACTACCCCTTTGGTCCCGGTTGGTGGTACCACCCGGGACTAAAGGACTCTTTAGTCCTGGTTGGAGCCACCAATCCGGACCAAAGGGCTCTCTACAGGTTAGTATAAAGAAAAAAACATCACATAAAAAATCATATGTGCACTGTAGGTGGAATGGTAAAAAACCTCTTCTTTAGACAAGAGCTTTAGGTTCGATTCCCGTAGAATGTAAACTTTTTTTCACATCGCGTGCGACCCTTTGCTCCCGGTTGTAGCAACCGGAACACCCCGGGACAACACGCCCTTTCTTAGTAGTGTAAGCTGTTCGCAGCCAATCCTAATCTTGTCGTCCCGCGCTCAATACTAGTTGCAGCAGTGTGCACTAATTGCGCTCAACACTTGTCGGACCTGGACTAGATGCACCAGCAGCCGTACGCGCAAGGACTAGCGAGCTGCAATCCTTGGCTCCACCGCTCGCGGCCTGTCCTAGGGTGGCTGGCTGTTGCGGTTGCTGTTCGCTCTCTCTCACGCACGGATGGAGAAGGCTCTCTCACGCACGGATGGAGGGCGAGAAACGCCGCGGCCGCCACACGGACTATATTTTGGTGGTTCTATTGATCAAATGGACTCGACTCAACCGAGAACACAAGAATTAATTACAAGACTATTTGTAGGCCTAGACGGCACTACACCCACGCCACCACACTTCGACGAGCTCGCGCCCACGCACGCACGTTCCTGGAGACCCGACTTCTTTCTATTCGCGAGCAACCAACTCCATGCAAGAACCGCTCTCCATCCTCATCCGCTAGCCAAGCGGTGCCCATCATGCTGCCTTTGCGACCCTCCCCAATTTGGGCCTCCGTGCTTCCAACGGGCGATCCAGCACACGCCACATGACATGTTCCACCGATCTGGACGCACGACGCGAGCACACACACACACGCCATGCCGCCATCGCACACACACGAGTACGAACTCGTACGTGTATCTGCTACTCTACAGACTCTGACTAACACATGCTAACAAACTATCTTAGTCTCAACCTATGGACGCACACACGCACAACTAGCAAGCTAAGACTCAACCTAAACGCACGCACAAGATTAGGTAGCACGTACACTACCTGGACTCCACGTACTCGTCGCACACATGACGGACTTGACCCAGACGATGAACACAAACGCGAGCTCAAACACGTGCGCCATCGATGACTCGACCTGACACACGTCATGCACGGACATGACGTGCATGACGTGGTTTATTTCTAACAGCGGTGGTGTAGGAAGGAGCCTCATCCTCCTCCCGAGCTCCATCAGCTCTTCCCTGACGTGAAAAACGGGGCTGCTTGGAAGTGGAGATGGAGCAGTAGCTGGAGGTAGAAGACGAGATGAGAATAGGATGTGGAAGCTAGAAATCCCAAACAGAAAACGTTGAAAATCACCACATCTCGTGAATCCGTGAGTAGGAAAGTCCGACCCATTACATATGTCAGAATATGCTTTTGCCTCATTTCACGCCGTTAGCTTCCATTAGCACATTAGCATGAATCTCCATCATTAAATATCCATCCAACCATATTCTAAAAAAATATATCCATTCAACAGCAGCAGTACTATTCTTTCATACTAAATCAGCAACAGCCACCAGCTACCAGCCAATTAGCAGTACTGTTCTCTCATAACAAATCAGCACCAGCCATCAGCCACAGCCAAGCGAACACAGCGAATCTAGGTGGGCACCTGTCCATTCGTGCGCTTAAAAAACTGCACTCATTCTACATAGCTGAATGCAAGTTCACAATCAGCAATGATAATGGGAAAAAAAGGCATAGTGAGCTGACCAGTAAAATAGCATAATAATTTGCTGAGATTTCAGTTAGATTAAATCGGACGACAGAGCAATGGTAATGGAAAAAAGAAAAAGAAAGAATCACAGTGAGCTTGAAGCCCTCACTGAAAGCTTCTAGTAAAGTAGGCAGGACTGAGGAAATCAACTAACAACAATTGCACACTACATCAGGTACCATCATGTCAAAAGTTAACAGTATGTCGTGTCCATGAGGATATAAATCTGTCAAAAGTTACCAAATTACATTCATCTGTGAAGTTTGCGATGATGTGTACTAATCGTTCATATAAATCTTTTTCTAAAGATAAATTTTAATACCATTGATTATTACTAAGTAGCAAATATATGCATGCGTGTTGGTACGGCAGAGAAGACTAATGCATACATGATTCAGCAAGATTGCCGACCACGTACATGATACCACCAACTTGTACGGGCCGAGTTGTGACCGCACGAGGTATTAACTATTTAGGTTCCGATTAGTATTATGATTGACGGACCAATTAATCTTGCCTGCTTTAGGAATAGTAGAGATATTTGTGTTCATATAACATCTAAATAAAAGGGTTTTTTTGGATCCGTGCCATTACAATTTTTGAAGTTCTGAGATATGCCATTACAATTCACGTCTATTTTGAAACTTGCCATTACAATTCTTTCCTTCTTTGAACCGTGCCATTTTATACATCTTTGATGCTCTTGGACCCACTCGCAGATCCACTCATTTTCGTATGGCCCAAAATACCCCTCTATTGCTTCTCTCCTTCACTCATTCACTTGTGGGACCAACACGTCAGCTTCTCCTTCAACCTCCGGTGCTTCTTCTTCCTTCTACCTCCAACATCGGGGTGAGCTCGGGGCGACGTGTGTGGGGTGAGCTCGGGCGGTGCCATGAGCTCAGGGTGACGTGGGTGGGGTGGAGCTCGGGTAGCGTGGGAAGCCCAGAGTGGTGTCTGGCGGGATAGGGTGGACCTCGGACGGAGCGGATCGGACGGCGTGGCTAAGCGAGGGCGCAATGGTGGTAGCCTTGCACGATGCCAGGTGAGGCTGAGGCGTCGGCGAGCCCACCTGAGGGCGCGGCGGCGATTAGCTCGCACGAGGCAAGACGGGGGAGAGGCTCTCCCAACGAGGGGATGAGCTCCCGAGGGGGGGGGGAGGGAGTCGAAGGAGATGAGCAGCGTGGTGGAGAGTAGGAGGAAGAAGGAGGTTGAAGGAGAAGCTGACGTGTGGACTTCACGCGTTAGTGAGTGAAGGAGAGAAGCAACCGAGGGATATTTTGGGTCATACGAAAATATGCATGTCTGCAAGTGGGTTCAAAAGCATCAGGCACGTATAAAATGGTGCAGTTTAAAGAAGGGAAGAATTATAATAGAAAGTTTCAGATTAGGTGAATTGCAATGGCATGTCTTAGAACTTCGAAAATTGTAATGGCACGGATAAAAAAGCCCAAATAGAAATGGTTTACTTGTAGTTTCCATAACGAGTCTATTGTTAATCTTGTTTTGGCGCTCTCCATATATAAAATTTAGTATAAACTAGGGATGGTAAAGAGTCCTTAAATTTAGCCTAGATAATCTAAGGACAAGGTTTTAAAATAGCCGAACTCCAATCTTATATAATTTTAAACTAAAAATATATAAAAGTCAAATTTTTTTGACAAGTAATGCCATTAATTAACAGGAAGAAGCTGTTAGAACCATTACAGAGTTAATGGTTACAAGCTGGAGTGCCGGATGAAGAGGGCACTCATGCACATGAGGCTCGTAAGCACAAGCAACATAATAGTGATTATGATCATACTGCCTATCTGAAAAAGCCTGTCTGGCTAGGAGATCCGCCATTTGATTCTGGGAGCGCCTGAGTCTTCTCACCACTATAGAGGATTACCGTATAGCAATGTCAGCCATATGGGTTAAAGGCTTAATCCTCCAATCCGGCAGATTGTCCAGATCTGGGCCATTCATGAAATGGACCAATTGCTGATTATCTGAGAGAATGGTAATGTGATGCAAATACAGATTGTTGGAAATTTGAGCAGCAAGGGCCAGAGCAGCTGCCTCTGCCATCAGAACAGAGGAGCATTGTTGCAAGGCCGCTCTGATGAAGATACTGTGTGGTGGATGAACCTGCGTGTTTACCAGGAAAATACCAAGACCAGCTCGATAGGGAACAGAGTTTGTATTGTCAGGTTGTGTGGAAGCATCTATGTAGCATCGGCATCCTTGCAAAGTGGTAGGGGAAGGAATCAAGAACCTGTCAGAATGAACATCGATTGTGGCCTCTCTGTGTGCTTCTCCTCATCTGGTGCCTACAGTAGAGATGGAGGTACCTGAGTTGTTGGTGGAGAGGGTTGTCAGGTCAACCTTATCTCCTGGGCGATGGATAAATGCCGGTGTTGCTTTTTATTGAAGAGCTTCAAGGTGTGTGTGCATATGTGCTTTTGCCGCTTGACGAATCTGGAGTGAGGTCCAAGTTCTCCTATTGAATCTGTGATCATTGCGAGCTTTCCAAATGTACCAGAGAATGAATAAAGTTTTGAACAAAAGATCATCAGAGGGATTAGGAGTAATCATTAGTGAAAGAAACATCTGGAGGCCATCAATTTCAGGAGGAAAGGTGTTAGGTTGTATAGGAGGATCAGTAGAGGACCAAACCTGAATTGAAAAGGCACATTTCAGGAAGAGATGTTGGTCATCTTCAATAGCTCCGCAATAGGAGCAGTGCTTGTCGATATGTTTAGAATATTTACCCGCTCTTGCACCCGTGGCAATGGCACGTTTAATGAGTCTCCAAGCGAAAGTTTTGAGGAGGGGAGGAATTGACTTACTTTTCTAGACCTTGTCAAGGATGCTGGCAGCATCCTGACTTATGCTTCTGGAACCTTGGTCAGGAAGTTGATGTACCTGTTGATTAGCTAGATGAGTATAAACAGATTTGGTAGTGCATTGACCATTGTTGGCCGGTGTCCATCTGAGGAGGTCATCACGATCAGAGGTTACCACTGGAGTAGCTTGAATAATATTTACAGCCTCCTCCAAGAAAGTGGAGGAGAGAAGTTGGTGATTCCAGCCGTGAGTACCCGGGTTCCAGAGATCACATACCTTATTTGGGAGAGGGCAGGTAACTACTGGCAAGAGAATGTGGTCATGAATATTATCCCACACAGGGGTCCAAGGCGATGACCAAATGGAGGAATTCCCGGCATGAAGTTGATATTTGGAGTTAGCCGCAAGCTGATCCTTAACCTGCAAAACAGAGGACCAATAGACTGATCTGGAACCATTTACGGGGGCGGTCCAGAAGGAATGATTAGGGTAATATTTGGCCTTAAGAATAGCAGTCAGGAAAAGGTTTTTATTAGTTGCCACATTCCAAGCAGAGTGAATAATTAGGCTTTTGTTTACCATTTCCATATCTCTAATTCCGAGTCCTCCTTGTTCTTTGGGTTTGCAGATGTCGTCCCAAGAGCGATAAGCAATGGGGCTGGTGTCTTGTTCTTCCTGTATTCCTGCCCACCAAAACCTTCTAAGGATTGTGTTAATTTTTGCAACGAATGTTTTGGAAAAAAGAACAGTAGACATGTAATAAATGGGAATAGAAGCTAATACAGATTTGATGTATTGCAGCCTGCCAGCATGGTTAAGTTTATTAGCCTTGAGAGTGCCAAATTTAGCAAGGAATTTGTTATAGATGAAGTTGTAAGCTTTATTTTTGTCTCTAAATATCATCGGGTGACCTAAGTGCATAGTGTTGGCCTGAAGATTGGGAACAGGAAAGATACCTTTGATTTGATTCTTGATATGGTTAGGGACATTCCTGCTGAAATAAATGGAGGATTTTTGAAGGTTAGGCGTCTGACCTGACTTTTGGCAGAATTCATAGAGGATAGTCTTGATGGCCTGAGCTTCTTCCAGGGTGGCCTTGCCGCATAGAATGAGGTCATCTGCAAATAAAAGTGAGTGAATAGGAGGGGTGCCTATACCCAAGGAGATGCCAGAGAGGTTGTTATTGTGGAGGGCTTTCTGCAATCTAATAGAGAGCTCATTAATAGCAATTACAAGCATGAATGAGGTTGATAAAGTTGGTATTAAGACCAAGTCTATGAAGGGCATCTGAAATAAAACTCCACTCGAGTCTATCAAAAGCTTTAGCTTGATCAATTTTGAGCATGAAGGCATTAGTATTCCAGTTTTTAAGGTTAAAAGAATGGATGACCTCTTGAGTGATGATAATATTAGAGGATATATGCCTATGAGCAATGAAAGCAGATTGTGCTTGGTTAACATAATTGGGGAGGTGATTTTTAATTCTGTTAGCCAGAGATTTAGCTATTATTTTATAGATGACATTACACAAGCCAATAGGTCTATAGTCTTGGGGAATAATAGGATTATTCTTTTTAGGAATGAGAGTGATAAACGTTTGATTCAGATCAGTAGGTAAACGAGCATGAGTGTAGAAATCTTTTACCACTTTATAAATGTCATCCTTTGCCCAATTCCAGGCAGATTTGTAGAAGGCTGCATTGAGGCCATCCGGGCCTGGTGCTATGTTGCTCCTCATATTCCTAATGATGTCATGGATTTCATTGAGGTCGGGAGTAGAATAAGTATACCTGAGTATGTCATTGTTGTCAACTGCCTCCTCTTCTTCTATGTTCCTGCTAGCCCGGGTACCGGTGGTAATAGGTTGAGTGGAAGAGTGACTATGAGAAGTGGAGTTGAGGAGAGTGGGGTTGCTGGTGGCAAAAATTTGTGTAAAGTAATTAATCAGTGTAACAGCAAGCTGATCTGGAGTGGTGGAAAGGGTGCCATATGGGTTAAGTAGGTGGGTGATCCTATTCTTCCTGTTCCTTTTGATAATAGCATGGTGAAAGAAAGATGAATTTCTCTCACCTTCAACTGCCCATCGCTTCTTGACTCGCTGGATGTGATAGGCCTCTTCTTTGGCTATCAGATTGTGGTGCTTGTCATGGAGGAGTTGCTGCAAGGTGTGGTTTTGGAGAGAAGGGTGGAGGCTTTGCTGGTCAAGAATTTGCCTTTCAATCTGAGCAAGGACATCTGTGTTCTTTGGTTTCTTTGTTCTTCATTTCGTAAGATCTGCAGCAAGAAACTTGGTTTTTCGTGAGAATTCACAAGCATAAGAGCGTTGCCAACTTTGTTTGGCAATTTTATGATAATTCGGATCCATTAACCACCAATTCTCAAAACGAAAAGATTTATTAGTACGAGGGCATTGAGAGTTCAGGACAGCCAGAATGGGAGCGTGATCGCTGTACATCATAGGGAGATGGTAGATGGTTGTGGAGGGGAACGTCAAGCACCAATCTGCATTTCCTAAACAACGATCAAGTCCTTCATAGGTTGGAGCAGAAGAAAATCTCTTGCTAGTCCAAGTGTAAGCTGGACCATTATAGCCAAGGTCAATGAAACCACATTGCTTAACATACGCAAAAAAAGCACTTATACGATTAACATCAGCAGAACTGGGACCTAGCTTTTCATTAGCATGCATAAGTTCATTGAGGTCGCCCATACATAACATAGGAATACTGCTGTTAAGAGAGACAAAGTTCAGAACTTCATCCCAGATTACATTAGTGGAACGGTAATGGGGATCACCATAGACACAAAGTAAACCATACTGCTGTTGGCTTGATTTATTTATACACAACGCAAAGATGTTGTGATGACTATGGTCAAAGATAGAAACCTCGACCTCATCAGTCCACATCAGCCAGAGGCCACCCGATTGGTCTTGAGAGGGAACAACAAAAGCATCATTAAGATTAAAGTGATTCTTAATAGAAGTTTTGGAAATAGTAGAATTACAAGTTTCAGAAATAAGACATACATGTGCTCTAGTTGACGCTAGGATGCGGGAAAGGTGCACCATTGTTGAACTGCGAAGGCTCCCTTCTGAGCCTCTGCAGTTCCAAGCAAGGTGCGTCATGGCTCCGGGGGCGCCCTATCGGCCGGTGCCTGAGCCTGAACGTGAGTCCTTCCAAGTTGTGGAGGAGCGAAGATGGCAGCAAGAACCTGTTCTTGATGGCCATTACCTCCGAACCGGTCAATGGCGTGCTGAGCAGCGGTATTTGCTTGAACTGGTGCCAGGATCTGTTGAGCAGTGACGCCACCGGGTGGGAAGTAGATGTGAGCAGCAGAGTAAGGTGGCTGTTCCGCAGCCATCTGCGTCACACCAGCACCCAACACTTCACCCAAAGGATCGCCAGGAGAGAGGCAAGGGGAGGTGCACCGGAGGTCCGGAGTGGGCGGCTGAGGAGGTCTTGTGCTTGTATCTTGTTGCCCAACTGAGGTCACTGTCAGATCCGGGATAGCGGGACTGCTTATAGACATAGAATGTTCTAGAGTAAGGGATAGCTCATGGATGTACCTTACCTCTTTTGTAACTATACGAATAGGCATAGAACTAGCTGCAGTACAAAGGAAACTACCCGATTATATTGTAGTAGGATTCCAACTGTACCCGGCTAGGAATTTCCATGTAACCCTGTCCTCCCGGATATATAAGGGCGGGCAGGGACCCCCTCCAGACAATCATCAACACCTAAGGCAATACAAACCACACAAGACGTAGGGTATTACGCAAACTTGCGGCCAGAACCTGTCAAAATCTTTGTGTTCCTTGTACCATCGAGTTCTAGAGCAGTCGATCCTTACCTACAAACCCTACTGCTAAGGGTATCTCTGAGCAGGCTTGGCGGTAAACACCGACAGCTGGCGCGCCAGGTAGGGGATTCGGCAAGTTCACCAACGAATTCGATGGCCGGATCAAGCGACGCCAACAACGTGCCTGAAGGCACAACCCTCGTTTTCGGTTCTTGGGCATGTACGGCTGACGGAACGAGAGGCTTCTCCAGCCACCTTGTCATGCCTAACTCGCCTAAATAAAAACCCGCTACCAACTTGCCGACATCCGCGAGCCCGCGGATCTCGACGAGAAAAGAGTTCCACCCGAACTCGACTCGGACAACCCGAGAAACGTGACAACTCAAAACCGAACTCTTGGTTTGGTCGAGTTCGACACAAATTCTGATTCCGAAAAGCCTCACCTTTCCAAAACTCTTGGAAAATACATGGCTCATCTCAAGACGATCAAACGCCCTAAGATCAAAAACTCAGAACTACTCGCCGGAGTGGATCAAGTTTCACGATCAATAGAGGGCTGCATTAAACTTGCAGAAACCGCTCTCAGCCCATCTGCGCCATAGCAGAACCCTAAAGCACTAAACCCACCGCAAAAGAGGTCGGGCGATATCCTCTCAGGGATCGATCGGGTAAATTCAAAGCTTGCCGACTGCATTAAGGTGGCTGAAAGCACTCTGCAAAACAAAGCGCAGAAATCGGGAGGAGGAATCTGCGGGAGAGCTGGTGAGACAAACCACCGGCTTGTTCGAATAGGACTGTCTATCTCCAGGATACCTCAGAGCCCTTCACCGAAAGCTGCTCACACTCGGACTCCGAAACCAGTCGAGTCCAAGTTCGATCAGGACTTTGATCGCTTCATGAACGGCCCGAGAACTTTGGACTGTTCGACGATCTTGAAGAGTAGTCAGACAATGTCAAGCTGTTCATGGACGCTATGGCCAAACCAACCGAGCATGCTGACGCTCTTTGGGAACTGGCCAAGCTTAAAAGAGGAAAAGCCAAGGCTCCAGAACAACCCAGTGATTCAATCTATGATAAACCCTGGTTCAAGGAGCCTGAGGGGCTGACTCCTGCCCAATCATGGCTATACTGGATGAACGAGAACGCCCTCCGTGTAGAGATGGGCATACCGCTTCTCACTCACCCAAAGCATACACACTCTAAAATCGGTGGGCTAACCAACTCCGAATCCGAGTACTCTTCCGATCTGGAGGATTAGCTGGATAACCTAATCCAGTACAGTAAACAAGTCGAGTCCAACTCGGCTAAGAATCTCAAGTCCGATAAGGTCTCCCTCCCTAACCTGATTATATATGCAACGCCGCAAGGACGGACAGTGCATCTTAGGAAGGCACAAGATCCCAACGCCTCCGGCTCACAGCCAGCGGATCTGCCCTCCCAACAGAGCACTCCTTTAGATCCGTCCTCAGGCAAACAAGACCAAGAAGTTCAAGACCTTTGCCGTGAAATCCTCATGGTTCGTATCGCCGAAGAACCTGAGGGTGATCCCACGGAGCGTCTCAACCTCGACGACTACAATTCTGATGATTTCGACGAGTACCTTTCCGACAACATGGAAACTACTCCTACAATCACAGAAGCCCAAGCTACCACCAATGAGGATCTACCTGCTCCTCCTCCTCCTCCAGCGGCGACCGTCACCGTCCAACTGGACGAGCAGAATCCAGTAGAAGACCTCTACGAACGTTGTCGCTAGCTCAACCAGAAGAGGGCGTTTAGGTGTCAGCGCCTCGCTAACACCCTACAAGAACAACAAGGCGACAACTACGACTACTCCAACTGCGACCTCCGCAGTGTGATCAATGTTGGGAATGATGCGCACAACATCATCATCTTAAGGAGAAAAGAACGGCAGGAAGTCAAGGCATACAGCCCTTCTTCCAACTACCGCATCCCACCAAAGGCTTCCGCATCCTTCAAGAAGCACAAGCTGGCAACCATTAGTGCCCTCCTCAGGGTAAACCACGCACCCAGCATCAAGGTGAATCGTCTCAGAGCGGAAACAGGATCAACAAAGTACTGCTACGCAAGTGCTTCATCCACCCAAAGAGCTCTCACACGATCTTCCAGTGTAACTCACTCCGCAAGGCCCTTGGGGCACCTCTCCTGAAGGAGACCCTACCAATAATCTAATCGACCTCTGCATCGACTAGTTCTACCTCGAATTTAGTCAACCATCATATCGACTAAGTTCTTTCTTCGAATAAAGTTTTATTCAGTCATGTAAACCATTGCTCACGTCCAACGAGCAAGGGGTAGGTCTTAAGAGTCAGAGTCTGTCACTTTACAGTTATCGTAATTTCGACAAATCCAAATAAAGTTGATTTCTCATATATCGACTACTTGGCTCTCGCTCACACAACCAATACCCCATCTCGAAAGTCTTGCTCAGCTTTAGAGCAGCTATCGAGTAGTTCTTATGGTTCATACTCGAGTGCTTTTTGGGCATTTACATCTTGGGCAACCCGACGGGATTCGTACCTAACAGTTCTGTCCTAAAAGACACTCTAGTCCTCTGTAAGGACAACCTACTTGCCCTGCCTGAGTAGGTCTTGGATACTCTTTCGGCACCTTCATCTTGGGCAACCCGACGGGGTTAGTACCTAACAGACTTGCCTTAAGAGTTACTTCAGTCCTTGGTTAAAAGGACACCTTACTCGCCCTGCTCGATTAAGTTTTGGATATCCCTTCGACATTTATGTCTTGGGCAACCCGACGGGGTTCGTACCTAACAGTTCTGTCTTACGGATTACTCCAGTCCTTGATTAAAAGGACACCTTACTCGCCCTGCTCGAGTAAGTTTTGGATATCCCTTCGACATTTACGTCTTGGGCAACCCGACGGGGTTCATACCTAACAGTTCTGTCTTACGGATTACTCCAGTCCTTGGTTAAAAGACACCCTACTCGCTGGCCCGAGTAGGTCTTGGATACTCTTTCGGCACCTTCATCTTGGACAACTCGACAGGGTTAGTACCTAACAGACTTACCTTAGAGTTACTCCAGTCCTCAAGAAGGACACCTTACTCGCTCTGCTCGAGTAAGTTTAGGATGTTTCTAGAATATTCATGTCTTGGTTAACTCGACGGAGTTCAAGCCTAACAGTCCTATTCTAGAAATCAATCCAGTCCATTAATAGGACATACTACTCGATACGATCGTGTAGTTTGGGATATTCTCGCAAACAGTTGCATACTATCTGGGTAACCAAACAAGGTCTATCCTAACTGGTCAACCACGTAAACCCTTCAAGGAGTACAGATGAGTTCTTGATACTCTAAAATAGGTCGACACAAGTTTCCCGCTTGCTTAGTTTACTATGGGAATCTTCGATATAGAATCTTTTTGCCTCGAGTACTTGACGAGTACTACTCGCTTGCTCGAGATACAAAGAGAATTCCTATTCTCCCTTAGTACTCTGAGTAGTTGTCGAGAGCTGCCTGTCTTCTTATCTATCAAGAAACTTCTTATACCTCCTAAATACTCAATAAGAGTTCTTCCCCCATTTGGACAACAAAGTCCGCATTAGCTGTGTGCTAATTGAAAACTTTCCTCCAAAAAAGGAAATCTACTCTAAGCTACGGCTTCTTTCACCTTCTAAGTGCTATTCCCACTTGGTTAATACCGAGGGATTCAATCCTAACCGGTTAGCACCACGGATTCAGTCCAGAATCATGAAAACTCGACCCTAATCGAGAATGCAATGCCTATTAAGGCACCTACGGATACAATTCCTTGTATCTGCTTTTATGACTGAGTGGGCCCGATGCTACCTACACTCAGGACCCTCGAGTACAACTACTCGACACATCAAAGGATTCCATAATCCAAATACTAAACGAGTACTTAACATTACAACAAATATCCAGTATTTGTTTCACAGTACTACCGGCCCACACGCCATTTCAAGAAAAGATCAAGGAGGCTCAGCCTTGCTCAAGGACTCTACTATTTGATCAGCCACCCTGGAAGTTTCTGCCAAATACTGACGGAACTGATCTTCCGTACAGTCAGCTTTGGCTCCTCGTCCTAGGGCGTCCAGACGAGTGGTTGGCCAATAAGACTTCACCAGCCCAAGCATGTGACCTACGTACTGATAGGTAATGTGGGAGACAAACCTCTCGAAGGCTCCAGGCACCCTGTGAAGCCTCACAGCCAACGTTAGCGGCTCATCTCCATCTTTTTGTGGGATATGCATGGCCTCCGTCACCTCCAGGGCGGCATCTCTGACTTCTTTCAGCTCCACGAGCTCCTGCTGCATCGAGTCTCGAGATTCTGATAAAGTCTTGAGCTGTTGCAGCATGGATGCCACCTCTCGGTCAGAGTCCTCTTTGATCTTTTTAAGCTTCTCTATCTCATCTGCATTTCGGTACATAAGAATCTTTAAATCCAGTACCAAGCTTTCCTGAATCTCTAAAGATTTGGCACAAGCTGTGTACTCGATTAAAAAGAAAATCTTATAAACACCAAGCGGATCTACTAGTCGAGTGCATATCAAATGCTAAAGACTAATCTTTCTTAGATTGGGAAAGCTTCCTAAGCTTTCCCTCAAGAGCAGTCTTCTCAGACGAGAGCGTTTTAACCCTCTCCTTGAGAGCATTTAGCTCTGTCTCATCTTGGGACTGGCCACCCTTCCATCCCAATGCTTCCTGCAAAAACAAAAAAAGATCAGTATACTACTCGATCTACTACAAAATGTACTCGAGGTATTCGACTACTTACTCCCAGCAGCTTGAAAGCATGCTCCACCTTTTCTTGCGGCAAGTCACTTCCCGATGTGACTTGGGAAGTACTTGCCACAACAACAGCCCTCTTGGTCACTTCTTCAATTCTTCCTACAGTATTTCCTGTGATTTGGGAATCTAAAGGAAGAACATGCTACTTAATCACACTAAGAGCAAATAAAAGGATACCTTTCTACAAGGCACTACAAGCTTACCTGCAGGGGTCTCCGCAGGCTGTTTATTATCGCCTCCCTCAGGATGCTTCTCGCCTTCTCCTTCTCCTGGAAGCCTGCTGCTTCCGCCATCTTCTGGGATTTCCTCATTGGCCTTCTCAGGATCGAGCAGTGGAGAATCCAGAAGCATAACGTTGGACATCGCCTCCGTATTATGAGCACTCATCTCAGGAGTACTCGGGGTCTTCCCCAGCCCCAGCTGAGAAGCCGAGTGGCTCTCAGCCCCCACGTCCTCTCCCAGGACCGCATCTCTGCAAAGACAAAGTAGTTACAAACTACTAGATTCAAAACAAATCCTACACATACAAGTTCTAAAGAACTTACGCAGGAGCTCTTATTAGGGTAAACCCCTTGATGCCAAATTTGCGGGCAGGCTTTGTGATCACGGCCAGCTTACCCGCATCGCCGGTAATATTTACATCGGAACTACTCGCTGAATGAGTAGCCCCGATCCCACTCGACGGGTCCACTGTGGTGGAGGGGACTGTCTGCTCCACCGCAGCATCATCCCCAGATGCTGAGTTTCATGGCATCTTAGCCGCCGGACTTGGAAAAGCAAAAAATACAAATCAAAACTTGCAAATCGACAACTAGAAAGTACTCGATTGCAAAAACAACTAGCTACTTACCTGTCGCTAGTAGTGTGGGAGGAGCTGCTACGCTTCCTCGCCACTGACCGAGTATTCCTTAGGCGCTTGGTCTAGGTATTAGCACTTGGAGTGGGGCTGTGCTCCCCATCACTCCTTTCCCCAGACGCTGCCTCATCTGCACAACCAAGTCTGGACATCAGTCCTATTTATATGAAACCTCATATGAGCATACTAAGATTTGATTAACAGATCGAGGAAATTAGAAGAACAAAAGGGCAAACAAATGCCTGGTAGCGAAGGACTACTCTTAAACGAATCCACGTCCTCCTACAGAAAGCAAATCCTATCAGATTTACACTATGGTAAAGTACTCGATTTCTACGTATCGACTACTCTTATCAAGTACCTGCTTCGGCGGATTCGCAGCAGAAAATGTACTAGGAACAACTGGGATTTTCTTTACATTCTTCAGAAGTCGTTGTACTCGACTAAAAACTACATCATCCGAGATCTCTTCCTTCGAGTATCTTGACGGATTAGTTGTTCCCTGATACTGGAATCCAAGCGATTCCCGATCCTGCAATGGCTGGATCCTTCTCTTCATCCAGTCAAATACGACCGCCTCTCCAGTTAATAAATTTTGTCTCAAGAAGGCAATCCACTCGAGTAGTTCAGAGATCTGACTCTCGTCGACTGGTTTTTTATTCCACTCGGGCCATTGGATTGGAGGGCCGGGAGTAATGGATGGAAAACTTCTTGACTGGTTCTCGACATAGAACCACTTGGGTTTCCATTCGATTACTTTATTACTAAGGTTATAAGGGATATACACTCTATCCTTTCTTTGACTAAGTTGGAGACCCGCGCCCCTACTACATCTAAGACGAATCTGTCGGGCTGCGGTTTCAAATGAAAAAGAAAGCAAAAGAGTTCGAAATGGGGCTCGATGCCCAGAAAAGCTTCGCATAAATGCACGAAGATGGAAATATGAACAAAGGAATTTGGGGTCAGATGATGCCATTGGATCCTGTAATAGCGCAGGAGTTCAGAAAAGAAAGAAGAGCAAGGAAACCCCAATCCTCGTTCCAAATATGAGGTAAAAGCAATGATTTCCCCCGTATTTTCATACGGATGATCTTTCCCCAAGGCAGGACGCCATTGGATAATAGACCTGGGAACTAAAAGACCCTGCGACACCAAAGAATCTAAGTCAGATTGAGAATACTTACTTGTGTTCCAACCCTCATCACGGGTTGGCTCTGCAGCCACACCCTTCCCCTTGGTCGCTTTCTTGGGGGCCATCCGGAAATCTACGGATCGCTTCACGCGCATACACCGGCGGAAACCCTAGGGCAGAAGTGGGGAACAAAAGGAAACAAGAGCTTTGGATCTGGGAGCTTGAGAGCGAAGACAGATCTAAAACAATAAAAACAAGTGGCGGCCGGTGGGGTAAAACCTAAATTACCATTTCATTTTATAATGGCGGTGGCAACATGGTAAAAACACCCAACAGACCAACAGTCCGTTGCAAATTTTGGATAAAATGGGATTTTCTGAGACATTCCTTTTTCTGAGATTACATTCTAGAAAAGAAAACACTCACATCCCTAGTCGACTACTCGACACTCTTTTCCTTAACTGGGATTACATTCCAAAACAAGGATAAGTACTCGACACAGTACAACTACTCGACATTATAATTCAAGTACTTTTTCTAATTAAATTTTACAATGACTCGGACTTGCATGCCCATCGCCTGGATCTCTTGGAGCTTCTAGTCGACACCTACTGCAGACTAGATCGGTCCAAGGCCATGACAAAGTACAAACTTGTTATTCCCACTAAGGGAATAATGATACTCGTACTCTGGGAGGAAAGTTTCAAGAATTTGGAGGTAGATTACAGTAATCACCTCGCAAGTCCTCTTGTAGCATCTTCTGGAGAAACTTCTCCTTCTCCCAGAATATGTTGTGGCAAGATTAAGCTTCCCTACCAGAGATGTCAGTTCTTGGGCACCCAGAAACAGGCAACCCCAAGGATGTGACACAACAAGACTCAACCTAGCGACCCCAAATCTGCCTCATTGGAAGATACAAGGACATGATGTCCAGCATGGATCCGATGAGAACATTGGGGATGCAGGAGGAGGCAGCAGAGACTTCTCTTGTCACTCGCAAGTTCTCTTCTAGCATCTTTTGCTGGGAAGAAGTACACAAATCTCAGGAGGGCGAGAGCAAGAACACCAAGAAAAAGCCATGGCTGCTACACTTCGGTGCTTCTGCTAAGGGCCTCTCTCCTGCCTTTTATAGCCACAAGGGGGGCTTACTGAGGGGAACCCGTGAATCAATAGTGCACGTTTCACGGACACATTCATAGCATCATTCACGGATGCAGTCAAAGATATAATAATGCAGATTCTCCAAACAGTAACGTCCCACGTGAGCACTGAATAAAGAGTCGTACATCCCGGATTTTATTCCTGAAGTTATTTCGGGTGCAATCAGTGTGGCGGATCCAATTGTATCATTTTTGTGGGATTTTACCCGAAAAAGAGATCTTTTCGGATTCTGAATCTGTTGAATCCTGCAAATAATTAGAAGGATAAAATCTGATGCCACATCTTAAATCCTTAATTCCAAATCTACGCTCGGGGGCTACTCGCAGCAAAAGGGATTTTGATTTAAGGCTCGGGGGCTGCGGGATGTTGGCATCAGAGATTTATTTTTCAATTTTTTTGGAAAATAAAGAAGTAAAAAGACTGAAGTGACCCTCAGCCTGATTCTATGATTCAACCTAAGGCTCGGGGGCTACTCCATATGGAGCGCGAGTACTTCGCGCACCATAGATGATCAACATTTTGGGGCTTGAGCACCTCACAGCCTCGAAGCAAACGAAAATACTTGAAGGACTACTTGACGTATCTGAAGGAAGGACCAAAAGCAACCAGAAGGGTGTTCTAACTACTTGAAGTACTTGAAGACGCCCAGCCAAGTACTCGACGCCTGCAGGACTCGGCTACGAAGAGCTCGGGGGCTTGTCAGACCCGGGACAGCGGGACTGCTTATAGGCATAGAATGTTCTAGAGTAAGGGATAGGTCATGGATGTACCTTACCTTTTTTGTAACTATACGAATAGGCATAGAACTAGCTGCAGTATAAAGGAAACTACCCGATTATGTTGTAGTAGGATTCCAACTGTACTCAGCTAGGACTTTCCATGTAACCCTTTCCCCCCGGATATATAAGAGCGGGCAGGGACCCCCTCCAGACAATCATCAACACCTAAGGCAATACAAACCACACAAGACGTAGGGTATTATGCAAACTCGCGGCCCGAACCTATCTAAATCTTTGTGTTCCTTGTACCATCGAGTTCTAGAGCAGTCGATCCTTACCTACAAATCCTACTGCTAAGGGTATCCCTGAGCATGCTTGGTGGTAAACACCGACAGTCACTCTCCCAGGAGAGGCGCCTAGATCCCCACCTCCTGAGGGACCCCCATGTCCCAGCGACTATGCCGGGCGCGAGCTCGGTCACGAGCAGTAGGGGATCTTGATCTGTCACGGAAGCCGGGTGCGGAGACGGCTGAGTTGGCATCATTGGCGGGCAAGCAAAAGTGTGCAGTGGTGACTGGCCAGGGAGGAGGAGAGCTTGCTGGATTTGAAGCATCTCCATGAGAGAGTCAACGTTGGTGGTAGGAATTGTGGAGGTGACGTTGAGTCCCAAACTTGCAAGAATGGCTTGCGCTCTGAGCTGGGAGAAGAATTGATTGGAGTTTGGCGCGGCAAGGGAAGAGCTGGTGGGTGAGCCAGAAGCAGGAGTCTGATGAATACTGGGGAAGGGAAAGGCAGGGGAATGTTGGAGGGGCCCTCATTAATGACCCCTTTGCCCTTGGCTTCCTGGGAGTGCTGGAGTGACGGATGTGTATCTGGAAGCTGGCGCTGGTGCATCTGGTCTTCAACATTAGGATGGATTTGCCCTCTTGGATTAGCCTGTGCAGTGGTCTGAATCTTTGGCTGGTACTGCCTCTGGTCAAGAGTGCCCCCTTGGATTGGCATAGCTTGCTGCTGAGGGGTGGGGAGCAGGATCAGCGTTGTATCTGCTTGAGTGGAAACCTACACTTGGACCTGCGTCTGCTGAATGTTGAGATGAGTGAATTGGAGCATATGCTGAGTGGAGACATGCTGGACTGAAGCTGGCTGAATGAGTGGTTCGGAGTTCACAATCAGCCCCTGTGTGTTTGCATTCTGAATAACTTGCAGCTGCTGAGTATCAGAAGGAGGAGCTTGGACAACTGTGTGAGCAGCATTACTACTAACCGGCGTAATTTTGTGAATGTTATTAATTGGTTGGGTTCCTTGCTGATCTAGCATCATAGTGTCTTGATTATCTGCTCCCTGAGTAGGTGGAGTGGCTTCAGCAATGTTGGTAGGAGGGAGGTTGCCTCCAGGAATAATAATGCCTGCAAACACTTGGAATTTTGAACCGAGCTCTTATGGGTCTGGTATTTTGAACCGAGCTCCCTCCCATTCTGATGCCTGCAAACACTTGTCTGAGAGTGTTGAGGGGTGGAACAGAAAGCCCTTGGAATGAGGTGATCTGGTTCTCAACCAGTTGCATGGGTATACGGCTCCACTGCGCCATCTAGTTGCCATAACGATTAAAACCTTGGTTCCCACTAGCAATCATGATTCTTCTAACTCTTCCTGGGCAATGTTCAGCACTGTGGAAGAATCTACCATAATAAGTACATATTCTTTTAACCTTTTCATAGTGCAGCCAAATGATCATGATACCCATGTTAGGAACAGAATGAAAAATCTTGTCTTTTGCAGGCTTGGTGACATCAAGCTTAATTCTAACTGGAACATAAAGTGGATCATGGCTGAAGCTCCTGGGGTTCAGTCTATGCCAGTCAGAAGCATGGCCGATGTGCTGAATTATTCCTTTGATCCTATTTTCAGTTCTGAGCTCTCTAGGTATATCATATAGTCTGCAGAAGTGTCCAGATATTGGAAAGCATAATCATCTCTATCTCTATCAGGCACATACATTTCAATAAGCAGATTATGACTACGCAAAGTCCAAGGCTGACCTCTGATGATTGACATCATATCCCCTTCTGTATCAAAGCCAGCAAGAAATAAGTTGGTGGTTACCTCATCTATGTTCCTGACTCTGCCTCTCCAGAGGTTAGTGAGGTCTGATCTGGCTACATCTTCACTAATGGGCGCAGCATTACCAACAGGATCTGCCACCATCTGCAAGAGGTTGAAAGGGTCCGGTTCACGGCTGCTGCTCGGAATGGCACGTGTCGCCGTCATCTGAAGGGCTTCAAGTGACCTGATGAGTTCAATGTTGTCTGATTGGGGATCACGTGATGGAGGAGCATCAGCACTGTGATGAGGTGTAGGCGGAACAGTGGAGATGGGAGTTGTGGTGATGAACGATCCGAGACGATGAGGGGGGAGCGAGAGGGAAAGGTGGATCGGGTGGGACATGCTCCATTGTCGGGGGGTGGGGGGGACCAGAGCATTGGGGTCGTCGTCGTTCATGGCGGGGAGTGGCCGGCAGAATCGTAAAACATGAGGGAGAAAGGTGAAAGTGGTGGTCGGGCGCAGTTGATAAAGCATGGTCACCTGATTGGGGCAGCGGAGTCGAGGTGGTCCTGGGTGGCGGCACGTGGCCACGAAGAGCGGTGGAGCAGGAGGGCAAGTGTCGCCGCCGTCGCTGAGGAGGGTGTCAACGCCGCACCGGTTCCAAGAGGATCCCACCACAGAAACAGACCAAGACTGGGTGGAAGGGTAGATCGGAGAAGGAATAGCAATCCAATCAGAGATCGAGATGATCAAGCGAAATTAACAATGGTAGATCTAGGAATCTTGGGGGTGGGAAGGGAGGGTGGGGTACGACATTTCGCCCAGTACTACTCAGAGCTTGCTATTCCATCATCAACACCACCGTGAATCAAATTAAGATAAGCCGAATTGGATGGTGACGAGATCACTAAAACCATGCTCCATTACCAGCACTACTGTAAACACCAATGGTGTCGCATAAAAGAGTTTGTTTGGTTCCCCATTCAGATAGTGGAGCGAGCACAACTCGGATTCTACTACCCAACGAACTCGGTTTGATTCGATCGCTCCATGCAAGTTTATACTTTGGGTAGCTCGGTTTGATTCGATCGCTGCATGCAAGTTTATACTAGACTTTTTTAACCACGCATATTCCACATGGCTGCATACAAGTTCACAACCAGCAATGATAATGAAAACAACAATTCAGAGGGAGCTTGACACAGTAAAATAGCAAGATAGGTAGCTGAGATTTCATTTAGATTACATCGCACAACACAGCAGCAGGTCAGGGTGATAATGATAAAAGATACTGAGAAACAAATTCGGTAAAGGCTCTTCTTAAACCTCTGAGCACACCACCAACCTATGTTCAGCACCGCTTTTCATCCATGGTGAACTCGAACTTGATGTCTTCTTTGCCATACTCCATGCCAGCAACTTGCACAAGGCTCTCCTGGTAAAGCACATGGCGCACAAATCGTTCTACAAAGGCACAAAGCTATACTCCACTATGTTGACGCAAAAATCAACACACTGGAATCCGAGGGCAAGTGTTCGCCGAGTCACGGAAAGTCAACCAAGCGTGCCAGTCAATTTGATCTGAAATTGACAAGTGAGAAAACAAAGTCAAATTCGAGAGCGTATCGGCTG
Source organism: Panicum virgatum (assembly GCF_016808335.1). Classification (NCBI taxonomy): domain Eukaryota; kingdom Viridiplantae; phylum Streptophyta; class Magnoliopsida; order Poales; family Poaceae; genus Panicum; species Panicum virgatum. The sequence continues at coordinate 23,315,363 of NC_053151.1, read as the reverse complement.
GGATTCCGAATATCTCTCAGATGGGCGTATCAGCAAGCTTTGCCGATACTATAGATGACAAAAAGATATTAAATCAAGCGCGTAGTAAAAGAGCGCATCGGCAGGATCAGCCGATGTACTAAACGACAAAACCGGCTTTGAACAGCCGATTGCGTCTGTATGACAAGATCTAAGCTACGAATGTGTAACTCAGATGATGTGAGCTAAAAACAGATCTAAACCGGCTCTTGAGATAACAAAAGTGTTACTCCAAAATCTAAAGCTGATTTAGTATGTTTTTAGATGTGATAATGGCTAAAAAGCATAGGAAAACCTACAAATCTAGCCGATATCGATAATTGGTGAATAAATCTAGACGAGACGACAGCGATGCGCCCGGAAGTCAAAGTCTAGATAAACTCGATAACTTTTGAATAGATTTGAACGAAGCTACAGCGATGCGCCTGGTAGCTAAAGCTCAAATATACTCAGTAAAATAAAAACTCACCAGCAAAGCAAGTCGCTCGAATGTGAGGCATCCTTGATTAACTTGAAAGAACTCGTCGAAAAAAGAAAAGAAAAGAAAAGGTGAAGTCGCCGAAAAAGTGCAAAGGAATTGTAAAGTTTGTTGTATTTGGATGTGTATCAAGTTTTTCCGGTCCCTTAGAACTTATATATATAGCCTAGCGCTATCAAGTCCTAACCGATTACGGCAAACATTACTTGACCCTAAAGAAAAGAGTATCTAAAAGATAAACTACTTAAAATAATACAACCGAATCATCAAGATTCTCGTAGAGTCCGGATCCTCTTCTCCTTCCTTGACTTCATCGGCAACTCTCCATCGGCCGAGCACCAGAGCTAGCGGATCAGCATCGTCGCAGAATATTCCTTTGGCCCATCGGACGGACTCCATCGGCCGATTCCAACCCTGTGCATCTTTTGGATTCTTCCAAATCGGCCACCTTCCCTTCACAAAAATCACCTTCCTTGACACATGTCAAAAAACGGTGTCAACACATGCCCCCCAGTTTCGGAATAATTTATTTTGTTCCGAAATTACTCCAACCAGCATTCAAAGCCATTCCTCGTACCCTGTGCACACGGCTTACCACGTACAACTAGGTAAAACTCTTCTTTGCCCCTGGCCTTTCGCTTTCCATCTGCGCCAATTCACCTTCCGTCTTTTCACTTACCCAGACTGGGCCATAAATATTACCCCTTGACTCTGCATCGGCAACAAGTCTCCATTAGCTACAGCACCTTCTTCCTTCTTCATTCAGCAAAGACCCTAGGTCTTCCTGTAGCAATGGCGGGTTCCAAGCGCACCGATGAGGACCCCTCTGATATTCCGCCGGCGATCCGCCGCCGCGTGGAGTAAGCCCTGTTCTCCCATCATCGGAGTGCCATGTTTTTGTTCAACTTTCAATCTCTAATTTCTCTACCTCTTTTCTGTGCAGTGATGATGCTTCTTCTGGTTCCTCCAACTCAGAGGGACCCCCCTTTCCTTGTGTTCCCGAGAGCACCAAGGAGTACATTCGCCAGCTCCTTCACGAGAAGGACGAAGCTCGGGAGAATTACACCCAGGAGACCATCAGGTCTCATTATCTCGCCTCCGAATTGGAGGCGGCACAAGCCGACAGGGCCATTGTCCGGGCCCAACTTACAGCCGCCGACTCCAGGGTCGCCTGTAAGTCACTCCTCCTAAAGCATTGCTTTCCCTTGCTTCACCGATCTCTTTTCTGACCCTTCACTTCAGTTCTGGAGTCGCAGATCCAAGCCCTCCATGCCGCAGCCGCCACCCTGACCGGATCGGTGAACGCTCGCGGCAACACCGTCGCCGCCTGCTTAGAGGACATCCCCAACCGCGTCCTGGAGGTTGTCGGACATGGAGTCCGCCGCGGCACCGCTGTAGCCCTCGCCATAGCTTAGCTCGAGTCCGGCCACGACTTCCTGCAAATCAAACCGGTCCACTTCCCGCTGGGCAGCGAAGACTGGTGGGCCTTCGAGGAGCTCACCGACGACATGGAGATGGCAGCCGATGCCATCTCCGAAGATGTCAGCATAGAGGCGGTCATCGGCAATGTCTTTGCCGATGATTAGATTCCTAGGAGTAGCATCTCCCTAGAAACAACTTTTGCTGTATCGGCCAGATCATCTGATCGGCCATTTTGTAAATGATATTATTAACGAAGTATTTCCCCTTTCTTGTCGATTTCCATTGCAACTTCTCACTTGATAACGCAAAAAACCAACCCTGACCTGAATCTGAGTAGCTTGGATTGTGTGAATTTTTTGCACTAAGGGCGACACATATCGTGTCGGCCATAACAATTCAACCGATCTGAGTAGCTTGGATTGTGTGAATTTTTTTCACTAAGGGCGACACATATCGTGTCGGCCATAACAATTCAACCGATAACTCAATTAATCGGCTATCCATCCACCCAAACGCTAGGGTAATACTTCTTTAAATATTTTCCGTTAAGAGCTCTAGAATACTCTTCCCCTTCGAGTGTCTTTAAAATATAAGCATTGCCAGGAATGCATCGGTTTACTCTGAATGGTCCCTCCCACGTTGGCGACCATTTGCCGAATTTTGAACTCTTTGTTCCTATCGGCAGTATCAACTTCCAAACCAATTCCCCTCACTCAAAGGTTTTGGCTTTTACCTTTTTATCATACCATAGGCTAACTCTGGCTTTATTCGCCTCAACATTTATACGAGCCTTCAGCCGATGGCCAGCCAAATCCTCTAATTTATCTTTCATCAGAGCAGAATATTCATCGGCCGTCAATTGATTCTGAAACGTGACACGCCGCGAATCAAGTTTCAACTCCCATAGGAGAACAGCTTCATGTCCGTATACCAAATGATATGGAGACACCTTTGTAGCACCATGACAAGCCATTCTGTATGCCCATAAAGCTTCATGAAGCACAGTATGCCACTTTCTAGGATATTCATCAATCTTTCTCTTGATCAATTTGATGACCCCTTTATTAGATGCTTCTGCCTGACCGTTAGCTTGGGCATAATATAGAGAAGAATTCAGTAATTTAATCCCCATTCCAATAGCAAATTCCTCAAATTCATCTCTTTCGATGTAAATTTTTTTAGAGGAATTGCTTCAACCCACTTGGTGAAATAATCAGTGGACACCAAGATAAACTAATGATTTTTACTGGATGGAGGATATATCTGGCCGATCAAATCAATTTCCCATCCCCAAAACGGCCACGGCTTGATTATGGGATTCATGGCTGACGCAGGATATCTTTGCACGCTCCCAAACTTCTGACATTCTTGGTAACCTCTGTAATATGTGAAGCAATCTTCCAGTATCGTCGGTCAAAAATATTCGTTCCTCCTGATCACCCATTTCATCTTATAGGCCGATTGATGGGATCCACAGACACCTCTGTGAATTTCACCCATTAACACCTTTGCTTCTTCTTTATCAATGCATTTGAGCAAAACCCCATCAATTGTCCGATAATATAAATCTTCCTCCAACAATACATACTTGATTGCCTGGAATTTGATTTTTCTGTTCACTTTCTTGGATGGATCTTTCAGATAATCAATAATCTCTTTCCTCCAATCATCGGCTATTAACTCCAAGGCCATTATTTCTTCCATCGGCCGATATCCTGAAGCATGCTGAGCCAGCCAATTTGCTTCACTGTTATGAAATTTGGGAACATGCTCGATGGTTACCTTCTTGAATTCTTTCAGCAGCAGGAGACATTCTTCATGATATAATTGTAAAATATCATCTTTGCATTCATACTCCCCAACTAACTGATTGATCACCAGCATCGGCTTTGATTTCTCGAAGTAATTGAATCCCCTTGAGAATAGCACGATACTCAGCTTGATTATTGGTTGCAGAGGCTTCAATTGGAAATGAGAACTCAAAATTTGCCCACCGAGGGGAAATCAGCACCACACCAATTCGAGAACCGTTCCCACATGAAGATCCATCAAAGAATAAAGTCCAAGGAACAAGATCTACCATGCTTAGCTCTGGTCCACAATGTTGCACATCAAAATCGGCTACGGCTTGACCCTTAACTGCTTTAGCCAATTCATATCTCAAATCAAATTCTGATAATGCCAAAATCCACTTCCCTATTCTCCCTTTTAAAATCGGCAATGAGAGCATATATCTAATAACATCATCTTTGCTCACAACAACACATTCAGCCAACAATGAATAATGTCTAAGCTTGGTACAGGAGAAGTATAAGCAAAGACACAATCTCTCGATAGGAGAATACCTAGTTTCAGCATCCAGCAACCTTTTGCTCACAAAATAGATAGCTCTTTCTATTCCTTCAAATTCTTGAATAAGGGCCGATCCGATAGCACGCTCACCAGCCGATAAATACAATTTAAACGGCTTGTGCTTTTGGGGAGGAATCAACACCGGAGGATTTACCAGATAATGTTTGATTTCATCCAATGCCTTCTGATGTTCCTCTCTCCATACAAATTCCTGATCGGCCTTCAACTTCAGTAAAGAACTGAACGGCTGAATTTTTCCTGACATATTAGATATAAATCTTCGAATAAAATTAATCTTGCCGATCAATGACTGAAGTTCAACCTTCGTCGTAGGGGCTTCAACTTTGTCGATGGCTGATATAGTCTTCTGACTAATTTCAATCCCTCGCTCATGTACCATAAAACCCAAGAATTGGCCAGCTGATACACCAAAAGCGCACTTGTTTGGATTCATTTTTAAACCATGCCTTCTTGTGCATTCCAAAGCTCTACGCAGATCGGCCAAATGTTCTTGGTGCCCCTTTGACTTCACAACCACGTCATCAATGTATATCTCCACAATTTTACCGATGAGTTCATGAAAGATATAATTCATGGCTCTCTGGTACATAGCACCGGCATTTTTTAGTCCGAAGATCATGACTACCCACTCGAATAAACCGAGATGTCCCGGACATCTGAACGTAGTTTTGTGGATGTCTTCTTCCGTCATAAAGATTTGGTTGTACCCAGTATTACCATCCATAAAACTGATCACCTTGTGCCCAGCAGCAGCATCTACCAATATATCAGCTATCGGCATGGGGTAACCATCCATCGGCGTAGCCTTGTTGAGATCCCTGAAAACAATGCATACCCGCAACTTTCCATTTTTCTTGTAAACAGGAACCACGTTAGAAATCCATTCGGCATAACGACACTGCCGAATAAAATTAGCTTCAATTAACCGTGTAATCTTGGCCTTTATATCTGGCAAAATTTTAGGATTACATCGCCTCGCTCCTTGTTAATATGGCCGATATCCCGGTTTTATAGGCAAACGATGTTCCACAATAGATCTATCCAAGCCAGACATCTCATAATATTCCCAAGCAAAGCAATCTTTGTACTCTCTTGATAAACTTTTCAGTTCCTGCTTGTATTTGGGATCCAAGTTGGCACTAATAAACGTCGGCCTCGGTCTATCACCATCTCCGATATCAATTTCCTCTAGTAAATCGGCCGACGTAAACCCATACCCCAACTTCCCTTCTTCCTCTAGGAACTCATCCATCAGGACCTTTCTGAAGAACCGACTGCTTGGATCGGTGTAGAATTGTCACTGGCCGATTCATCATCGGCCTTAGCCTTAACACGCCAAACTTGTGATTTGACTCCTTTCTTGTTCAAAGTTTGTTCTTGTTCTTCCTCAATGATTTCCAGCTGGCATAGCCTCTGAACATGTCACTTCTGAGACCTGGTCAATCCTCCTGGACACCACTGAAATTGATCTGTATGATCAGGCTCACGTTCTGGATCTCTTCGCATCAGCTGATCATCTTGCACCCTTTCATCGGCCATCTGCTCTAGCCGATCGTGTGCAGGCATTCTTCTTCCAGCAGGATCACGTAGCATGGCCCTGCCCCCCAGTCGATCATGTACCGATACCTTTTTTCCTAGCCGATCATGCACAGGAGTGCGCTCACACTGATAGGGTTCATGACATGGCCTTTCATATGATCGGCTTACTTGACCATTCCACTCGGGACAATCATATGCCGAAGGCAATGTCAACCCTTCTTCCCAGCAGTAGACAAAGAACGGACACCTCCAATGATCTTGCTCGTGTCGTTCCTCTTCTTCTCTACGTTGCCGTCTTTCACGATCACGCTGAAACTTGTTCAACAGCATTTGAGATGTGACACGTCTACGTGGTGTCGATGAACGTCCAACATCCTTCATTGGACCCTTTCTTAGACCTCATCGGCCGCTATTTGCGCTTTAGAATTAACAGCCCCAGATCTCTTGGCCGATGACGACGTCAGAATCTTGGATTGAGGAGAACCCTCATCTCTGGCCACATCAACCATGTTTGTGGCGAAAGAATGCCCGTCGATCTTCATCATCTTCTTGGGAGCCTCAAATTTCAATCTCCCTTGTTCAAAAGCCATCTGAATCTGCTGTCGGAAGACCTTGCACTCATTTGTGTCATGCGATGTGGCGTTGTGCCACTTGTAGTACTTCATATTCTTGAGCTCGTCCTCCGATGGAATCTTGTGATATGGCTTCAACTTGATCAACCCTTCCAACAATAACAAGTCAAACATCTTGTCGGCTTTGGTGATGTCAAACCCATACGACTCAGGCTCTTTCTTCCCAAACGGACACGTCAACGGCTTTTTGCTATTCTGTATCCACTCAGCCGATGCGATCGTTTCTTGCTCCTTTTTGAGACTCATCATTAGCAGAATACTCCACATAGTTGATCTTCTTCTGAAAAGGCTTCTTGGACTCGTAGGATCGAGTCTCTCTTGTCATCCGACTTGCGATCTGGCTAATACTTATCTTTAATGTGCGGCAAGAGCCCATTAAATGCTGCATCAGCCAACTGCTGATCGGACAGAACCAAACTGTAACATCGGTTCTTGACATCTCTGAACCTTTGGATAAAAGCAGCAACCGATTCATCGTTTATTTGTCTTAAGCTGGTCAAATCGGTCAACTTTAACTCAGTAATCCCAAAGAAAAAGAACTGACGAAATTGTCTCTCTAGATCGACCCAATATAATATGGAGTTTGCCGGCATAGTGGTGAACCAAACAAAGGCCGATCCAGACAAAGACAAGGAGAACAAACGGACTCTGAGTGCATCATGGTTGCCCACTTCTCCCAACTGTAGAAGGAACCTATTAACAAGTTCCATCGTAGAAACTTCTCCCTGCCCTGAGAACTTTGTGAAGTCAGGCATCTTGTACTTGTGTGGGAGAGGAATCTGATCATAAGCCGGAGGATAGGGAGTCTTGTACATAATGGATTGTTGCTTTGGCCTCAAACCAAACTGCTCCCTCATCACTTCAGCTATCTTTGTGCTCCAATCAACTTGCGGCTCAACTTGGCATTTGCTGAGGAGAAACCGTGCTCGCTGCATTGGTCATCATCGCAAGTTGTTGAGCTACATGGTTCATCGGCTGTCCAGCCGATTGCATCTGATGTGTTTGCTGAGCTATCCGATTGGGTGTCTGCTGAATCATCGTCGGCTGTGGAGCTGATGGACTAGCCGACTGTTGCCCAGTAGCCTCCATGTATGGTACACTAGCACACCGTATCTGTCCGGTTGCTTGATTGTGGAATACCCAGTTGACTCCCTTCTGATGCGGAGATTGCGACAACAACACTTCTGAAGGAGACTGGGTTGGAGCAGGATAGCAAGATGCTACTGTGGGGTCATCGGCGGTGGCGCCGATGCATTAGCTTGTGCCATCTGTTGTGGACTCCATGCGCCTTGTGCATTCAGCTGTGTTGCCGATGCATCCTGCTGTGCACCCATCGGCTGGATGACCGATGGATCAGGCTGAGAGGCTATCGGCTGAGAAGCCAACGCATTAAACTACATCTTGGGTGGCGTAGAAAAGAAATCCAGATACATACCATACCCAGTAGAAGGATTCCATCCTTTAGGAAATACGGACGCAGATCCATGTTGCATAGTTGTAGCAATCGGCGGCGTGGTTGAGTAGATAGGATCTGTTGTACCCGTCGATGCTGCAGTAGTCATCTGGGGTGGAGTTTGACTGTTGCTTGTTCCTGCCTGGCTATTTTGATCCGACAGGGCTGCTGCCATAGATATTTCCAAGGGAACATACTGCATCTGATCTGGCTGTATATAGCAAGGATTCATGCACCCTGAAAATGTGCCTTCAGCAAAAGTCTTAACCACCGTATTGTTCATTGTGTTGCCCATAACTATTGCACTCTTGATGAAGGCTTGTGCCACAACTTGGCCAACTGCGTCTATCATCTTGCTTTCACGTTGAGCCGCTGTCAATGGCTGGAAAGATGGAAGATTAAACTTCTTGATCACCTCACCAGATATGTTTGACGCTGTACAACTTGAGGCATTCACGTTTGAATCTCTCCACCAGCTCTTCATATTTCTTCTTTTGTTACTCTTTGAGCTTGTCTTCAGGAACATGAATCTGGTTTTCTTCACTAACTGCAGATTTATCTGTGATTTCCACCATGTTGAAGTTTTCGGTCCCATCGGGCGTGCCAAAAGATGTGTTGATGCAAAAATCAACACACTAGAATCCGAGGGCAAGTGTTCGCCAAGCTCCGGAAAGTAGACCAAGTGTGCCAGTCAATTTGACCTGTAATTGACAAGGGATAAACAAAGTAAAATCCGAGAGCGTATCGGCTGGAATTCCGAATGTCTCTCAGGTGACGTATCGCAAGGCTCTGCTGATACAGAAAACGATAACAGATCGGGTAATATAAACGTGTATTAAAAACAATCTAAGGGAGATCGGCAAGATGCTGCCGATATCGGTATGCAACAGACGGCTTTGATCTAAACAGACACGTGTCAGAAAACAATGCACAAACCCACGAATGTATGGATCTGAACAAAGCTGAGCTTACAATCAATCTAACCGGCTTTGCAAGATTTAACGTGAAAACAAGAGAACTAACAACCGATTAAATAGATCGTGAAGTCGGGTAATTTGTGATTTAATCTAGACGAGACGACAGCGATACACCCAGAAGTCAAAGCCTAAATATAATTCGATAACTTCTGAATAGATCTGAACAAAGTGACAGCAATACGTCCGGAAGCTAAAGCTCAGGTTTACTCGGTAAACAAAAACTTACCAGCAGATCAAGTCGCTTGAATGTGAGACGTCCTTGATCAACTCGAGAGAACTCGCCGAAAAGAAAAGAAAAGTGGCGAAGTCGCCGAAAAGTAAATTGCAAGTAAAAAGTAGAGTTTGTTAGTTGATCGTGTGATAAATCTTTCACAATAGATGGAGGTACATATTTATAGCCTAGACAACCTAGCCGGCTACGGCACACTAAACTTGTTAACTAAGAAATATCTAAACAAATTAATATTGAGATACACGGACTCTATCTTTCCTTCCCGTAGAATCCTTGTCAAATGAAGCTTCTGTCTTGCATTTGTTTCGGCCAAGGCAATTAGATTAGGAAATATTTTATTCTCGACAGGCCGAACACTATCCCGAGGTCATCAATTACTTTATTCACCCGGCATGCACATGCTGGCTTCTTTTATTGACGTCATTCTTCCTTTTCTTTATTCTTCTTGCCTTTACTAGCATGTCCCTTCTTTATTCTGATTATTTCTTCTTCATAGGCGATACGCCACGCATGCATACTTCTTAATTAATCAAATCGGCCACCATACTTTTAAGGTAAAGGCTTCGCCACGGCCCGCCGTATTTTTTTTGTTTCGCTACGGCCGGCACTATCTACCATCCATACACGATAGGGGATCATCCTACCGTCAATTCTGCACTGCAGCACAGGCTTATCATCACCACCGACGGTGTTCCCCATCTCTCTCGCACTCCTCGTGAGGGTGGGATCTCCCAACGTGGAGGTGGGATCTCCCGCCGCTGGCGCATGCCATGACCCCCCGTGAGGGAGCGGCGCAGCGTCCCCCGGTGAGCGGCGGCGCCCCATCCCCCGACGAGTGGCGGCGCCCCGTCCTCCCTGACGAGCGGTGGCGCCCCGTGGGGAAGTAGCGGCCCCAGGTGAGGGTGCCCGCTGCGGCGACCTCCGGCGAGGGCGCGCATGGAGGCAGCCCCTGACGGCGCTCGCGGAGTCGCAGTGACCCCCGCAAGGGCGCACGCCACGCCCCCAGCGAGGAAGCGCCTTGGCGGCGGCTCCCCCCAGCACGACTGCCTCAACATGCTAAAGATGGAGGCGAGCCAGGCGTCCTTCATGCGGCTCCTGCGGCGCAGCCGCGCACGGGCCAAGGCGGAGCCTAGGCCGGTGCTCTAGATCCGCAACCACTACGCCGGCAAGGTGAGGTCTCCCGTCCTCCACCTCTTCCTATGGTTTGTATTTCAGATCAGGAGAGTTTTGATGGTTCGTATGTCAGAGATCAGGATAGTTCCGATGGTTCGTGAGGGAACATGTAATGTTTGTTCATCTTTTTTTGCATGATAGATTGAGGCACACTCGATGGTATGGTGCCAGACCAACAAAAGTAGTACTGCAGCCCATTAACGGAGATTAGATGCAAGATGACTCTGAACTTTCAGCATGGAAAGTGAAATAGTGCATTTCTGCTTCTTTGTAGCTATAGGTGCTATATCAGTTCATCCGCTAATTTCTCAATGAAATGAACCAATGACTGTAACGACAACCCTTATTTATAATTAATCTTTGGATATCAAAATACACACAATTATCAGTCACATGTGTTTGTTAATACATTCTAGGTTCATCTGATGCACGATGTGGGACTATTGTGTTCTTTCATGGGGCTCCTACTCAATCATTTTAGCTACCGTGTGGTTATGGCTCAGGTTAGCTTCATTGAATCAATACACCATGGGAGTAAATACAGCTTATGAAATATCTGTTTGCTAGTATTGCACATTATTGAGCGAAAAATAGGGTTCTAATTCTGGCAGTTTTATGAAATGACTCTGTGCCTTGTTCCATATGTTGCACACATGCACCGTCACTTGCTCCTATGTTGCATCTAGGAGAAGCTGTATGGCAAGGTGGCCGACTAGGAGATGGTGGAGGAGCATGATAGCTAGGTGCTGCTCGAGGATGACAACACGGATGTCTCCTTCCTCATGGTCAGCAACCTGCTCGAGTTAAATATTTCCTTTGTTTCTTGTTGATCGTGCTCATCCCTCATATAAAGTTGACTAATTAGCGTTTTCTTTTGTGTGAGTTTTCCGTTGCAGTTCACCCATTTGTTTGGCCAGCTGGCACAATTAACTAGTTTGCTTGCATGAATTCAAAATTTCCAGAAGCTCATAGAGTGCTTCCCAAATCGATTTGCACTGGGGAAATGTGTGCTGCTACTACTCTACCACCACTAGTTTCAGTTTGTTGTTAGCAAAAGGCTCCCTAGTAGAGGAAAATGCGTACAAAGTTCAGTCAAATCAGATCCAAATATGATTCTCATATTGGCAATAAAAATGAATTGGAACTTAAAGAAACAATTAGAAATGGTTCCGGATTATCCAAAACAATATACCTCATTAGATAATAACATGGTTCTGATTAGGCAATAATATGATTCTGAACCATGCAAAATAGTTTACTAGATTAAGCAATGTTTAATTTATAATTTATTTTTCAGTGGTTGCCTAAAGTACTAGGTAATATATAACTATTAGCACTGGTATTTGACACATAGCCTAGTTCTTTAGCCTGATCTGACCACATAGGAGTAAATGCTATGTGTGCAATCATCATTTGCTAAAAATTCCACATAGGAGCTAAACTCAACTTACCAAAATCATTAGATTCATGAATGGTTGTGCTTAATAAACTACACTACCTTGTTGATGCCTTGATGGTCCTGAAAAATCCCAAATAAGCAAATGTGAGCACAAACAAGACAAAGAAACTCAGTATTATTTGATATTATATGATTTCTAGCATTTAAGTTGAAGCCAAGCAGTTTAGTGATTATTCAATACCAATTTAGTAATCTGATATAGGTAATAATATTGTATTTGTTAGGCAATAGCATAGAATAATTCATTGACTCAACATATTCAATTTATTAGAATTTATTTGTAGGTTTCCAATGCTTGAGATGCGGGAGAGGTTGTTGGAGATGGAGTCGGAGGACTGCTTGATGAGGAGGTTGGAGTCTGCGGAGTCGATCAGGACTTGGTAGCTGCGGCCGATGAGCTGCCGGAGCTCCTTCTTAGCGGAGATCTCGCGGCGGGTGGCGCCCTTCGCCGCGCGGATCTCTGGTATGTGCTTGGTGCGGAACAGCTCGTCGGAGTCGGCCACTGCCGCCTTGGATGGCTGCCGCAGGCATCGCAGCCGCGCTTGCCCGGTGGATCTTCGACTTTTACTGTATTTTCTCACACATCTTTATCCCCCAATCCCTGAATGCTTTCGCATTTGTTTTGGCCTTTGTTTGCTGTGAATTGAAGATCCCTGGAGAATGTCAGAGTTTTTGCTACTAGCACGAAGGCTGCCTCCTAGTGAGAAAGTGCATAAAGATTAGTCAGACCCATTCATTTTTTTTCAGTTGTGTTTAGTTCTTGTTAGTTGATCTAGTCTCTCAAGGGTTAGTTTATCTTCAAAGATCAACATTCATGCTACAAGCAGATCAGTACTATTTCTTGGTAATAATGTTTTTTCTACAAGCAGATCAGTCTATTTCTAGGTAGTAATGTTTTTCTACAAGCATATCAGTACTATTTTTAGGCAATAATGTATTTTTATACAAGTAGATTAGTACTATTTCTAGGCAATAATGTATTTTTTATACAAGCATATCATTACTATTTCCAAGCAATAATGTATTTCTTACAAGCAAATTATTACTATTTTCCAGGCAATAATGTATTTTCTATACAAGCAGATCAATTTTTTTTGTTCAGAGAAATCTTGCATGTTTTTGGTTCACTCGGCATCAAAATCACTAATCCAGTTTCTAATCTGCATTCAATCAGGAACTAAAAAAAACTCCTTGGTCCTGATAGAATTTTTCTCTTGTTACATTGATAATTCTATTGAAATGCTTCTATTGGAAATTCTCTGTTGCGTCTCATGTTCCTTACAACCCTTTTTTCATGTGCAACGAGGAGAACTTATGGCTTAAATTCTGAGACTTGGCATCAATAAAGGTGGTGCCTGCAGGTAAGACATTTCTTTTTGATCTAACATACTTTTTGATTGCTTTGGTTTTGGTGAGAGGGAGAGATCAATTGCACATCATGTATGCAATTCAACATCATACTCGCTAGTCTGTTGGTAGAGTTTGTTACTGATTTACGCTTGTCAAGCCGCGACATTACTTAAAAGCCATGGCTGCTTTTCTTTGCTTCGGTTTAGGCACATTAATATTCTGGGTTAGACAATTCTTCTGAGCAACTCAGTGCATTAAAATATGATTAGGCAGTATGAGGATGCATTAAAGTAGGGATTCATCAAAGTAAGCAACTCAGTGCATATATATAGGCAATAATGTGTTAAGAACATGACAAACCCATTTTAATTCTTCTGAGTTTCCGCATATGCAACTCGTACATGTATTCAGGCAACAATGTGTCAAGAATAAGGTAGAATAATGCAATTATTTAGGTAATTTTATCTCTCATGCCTAATTGTTTTTGCACCGCTACAAGTTCTCTAATCAAAGCATTATTTTGCAGGTCTCCGGCAGCATAAGAGGAAGGATATGTGCAGATTTGAAGCAGATTACGTAGATAAAGCAGACAAAATAAATACTTATGTGCTGTCATGCTGGTAGTATAGCTCAAGAACTTTAGGCATATATGCATGTGTATGTAAGGCACCGGACAAAAGAAGGTTGGGTAGAAATATTTCAGCTTGGCAGGCAGGCAAATAGGGGGAGTCTTGGATGGTGGAGGTGGATCTGCCTGGGCAGCGAGCCTATTTTTTGGCACGCGTGTAGCGCTAGTTAGTGCTACTACTTCCAAAAATAGAAAGGCTATACCGGTTGGCACTACTATTTCCAAAAATAGAAAAGTCGTACGGACATGCTATATTACAGTCGGCTGTAATATAGCCGGGTCCTACTTTTAATTGCCTTCCAAGCAGTAAACAATCTTTATGTTGCACCAACACCTGCATGCGTTCATGCGGCTCTACGGGCTACGCCCAGCCCTTCTCATTGCTTGCAAACTCTTGCGGATATATGCCACTAGCCGATAATCTTCATAATTCAAATTACATCGGTTTTGCCAAAATCCGGTGTCAACACACTGTGCGCCGCTCCCCACTTTTGTACTCCCTCCATTTTTAAATATATGACACCATTGATTTTTTTCTTCGTCTGACTATTCGTCTTTTCTATAAATATTTATGTAAATATTCAAATCTTCAAGTTAGATTTAAGCGACTCTTGATAATAAACGTAATGGTACTCATTTCACTTCATTTAGCTAACTGATTAATTAAATAATATTGGTCAAAGTTGAAGAAAAAAAGTCAACGGTGTCATGTAAAAAAGAACGGAGGAATACCTGAATTTCCCCTGCCTGGTGATTGCAATGGCAATCTTCTTCTTCCTCTCGCTAGGTGATCCGCCATTAACATAGCACAGCACAAAAGCACGCGGTGGATAATATATGTATCCTGTGCCCACATGGCCTGTTAGATCAATGCGGCCATCCAGCGACCACGACCCGGTCATGATGTCGTGGAGCATCCAGACCTCCAACAAAGGGGCGTCATGTCGACGAAAACGGAGGTCTCGCACCAAGCAGAGGCGACTGTCGAGCTCGGCCAGCGTCGCGTGTGTGTACTGGCCGCTTCGGCTTGCCGCCGCCCATGGCGAAGGGGGGCAGCGGGATGCGTCTGAAGAACTCACTGCTGAGCACGAAAGCGAGGATGCCATCCGTGTCACCGTGGGTCCCGTTCGAAGCCCGCCTCGAGAGCAACCAGTGGAGGCGGCCGTCGGCGAACACCGGGTCCGTCTCGGTGGACACGAGCGCACCGCGGATGACGGCCGCTCCGTGGCCGCGCGGCGCCCGCCAGCGGCACTGGCGGTCGCCGACGGTGAACACGCTGCACTGGAGCTCCGGGATCTCCCAGCGCGGCGACGCCGGCGGTGGCTGCGCCCTGACTAGCTCGAGCAGCACGGCCTTGTGCCTCCCGGCAGCGCCCGCGTCGTCGTAGCCGAGCCCGGCACTGTAGAAGTACCACTGCGGGCGGCGCGGCGGGAGGCGGAGGGCGCCGCCGGTGGAGGGGTTGCACACGAAGAACTCGCCCCGGCACGGCCTGCCGGCGAGCACCATGCCGTGGCAGGGCATGCCGGAGCCGCAGAACACCCTGCGGCAGCCCTTGCACGGCAGTGACACGGCCACCGAACCACGCGGCCCCGCCGCCCCGGCTGTGACGACGAGCAGCTGCTGGTGCTCGTCAGGATCCACCGGGACGGAGACGAACCTGACCGGCTCGGATGCCGCCTCCGCGGCCTTGGCCTTGTGGTAGAGGCGCCCGAAGGCGGGCGAGGTGATGAGGCGGTTCCTGGACGGGGAGACGCAGCGGGACACGGCCAGCGACCCGGACGGCAGCCGTAGGAAGATGTCTTCCATGAGGTTGTCCGGCAGAGGGACCGGAAGGGCGGGCGCCGGCGCCGCCTTCTTCGTGTTCCCTGGTCCCCCGGCGCCAGCCTTTGTGAGAACAGTGCGATGTGCTCTCGGTTTAGGTGAAATTATTGATTAATTTTTTAAGATGAGGGCCAGTAGCACGTGTCCATCTCTCGACACGCCACGTGCTAATCCACACCTTAGAGGCACTTAATCAACACAATTCACCTAGAACGAGAACAAACCCAGTAGTTCTGGTACGTGTTTGCCACATGCCCAGGATTAAGCACACATACCGTTATACAAGCGCGTATATTGCCGATGACCCACAAAGAGCAATTTTACACGCTTAATATTACAAGTTCGATATAGGTGGGTTCAAACTTTCTTTACAAGCATTGGGCTCCCGAAAGACATATTAAACATAAACTCAGAGTTTATTGAATTTACATGCTCTCACGGAGTTCGATTATGATAAAAACATACTAAGATAATGATGCCTTGCTCAAGGACATCATTACAGCCATAACGACCAACTCCTCCCCCGCATTTGGATCAGCGGGGTAGAAGTGGCCGAACACCACTTCCGGCTCACCTGCAACTAGATTTAGAAAGCAACCTGAGTACAAAAGGTACTCGTAAGACTTACGCGATTAATTAAACAAGGATCATGCAATGGCTCAAGTAAAAGTTTTAAGGTTAAGTAATTATTGCATAAGCATAAGCTCTATAAACTATCACCTAGCAAAATTAATTAATCTTGCCCAACTCCAAACATTTTTAGTTGATTAAGAGAGTAATATAATCTATAACTGATCATAGCTATGACATAACCCATTTCCATCTCAACCGAAACTTTCTACGAAGAGTTCAACGGACAAAAGCTTGCTCATAACTGAGGCGCGGCAATTCGAATTGATTTAAACCCTGCAAGGGTGTACTACTTTACCCACAGGACACAAGGACCATGCGGCTCACCCAACCGATCACGTCGGGTTAGGGGGTACTCACGTCAACCGTTCCCAACAAAGCTCGATCATTGAAATCTTCACACCTAACTTACGCGTAGAGACTTAGTTTCCACCGGGGCCATCTCTAAACTTTCCAACACATAGGTCCACCCTGGGGGACACCTCTATGCCTCTCTGCATAGCCCTTAGCCACGTATCTAAGACTGTACATCAATGATCAAGTCAAAGAAGGTAATTGGCTCATCCGTACCATTATTTGGATATGTGGTAGCATGGAAAGGTGCTCAAAGCCGACGTCATCCACGGACGGTCCTTAAACGATCCAAGCGGACTATGCCCATGTGACTTTATTCTCTAGGCCATACCATTCCGCTCGAATCTCGATACTACCAAACCCTTCACAACCAAATCGAACCAGTGCAATTAATGGTAACCGGTAAATGTGATCCTTCAAACTATTCCTGTCTAGCAAGCGAAATAAATATTCTAAGCAGGGCTAAGCATCTAGCTAAGTTAAGTAATTAACTGACTAACTAGTGCCAAGAACAAGGATAACAAATCAAAAAAGGATAATGCACGCAAATAGTTATAAGAATGCAATATATACATACTATATATAACCCAACATTACCCGGTGAGATAACTAATTAAATCAGGTTAAATAGGAGCAAAGATTCATGCTTAGCTGCTTGCCTTAGTTAACTTCGGGCTCGACACGAACTGGACTACGGGTTCCGGCTCGACGGACTCGGTGGGCTCCACGGGTTCGACATCCAACGGTTTGGTCACTATAATGCATGAATGCGATGCAAGAATTAAGAAATGAACTTATACGGCAAGCATAAATCACATTTTAAATTGAGCATGCAGAAGACATTATAAAGAGCTCATGAAAATTGGTTTTGTAGCAAAAACATTTTCCTAAAATTAATCATAAATATATTAATTTTCAGCTACTCTAAACAAGATAAATCGGGAAAGGCATGCAAACTCAACTAAACAAATCTAAGAAAATTTTTATAGATACTAGGCATGAATACAAAGCTAACAAAACTAGTTTCACCATTTTGTCACTTTCCAGCAAAACGTTCTACATTAAACCCTTTTCAGACAAAGCATAAGAAAACACGCTAAAACTTTAATAAACAGCAAGGAAACATACAAAATAACATTTTTTCTAAGTAGATCCTAGTGATACGAACCCAACAAAACAAGTTTCGCATTTTTCCTAGATCGGTACGATTTTCTACGCATTTTTCAAATTTGCAGCACAAATAAACTCGTTTGAAAACGCTAGACGTACCCCGCAGGGCTAGCCCAGGCGCCGACAGGCGGGCCCCACGGGTCAGCAGCTCCCCCGGGCCAAGTCAAGGCAGGCAGGTGGCCTTGACCCGGGGCGTGAGCGCGCCCACGGCGCGGCCCGCGCGCGCGGCGCAACGCGCGCGACGTGGCGGCGCCGGCGGACAGCGGCGCGGCGGAGGACGGGCCGGAGCGGTTCGGGGCGAGGGCGCACGGGGTGGAGGGGGCGACGGCAAACCTCACCGGCGACGGCGTGGACGGGGAGCAGCGGCGAGCGGGCGGCGCGGCGGCGAACGGCGGCTGCGGGCAGAGGGAAACGCCGGCGGCCCTGTAGGGAGAGGGGAAAGGCCGGGTTAGGGGCGGAATCGATCGAGGACGGCGAGGAGAAGCTTCCCACGCAAGGAATCGAAGCGACGCTCACCGGAGACGGCAAATCGCGGCGGCGACGGAGCTCGGGGGTGGCGCGGCAATGGCGGTTTGGGGGCTAGGGTTTGAGGGAGTCGCGGAGGATAAGGCCGGGGCTGGGCTTTAAGGCGAGGAGAGAGCGAGAGGGCGGCACGGCTCGCGAGGATGGCCGGCACGTGTCCCGGAGATGGCCGGTGGCGTGGCGACGCGTGCGCGCCCAGCAGAGCAGAGAGAGGAGAGAAGAGGAGGCTGACGAGTAGGCCCTGGCGAGGAAAAAGAAAGAAACAAGTTTGAAATTCGAAATGAAGGTGTTTTCGGGCTAAAAAATTCACCAAATTTTTACTGGAGATAGATAAAATCACTAAGAACACAATGCAATAAGAATCACTCGGAAAGATTTTGTAATTTGGTCGCAACTAAAAGAACAAAGAGACTACTTTTAAAATTCCCTAGAATTTTATGGCTCGGTTCAAAGGTCATAAAATCTTGCAAAAATATTTTTAAATCATCATTTGAAATCTAGTATTTGAATAAAATTTTTGGGGCCAAGTTGCATAGCAAAATTTGAATTTTCTTAACAAACACAAATTCAATCATACACAAAAATTAAATTCAATACAAAACACACATGCACATGATGCTCCTTCATGTCTTAATGCTGTTTATGATGATGTTATTTAAATGTTAAGCATGTTTTTACATTTGAAGTCGTGACAGCTGTAGCAGCACCGTCCAAATTAAACCGGCTTAAATGCACTAACCATCAACTTAATACTTAATCAAGTTACTGTGCACTTAAAACGGTGTAACCTGACAGGCTGTCAGGTAAAATCCCGATTAAACTACTGTACTCCAGGATCACAATTGCACTTAGACCCGTACGAAGACGAGCACAGGTGTTACCAGCATAAAAAAATCTTCAAAAATTAATTTACAACACAGGTTTTACATAAAAGTCTTAATACAAGCGACAGAGTTTAAAACACAGCGGAAGTTTAAAACTAAGTTCGAAATACAATACGATAACTACGACGACGATAAAAGGTGAGCTCCACATCCTGCCCACCGATGTGACGCCAACCTGCCCAATCTTCACGGGGAAGACGGGGCCCACTTGACGGTCCAACCCGGAGGAAGCGGACGCACAGATCTCCTCGAAGTCCGCAGGGACACAACCTGCTCAGAAGGGTTACAACAACAACCCTGAGTATACTAATACTCAGCAAGGCTTACCCGACTCTGGGTATACTTAGCCCATTACCTAGACATGCAAAGCTTTTTGGCTTTGGGGTTCGTTTGCTGAAAGGCTGCTAGAAGTGAATCCTTACTTTCAATATTTTAGCTCCATTTAGTATATCAAGCATTAACTAAGTTCGCCTATTCATCTAAAGCACACATGGTGGAACAGATTATCTTTTAGTAACTTCCAACCAGTCTTTTCCATTCCGTTTTCATTCCACTTTCTTACTACGATATGACAAAGTGACCAAGGTTCTCTTAACCGAGAGAGACGGCGAATCGATCCGATTTAACCTTGCAAGGTGGACCTAACTCACACGACACGCGTAAACCCCGTCGGGCCACACACGTCAACTGTTCCCATCATCACCCCGACGTCTGAATCACGCCTGCCAAAACCCGGGTGAAGGGTCCCTCACAGCGAACTCCCAGAGAACTAGGAGGTGACATACACTCCAACACCCGCCATCATCCCACTCCCAGAGTAGCAGGTCGCGATTCAAAGTATCGTTGCAAATCAGGTAATTAGCTTACCGGTTTCGACTACCTCCTACTTCCGGCATGTGGTTAGTACTGTTCAAACTCAGTTAACACTGCCAACAACGGAACGGTCCTCAACCGACTCGGGCGGAGATTTCTTTTCATCCATTCCATACCATTAATCCAAATCATATCCGCCCGGTCTCCATTTCTCTTTATTCCACAAATCATTACAAGCCAAAGCTAAGGGATCAAGATCCTAAACTCGCGAGTGACAGTAATCACTCGACTTCTACCGAATTCCTATTTAGCAAAGCATTTCTATCGACACCTGCATACTAGTACAGGCCCACGGTACCTAGGGAAACATGCATACTATGGTTCCATTCAACTCCTAGAACATAAATGCACAATACTTAAATAAACATTGAATAAATTAAAATAAGGTTATACTCCGGGGCTTGCCTTGCAGGTCAGCGGGGTTAACAAAGTCTGCTGGAGCGTGCTCAACGGCGACCTCCTGCTGCTCTCCTGCTTGTGGCTCCTGGACCGGCTCAGCAACTAGCTCGTGGACAGCTTCGTTCGCGGCGTCTACACGAATAAAAATATGCCATGCACAATTAGAACACAGTGCACTGCATGAGCACCTAATGCGATGAAAAAGATTAACTCAAATTAGCCTGAAGTGTTTCCTTCCAAAAACAACTACTAACTTTGCTTAGAGCAGCAAGGATTAAAACCGGAGTTTGTTTTGTTGAGGTACACATATATGAAATAACAACTAACAACATTTATATAAAGAAAAGAGTAAAGCTAGGGCACAATCTAAGCAAAACCCTAACTTGCTCATATGCTCTAGCAATAAAAATTTACCAGCTTAACTTGAAAACAGTAAGCATGCCACCCAAATTTTTCTAACATTTAACGACGATCGAAAGCATTTATTTTAACCCTAGAAAAGCAATTAAACAACAATAGATCCCCACACTTGCACATAGAACATGCACTTGAAACTCTTTCAGTGAACTACATATGCAAGAATTAAGCCATAGCAAATTTTTCATAATTTTTAGAGCAACAGAATAAGTCGTAATAAATAAACTAGGTTTAACGCAAACCAAATTTTTCAGCGGAGCAAAAGTGATAAAATGCATGCTTAAGCATTTTTCCACTGAAGATCATGATTTTAGAAACCTAACAAAATTTGTTTGGCATTTTTCGCATTTTTCTGTGAATTTCTAGGCAATTTAGAATTACCAGCCGAAATAAATGAAAGAAAAACATAAAAGAGAGGGGGCTGACAGCTGGGCCCACTTGCCAGGGACCCAGCCCACCCCCCAATCCTCTGTTTTGCGCCGCACGGCCCAGAGCCATAGCCGGCGGCGCATCCGGGAGGCCCGCGGCGGCGCGCGGCACCGGCCCCCGCCGGCGGCGGTCGGCCAGCGACACGGCCGCGGCCAGGGCGGCCTGCAGAGCCGCGAGACGCGCGCAAGGCGGCTAGGGCGCGTGCGGGGCGGCGCGGGGGCGTGCGCAGGGCGGGGGCGCGCGGCGGCGCGCGGCGGTGCGCGGCCGTTCTGGCCGGCGCAGCACAGGACGGCGGAGAGAGCGTGCGGCGCAAGCTTCAGGGATGCCCAGCAGCCTCGGGGCGCGCGGTGGTGGCGCACAGGGAGGCGCAGAGGGGGGTGGCGGCGTGCGTGCTCGGCGGGCGGCGCGTTCGCGGCGGCGCGGCGACGATTCGGCGGCGGCCGCCACGGATTCGGTTGGGGAAGAGGTCGGGGAGAAGGATTAGGCCGCGGGGAAGCTCACCGGGGGTTCGTTTTGCGCGAAGGAAGGCCGGAAGGGGGTCGTCGACGTGAGGGGCAAAGCTCGGAGCGGAGCTTGACGGAGGTCGGCAATGGCGGCTGCGTTCTGGAGCTCGGTGATAGGCCGATTCGGCCGGGAATCAACTCAATCAGGCACGGGATGAGGCGGAGGAGGTGGAGGGCAAGGTGAATCGGGGTTCGGGAGGATCGGGGCGCGAGGAACGACGGCCGGCGCCGAGGATGACGAACTAGGGTTCGCTCGGTGCTGCTCGCTCGAGCTCGGCTCGTCGTGCATTGAGGAGGAGAAAGGAGGATTGGGACGGCACGGGAAGCTTCGAGGCGTCCGCGAGAGGAGAAGAGCGGCGTCGTGCGCGATTGCCGATGCGTGGACGCGCTCGCCGGCGACCACAGCGGCGGTATGGGCGTCGAGGCACAGTATCGAGCACAGGAAGGGCACTGTTTGCTCGTTTAATGATTTTAGCCCGAGCTTGACCAGTTGAAATTCAAATTTTTATATAGGAACTTGAAATTTGGCCAAAATAAAAGTTGTAGAGGAAGGAAAGATCTACAACTTTTGTTTTGGGCGAAAATTGATTTGAAGCTCGGATCGGTGACAAAAACGAGATCGAAACCGATTAAACGATGTTTACTAAACGGACTCGATTAGCGCTAACGACGAATTGAAAACCACGATTAGCGAGATAAATCGTGATTAGCGAGCACGATTAACACAGGGGTGTTACAGCCTTCCCCCCTTAAAGGAATCTCGTCCCGAGATTCACGCGCGTAAGGGACAGATAAGGAGGGAAGATGTTTGTTAACTAATGATATTAGCACTATCCTAGTCTTACCTTCCTCAAACTGACTTACCTTCGGAAACTTTCTTAGGGGTAGCGCATTCAGCGTGAACCATCCCTTCTCGATGGTACCATGTGCCGGACTTGTTTCTGTCGCATTGCTTATTTGACCTTTGACCTTGTGTAGATGGTTCATACTGTGCAGCTAACATCCGAAGCAGATTGCTTGAGTCGCCTCCCGACATACGAACACTGGATAGTATCTTTGCCCAGTTCAGATTATTAGAGGTGCTAACCGAATTCGGTGGATCTTTCCAAGTGGATGAACGGCAATCCCGGATAAAATGGCCGTATTCGCCACACTTGAAACAAGGTTGACACCCGGTGCAACGACATTTCTTCTTTGATCTCATTGAACTCCGAACCGGTGAACGAGTTCTTGCTCTTATAGCTGGGTCGACATCAGTAGTACTCCTAACTTGCCTTCTACCATGTGGAGAGAATTCTGTGCATGTAATTTCCCATCCACTCAAGTCTATGCTGCCTGCGCCGAGCTTGGGAGTCCGACAATTTACCTGGTGATCTTTAAGTCCCATCGGAAGTCGCGATGGTGGCATTAAGGAGTCCGAATAAACATTCTGCGTCTTTTCTTGCTTCCAATTTATTTACGGGTTAGTATATTCTTCAAGTACTTCGCTGTGCTCACTTTTCTTTTCTTTGGGGCTGCTTCGTAAACAAGGGCGGTCGTACATCTTGCAACAGTGGCAAGGCTCAAATTGCCTCATTGGTGCTTCAGTTATCACGACGTCGGAAAGTAGAAGGTTGATGTGCCCCTGACCAGGTTCCTTCCTACTACTTCCCGCTGCATACTCCATTATTCACCTGAGAAACAGAATGAAGTGGAGACATCCTTAGCAGTAGGACAACTTCTATTTCGGGAGGACCCACACAAACCTCATACACATAAATAGCTATACACAACAATGCATACACGAGTTTCTAGCCCAAACTAAGCAAGGTCGTTTAGGGAACTCAAGATTACACATGCAGTCCAAAACTAGAATTTCCTACTAAGGTGAAAGGAACTTCCTCTAGCCAGAATTCGCACTTGCTGAGTTTAGCATATAGCTGATGTTCCCTAAGATGCTGGAGTACTATATGAAGATGCTGAGCATGTCCTTCTTCTGTCTTGGAATAGATTAAGATATCATCAATGAATACCACGACGAATTTATCCAGCTCTGGCATGAACACCGAATTCATGAGATACATGAAGTAGGCTGGAGCATTGGTTAATCCAAAGGACATGACCAAATACTCATAAAGACCATAACGAGTGGAGAATGCTGTTTTTGGTATATCCACCGGTCCGATTTTGATTTGATGATAACCAGATCGTAGATCTATTTTTGAGAATACCTTAGCTCCAGCTAGTTGATCATCTCGGTAAATTAACCAAGGTCCTTTGTCTACCACATCTTGTGGTCTTCTAGCATTTTCGTCCATTAGCAGTTCTTTGAAGATCAATCCCCTGGGTAACTTCGGAAGAAAGACTCACTAGATTTAGGTTCAGTATAGAGATTTTTAGGCAGAACGGCGAACGATAGATGCGGGGAATGCCCATGAGGAGATATCACACCGACACAGTGGTATAAGGGATCATAATTAGCAATCTCCATACCAGCGTGTGTCGAGTAGTACAAGCATGTGTTGATTGCTCAGAGTAGGCTCTTGGTTTCATTGCGGCGCCGTCAGGCATACTTCCAACGAGAATCTCTTGTAGCACATATAGATCGTGCATGTATAAGCATTACAAGATGGAGGGATAGCAAGGAGGTGATCCAAAAACGGGGCATAACATGAGAGCAACAGGGATTAGCTGCCACAGATTGCAGGAAATAAGATTCTTTCTTAAGCTTCACATACAGCTTCCGTCCACCGATGAGATTACCTGATTACCGATCAACAGCGGATTCGGTCTGGTTGGACAGTAACATGAGATCAAGTCCGCTAACCATTCAGAAACCTACGGGAGCTATAAACGAAACCAGCAGACACCTGGAACAAAACTGATGTACCTTCCAGAGACTTACCTGATAAAGCAAATGACGTGATTTACAACGGAATGATTTTGACGCTAAAGGAGAAAAGGAGATTAGCATTACACAAGATCATTCTTTACATGCAGTCAGGGACGCCTCCTGATGACGACAATGATTTTAAGAAACATCCGGACTCAATTCTTGCGAGACTCTTCGAGTAGAATAGATAATTGAGTGATGTAAGATTTTCTGTTCAAGAAGAAAAGGTCAAACAAAGCAAGGAATGATGCTGAGACAAGGTAATCAAGTCCTCACAGCGCGGAGATCGCATCACGAGGAAAGCAAATGTCATTGAGATTCATCACAAGGTTCATGAATAACAAGTGAGGGTAATAAGGAAGTATGGTTTAGGAGGTGTTTTCGGAATATCCTTGCTCAGGATTATATTATCTGATGAATTGCACAAAACATGCTTCTTTATGCCAATACAATGCCACCATGCCAAGGAATAAAGATAAAATGTTTCACCCATAGTGCAATGCTTGATGGCTCGGATAATGATGCACTCCTGGAATGCATGATTGCAAGGCTGGTGCAACACGATGATAAAATGTTCCATGCACAATGGAATGGTGCATATGAATTGATGCATTAGCTATGATGCTGGCCCAATGATGTATACACCATGGTGCAAAGATGATGATGCCCATGTTTTATGCATCTAGGAGGTGCATAAAATATGATGCATACATGCATGAGTTTGCGATGCACACAATACAACACGCGTCTTAGGATCGTTCTCTTGCGTGAGACTAACCTCTCGTTAACCCTATACCCTTGAGAGGGATTAGAAGTTAAGACACTAGTAAGGTTGCATAAAAGGGGATTGCAGTGAGTTATGTCACATATACCTTGGCACCAGCGTGCTCCTAGTGGCTCAATCATGTGGCTGCAGCACACATGAGACCCTAGGTTCCGTCGCGGCATCAGGGTTATGTAACTAAACACAACTGCAAGAGAAATCGATAGTAGCAACCCAACAGTGCCAACAGCAAGATAAATTAACGAAACCGAAGACACCCGAAGTGTACTCGAACGCATACCCGTTAGTCAGCCAACGCATTCCCGATCATGATGCAACACAATGCACTGACCAATGAGGTGATGCAGGATGTTACAATGACTCTACTCAAAAGTTATTTTGTCATGAACCTTTTTAATTTATCCAAACTACTGAGCAAGAATGGAATGTACAAAGTTCCGGTGTTAGAATCAAAATAGCCAACAATATAGATTACAAAATCAATGATAGGCCGATCATTGAACGATGGATTGAAGGACTTTGTTGGCAAACTCAAGGCTTTGCCACAAAAAGTAACAGTGGCTTGTTGGAATTGGTCCAAGACATGAATCAAGAGGTTGACTTGAATAACAAGCTAAGATCTACTGGAAAGGTTCTCATATGATCCAAAGCCGCTGAGAAAGATCTTCTCAACTAGGGTCAGACTAGCAGATTGTATAGGTCTCACTACTAACAACACAAATTCTAGGTGAACCTTTAGGTAAAAGCATCACATTTTAGCAAACAACGCGACAGGCATGACAATCAATCAAACTCAAGATTATGCCAAGATGCATGCACGTTCTATCATTTCTCACCCAAGCAAGTACCAAATATGGTATACGAAGACGATCGGTGGCATTTACGTACTCTCCCTATATATAGACTAGTCGTTCCTACGATCAAGGATTTTATAACGTGCTTATGTGGTTAGTTTCCTGCAGAAGAACACAGAGACAGATATATTATCCATTTCTGGACCCTTCGTGCCAGCACACACGAACGGCCCCCATGTGTCCTACGCCACACGGGTAACGCATATGCAGTTTCCCACATATTCATACATACATTACCATCCACTATAGAGATGGCACCCAGACGTTCGACGCTGAATGGGCAGCGCTGCATACGTCATAACAACGTATTCACTTCCCGTACACTCGCCTTACGGGACATCCAAGGGTAGACGTGTCCCAAGGGTCACGGTCATGGCCAACCGCATGACAGGTTTACATCTCGTAACATTGCCTTATGAAATGACCGTGATCACAATCACACGGTATGAAATCCGCACTCCATATCAGGCGGCAGATAGCGACAGGCTCATTTGAATTGAGCCTTATCACCTCCTCGTATGCTCATCATACGGGACCCGCGCACGTATGAAACACGTGGGCTAATCTAAAGGACTACCCAGAATGCTTACCTTGCTTACCTTAGCGGAGGTGCGTCGTTACAGAAGTAAGGTTTAACAAAAAGTAAAAGCTGGAAGTGCTGGAATAAAATAGATACTTAGATGCCACCTAACTTACATAACATAATTAGGGCATACGAACTATCTATCCTATTCCTTAGCGCATCTAGCGTCAACTTTTCGAAAAACCCGAAATCGTTGCAAGGTAATCACCCCAGTGCAATTTAGAGCTCTGATGCCAGCTGTAGCAGCACCGTCCAAATTAAACCGGCTTAAATGCACTAACCATCATCTTAATACTTAATCAAGTTATTGTGCACTTAAAACGGTGTAACCTGACAGGCTGTCGGGTAAAATCCCGATTAAACTACTGTACTCCAGGATCACAATTGCACTTAGACCCGTACGAAGACGAACACAGGTGTTACCAGCATAAAAAAATCTTCAAAAATTAATTTACAACACAGGTTTTACATAAAAGTTTTAATACAAGCGACAGAGTTTAAAACACAGCGGAAGTTTAAAACTGAGTTCGAAATACAATACGATAACTACGACGACGATAAAAGGTGAGCTCCACATCCTGCCCACCGATGTGACGCCAACCTGCCCAATCTTCACGGGGAAGACGGGGCCCACTCGACGGTCCAACCCGGAGGAAGCGGACGCACAGATCTCCTCGAAGTCCGCAGGGACACAACCTGCTCAGAAGGGTTACAACAACAACCCTGAGTATACTAATACTCAGCAAGGCTTACCCGACTCTGGGTATACTTAGCCCATTACCTAGACATGCAAAGCTTTTTGGCTTTGGGGTTCGTTTGCTGAAAGGCTGCTAGAAGTGAATCCTTACTTTCAATATTTTAGCTCCATTTAGTATATCAAGCATTAACTAAGTTCGCCTATTCATCTAAAGCACACATGGTGGAACAGATTATCTTTTAGTAACTTCCAACCAGTCTTTTCCATTCCGTTTTCATTCCACTTTCTTACTACGATGTGACAAAGTGACCAAGGTTCTCTTAACCGAGAGAGACGGCGAATCGATCCGATTTAACCTTGCAAGGTGGACCTAACTCACACGACACGCGTAAACCCCGTCGGGCCACACACGTCAACTGTTCCCATCATCACCCTGACGTCTGAATCACGCCTGCCAAAACCCGGGTGAAGGGTCCCTCACAGCGAACTCCCAGAGAACCAGGAGGTGACATACACTCCAACACCCGCCATCATCCCACTCCCAGAGTAGCAGGTCGCGATTCAAAGTATCGTTGCAAATTAGGTAATTAGCTTACCGATTTCGACTACCTCCTACTTCCGGCATGTGGTTAGTACTGTTCAAACTCAGTCAACACTGCCAACAACGGAACGGTCCTCAACCGACTCGGGCGGAGATTTCTTTTCATCCATTCCATACCATTAATCCAACTCATATCCGCCCGGTCTCCATTTCTCTTTATTCCACAAATCATTACAAGCCAAAGCTAAGGGATCAAGATCCTAAACTCGCGAGTGACAGTAATCACTCGACTTCTACCGAATTCCTATTTAGCAAAGCATTTCTATCGACACCTGCATACTAGTATAGGCCCACGGTACCTAGGGAAACATGCATACTATGGTTCCATTCAACTCCTAGAACATAAATGCACAATACTTAAATAAACATTGAATAAATTAAAATAAGGTTATACTCCGGGGCTTGCCATGCAGGTCAGCGGGGTTAACAAAGTCTGCTGGAGCGTGCTCAACGGCGACCTCCTGCTGCTCTCCTGCTCGTGACTCCTGGACCGGCTCAGCAACTAGCTCGTGGACAGCTTCGTTCGCGGCGTCTACACGAATAAAAATATGCCATGCACAATTAGAACACAGTGCACTGCATGAGCACCTAATGCGATGAAAAAGATTAACTCAAATTAGCCTGAAGTGTTTCCTTCCAAAAAACAACTACTAACTTTGCTTAGAGCAGCAAGGATTAAAACCGGAGTTTGTTTTGTTGAGGTACACATATATGAAATAACAACTAACAACATTTATATAAAGAAAAGAGTAAAGCTAGGGCACAATCTAAGCAAAACCCTAACTTGCTCATATGCTCTAGCAACAAAAATTTACCAGCTTAACTTGAAAACAGTAAGCATGCCACCCAAATTTTTCTAACATTTAACGACGATCGAAAGCATTTATTTTAACCCTAGAAAAGCAATTAAACAACAATAGATCCCCACACTTGCACATAGAACATGCATATGAAACTCTTTCAGTGAACTACACATGCAAGAATTAAGCCATAGCAAATTTTTCATAATTTTTAGAGCAACAGAATAAGTGGTAATAAATAAACTAGGTTTAACGCAAACCGAATTTTTCAGCAGAGCAAAAGTGATAAAATGCATTCTTAAGCATTTTTCCACTGAAGATCATGATTTTAGAAACCTAACAAAATTTGTTTGGCATTTTTCGCATTTTTCTGTGAATTTCTAGGCAATTTAGAATTACCAGCCGAAATAAATGAAAGAAAAATATAAAAGAGAGGGGGCTGACAGCTGGGCCCCACTTGCCAGGGACCCAGCCCGCCCCAAACTCCTCTGTTTTGCGCCGCACGGCCCAGAGCCATAGCCGGCGGCGCATCCGGGCGGCCCGCGGCGGCGCGCGGCACCGGCCCCCGCCGGCGTCGGTCGGCCAGCGACACGGCCGCGGCCAGGGCGGCCTGCAGAGCCGTGGGCGGCTAGGGCGCGTGCGGGGCGGCGCGGGGGCGTGCGCAAGGCGGCGGCGCGCGGCGTTGCGCGGCCGTTCTGGCCGGCGCAGCACAGGGCGGCGGAGGGAGCGGGCGGCGCAAGCTTCAGGGATGCCCAGCGTCCTCGGGGCGCGCGGTGGTGGCGCAGAGGGGGGGTGGCGGTGTGCGCGCTCGGCGGGCGGCGCGTTCGCGGCGGGCGGCGACGATTCGGCGGCGGCCGCCACGGATTCGGTTGGGGAAGAGGTCGGGGAGTAGGATTAGGCCGCGGGGAAGCTCACCGGGGGTTCGTTTTGCGCGAAGGAAGGCCGGAAGGGGGTCGTCGACGTGAGGGGCGAAGCTCGGAGCGGAGCTTGACGGAGGTCGGCAATGGCGGCCGTGTTCTGGAGCTCGGTGATAGGCCGATTCGGCCGGGAATCAACTCAATCAGGCACGGGATGAGGCGGAGGAGGTGGAGGGCAAGGTGAATCGGGGTTCGGGAGGATCGAGGCGTGAGGAACGACGGCCGGCGCCGAGGATGACGAACTAGGGTTCGCTCGGTGCTGCTCGCTCGAGCTCGGCTCGTCGTGCACTGAGGAGGAGAAAGGAGGATTGGGACGGCACGGGAAGCTTCGAGGCGTCCGCGAGAGGAGAAGAGCGGCGTCGTGCGCGATTGCCGACGCGTGGACGCGCTCGCCAGCGACCACAGCGGCGGTATGGGCGTCGGGGCACAGTATCGAGCACAGGAAGGGCACTGTTTGCTCGTTTAATGATTTTAGCCCGAGCTTGACCAGTTGAAACTCAAATTTTCATATAGGAACTTGAAATTTGGCCAAAATAAAAGTTGTAGAGGAAGGAAAGATCTACAACTTTCGTTTTGGGCGAAAATTGATTTGAAGCTCGGATCGGTGACAAAAACGAGATCGAAACCGATTAAACGATGTTTACTAAACGGACTCGATTAGTGCTAACGACGAATTGAAAACCACGATTAGCGAGATAAATCGTGATTAGCGAGCACGATTAATACAGGGGTGTTACAACAGCCTTCTTCTTGCCGCGACACTTCGCCATCCCTGGAATGCAGCAGATCTTCTTCAGAGATGGGCTCGCCTCACTTCAAGATGCTCACCAGTCACCGCCACTGCTCTCGCTCCTTGGGTTGTCAGCGCTTGCTCGCCATGCATGCATCAGGGGTTGTTTGGTTCCAGGGACTTTTTTAAGTCCCTGGAACTTTTTAGTATTTAGAAGTATTAAATAAATATTAATTATAAAACTAACTGCAGAACTCTGGGGCTAAACTGCGAGACGAATTTAATGAGGTATATTAATCTATGATTAGCGTATGGTTACTGTAGTATCACTGTAGCAAAGTATGAATTAATTAGACTCATTAGATTCGTCTCGCGAAAAAGCACACAGCTGTCAAAAAACATTTATAAACATATTTTATTTAATACTATAAAATAGTAAGATTCCTTCTGATGTGATAGGGACTTCTGAAAAAAGTTTGGTCTTCAGCACCGACGGCGACGGGGCTGGGTGCTGGGCGCGTCTTTTGGTAAATCGTACGGTCTTCCGCATCAACGTGTACTAGTAGATGCTTTTGATCGATGGCTCATGGCTGTACTGTGCGTCCGCGAGCAGATGGCCAATAATAATGCTCCGCTTGGCAATATCTTATTTTTAGCTTTAGTTTCATTTATCTTAGGTAAATCGAAATACTATAGGGTGAAGCTATTTTATAAATTTCTTTAAAAAAAGAAAAAAGTCCAGTTTACACCCTCCAACTATCGTAAAAGTCCGATTTTAAACCTTCAACTACGAAATCGGACAACATAGGCCATCCAACTGTCAAAACCTGGCAAATTTGGCCCCTGGAGTGATTTTCCATTTTACGAGAATTAAAAATATTCAATTTTACACTAAATTTTTTTTAAGTAATTCATTTTAAGTCAAAAAATTATGAAATAGCTAGCAAAAGTTTTCTAAAAATGTAACCTGTCTATTGTCACGTGACTTGTGAGCTATTTAAATCTAATTTTTTTATGTTCATAATATTTGACTACTTACAATTATGCCTATTATTTTTAATAACTAAGATTCAAATGGAGCAATAATAGATATGTTACATTTTTAGAAAAATTTTAGTACTAGTTTCATATTTTTCTGGTATAAAGTGAATTAGTTTTGATTTTTTAAATCTAATTAGATTTATTTAATTTTTTTTTAAAATGCAAAACCACCTTCAAAACCACTCCAAAGGCCAAATTTGACCGGTTTTGACAGTTGGAAGGCCTATGTTGTCCGATTTCGTAGTTGAAAGTTGAAAATCAGACTTTTGCGATAATTCGAAGGTGAAAATTGGATTTTTGCTTTTAAAAAATAAACTCGGGTAAAAGTGAACTAGAAATCAGACAAAACCAGTTTCTTTAGCTTCACCAGCTTCAACTTCACTGCCATAAGCTTGGCATAAGCTATGTCAAACAGGTCCTAAGTACTAACCTCTGTCAGAAAGTGAGAACGTTTCAGTAAGGATGTACTTAAATATTAGTTGAGTTCTCTCTTCTGAGAAAGGCGTTCATTGCTCGGTCTCCTCTTTCTCTTTGATCATTAAACTCATACCATACTAACACGATGGTTCTATCCTTAATTTTCGTTTGAGAGTAGCAAGAATGAAGATGGAATTTATCTTGTTCCGTTAACCCCGTTAAATGTAGGGCCATTGATCGTCCCATCATTTCTGGTACTCGGACTAGGCAAATTTAACCGAGAACCGAATACCCAACCGAAATAGTCAAGAACTAGAACCGAAAGAATTCGATTCTGCTTTGGTTCCATGTTTTGAGAAAAAAAAACTTTCTTAGTTATTTCGATTCTTGGGCTCGATTAACCAAAAAAATAGAGACTCAATAACAATCAGCCCATTTCTTAGGCCCAGTAGTGCACCGGCCCAACAACTCTAGGGCACTGGGTACATAAGGCCAGTCGGCCAACCCACCAATCTCGCCTATCCGCCCATCGCACTCCACCCCTACCCCACGCGCCATGATTACACTCAACCATTTGCAAACATTTACGGGAGACTTCCACTAACTTGATTATTTTAATAGTATTTTAACTTGTTTTTTGGATTAACCTTTAGATTCATTTTAAATTTATTAACAATTCATGTTATTTTTATATTTATTTTATTTTGCTAATGAATTGTACTATTTTTTAGATTCACTTTAAAATTATTGACAATTTTTGTTACTTTTTAGATTTATTTGTATTTAGTTAAAAATATTTCTGTGAAGTTAGAATTTGAACATAATTTCTTTATTCCAAATTTTACATATTTAGGAAAAATAACAAAATGGGCCTAACTTATTCACCTGGGCCTTAAGTTAGGCTAGAGGCAAAGCCTAATGGGTATCCAATCTAATTATCCAAATTAACTATCTTGATGATTCGATTGAATACCCGAATATGTGATGGATATCGTCCATATTATATTAAAACTCGACATCCAACAAGAATATCTGATTTCACATAAAATATCAGACTAAATTATTTGGATGTTTGAATGAGTATCAATCCTTGGTTAGTTGAGCAGTTGGAAAATATCAGCACCATTTTTACTGCTCGACAAATTAGTTTAGCTACTGAATTTTAGTTCCGCAGGGGGTTTCAGTTCTGAAGGGGACAAGCATAAGATGGCTAATGAGTACTGTAATGGAGGAAGCCGAATTTTGGCTTGTGACCCGTCTCAATTTCGGGTTCATTTTGTATATATAATCTAAAGTGAACAAGAACCCAAGCTTCTCATTGATATGCTCTGCAGGTAAACAATGTGGGGCCAATTCCCTATATAGCACCGGAAAAAACACAATTCCCTATATAGCACTAGAAAACTTTGTCTTCCTGTAAGGATCGATGGACCAAGAAGGGGTGAATTGGGCCTTTTTCAAATTTCTAAAATAAAATAAAGCAACCTTAACCTATACAATGTTAGTAAGGCTCAATTCACAAACCGGCTAACTAAGGAACCTACACAAGCTATAAAGTAAACAAGATATAAAGCTAAGCAAGGTAGAGCTAAGTTATGATCTCTAGGGTCAAGCACATGAATAAATTACATGAAAGTAAGTGCTTGAAAGTAAAGAGTTGGCAAGAGACGACCGGATTTTTTCCCGTGGTGTCGATGTGTTGGCACACACCCCTAATTCACGTTTTGACACTCACTAAGAGACTTGTCACCTCTCATGTCACCAAGACAAAGGGTGCTCACTAAGAGTCTCCGTTCACCATCCCGGCGTGGTGGAGCTCAAGCCACGTACAATCTTCTTCGGGCTCCCACAATCAACTTGGCAAGCTCCGCAAGAAGCACCTCAATCACCAAGATCGCCTAGGTGATACCAATCACCAAGAGTAACAAGCTAGGACCTTCACTTGAGCAAGAACCGATCACCAAGAACGGATGCACACAACTTTCTCTCTACTCAAGTCCTTAGCCTTCCTTCTTGGATGATTGAATGATCAAATGAGTGGAATGTGAAGCTCAAGGTGGCTCTCAACAAGAGAATAAGTGTATGAGTGTTGCCTGGTGTCAAGAGAGTTCAAAATGACCCATTGGAGGGGTATATATAGGCAGCTCACAAGGATAGAGCCGTTGGAGAAAAGCTTCCAGAAAAAGTACTCAACGTCGGTTAATCCGATGGCCCCCAAAAAGTCATCGTCGGTTCAACCGATGAATGTAAACTGTCCATTTGAAATACTAGCCGTTACAGCTCGGACAATTTAACTGACGTATCATCGGTTTAATCGGTGAGTGTAGTTGTCCACTGATCAACTGAAAAACCAACTCTCTGGACAACTGCACCGACGCTAACTCAAATCCTTCGTCGGTTTAACCGGTGAGTGTAAGCCTGAAAACCCCTGAAAACTGACTCTCTGGACAACTGAACCGACATTAATTTTAAACATCGTCGGTTAATCCGGTGAACACTGTGTCCAGACTTCAGCAACTACGTTTAACCGACATATAGAAAATTGATGTCGTCGGTTAAACCGGTGATAAGACTTTTTCTTGATTTTATTTTTTTTAATCTGAGTCTTGAATGAAATCCAAATATTCTTGAGATATGAGCTGAATAGCACTTATTTGATCTTCCGAGAACCTGAGTGACCAATGTGTGTGCATTCATTCTTTGATTGACCATGTCCATGCTCAAGTTACTTGGTCTTAACCCCTCTTAATAGTGCGATCTCTACAAAACTATAAAACCTATACTAACATAAGTGTCCTTCTCAACCTTACGACACTTAGAACTAGAAAGATACTTAGTCTTGTTATATACTTGAGTTAAATACCGAGATCGCCTTTTTGAATAATGAATTTTAGGGGCCTCTTTAACATATGATCCAATGAGCGATAAGATTTCATTAAGCTGCACAAACTCATTAGTCACAATAATTATTGTCATTAATCACCGAAACATACCTTGAGGGCCTAGATACTTTCACTTCCCTAACTGACACTAAAATTTTTTACTCACGTCTTGTTTAGTTCCCTTCAAAATTCCAAAACTTTACAAGATTTCACATCACATCAAATCTTTGAACGCATGCATGAAATATTAAATGTAGCTAAACAAAATAACTAATTACACAATTTGTCTATAATTTGTGAGACGAATCTTTTGAGCCTAATTAACATATGATGGGACAATAATTACCAAATACAAACGAATGTGCAACAGTACTTTACAGCTTCACTTTTACGTATCTAAACAAGGCCTCAGTTCCTTTTATAGCACTTCCGTTAACAAGTATTGCTGTGACAAACATGAACAGTGCATAGATATTCAATGGCCCAAAAATAAAGATTATTATCCTACCATCTAATAATCCAATAGATCCAAGTTTAGGCAATTGACAAAAAAAAATTCAGATATACTCTGACATGACAACATGAAAATGCATACAGGGAATTCCAACAGGAACATTTCATAAATAGTGATAGGTTCAATCATTATAATAGGTTCAGACATGAGCAACGTTAGCTGTGTTTAGATCATTTGGCCAAAAGTTTTTGAAAGAGAATCTTGCTAATTTGGAGTATTAAATAAAATCTATTTATAAAAATTTTTGCATAGATGAGTTGTAAATTGCGAGATGAATCTAATGAGCCTAGTTAATCCATGATTAATCCATAATTAGTGAATGATTATTGTACATCACTGTTGCAAATCATGGATTAAGTATGCTCATTAAATTCATCTCACGATTTATAACTCATCCGTGCAAAAACTTTGTAAATAGATTTTATTTAATACTCCATGCATGTGTCCAAACATTTGTTGTGACATTTTTTGGTGTAAAATTTTGGAATCTAAACACTCACACGAAATTGAAACATCACGTTCACATGCATATCTAACAGTTTAGTTCATAGATACACATAACCAATATTGTAGCAGGTTCACGTCCACTGCATCTGATTCAAAAGTAAGGCATGTGCAATCATAAACTAAGTCTTCTTTTACTTCTTGTGCTCATTGTAGGGCTACCAGGGCCTCCAACTTTTTTGCTTCTTGTGCCCATTGCTGGGCTGTCAGTGAGAGCATAAGTTTTTGTCCTTATTTTTTAGGTGGTTGCTTCCTTTTCGTTTTGTCCTTTGCTTCCTTTTCCTTTTCTTTTTCTTTTGAGCCACTTGTTGATCTACAAATATGCAAAAATAATTTAGCAAGTTAAAGTTCACATTTTACATTACTAGTGCACAATAGATGTCCAAATATTACCTTTTGGATACTGCAGATTCCGATTTGGCACTTTTTCCCTTTGTTGCAGTTGCAGATTCCAAAAATTGACTACAAAGAGAAGGAATAAACTTAGAAAATGAACAGCAAGTCATCAAATCTAGATACAATAATGAGAATACAACAACTTATGATATAAAACTAATAACCTAGGTGGAAAAGACATAAGATGACGCTGGTAATTCATCGCCCTCAAAAGGCATAATGCTTGTCTGAGATGATTTGATGGTCTTTCTCTTCTTTTTTGGTGGCCCTCTGCATAAGCAATATTAAGATAGTGACTTTTAAAAATGATGCAACAAAGAGTAGAAATAAACAAGTTATTACCTCACAACCATTAGGGCTGCAATGTCCTCAGGGTTACCCTTCTTGCACTTGTGCCAGTGATGGCCATAATTTTCGGGTTTGCCAAGAAGTTTAATTTTCAATAAATAGCATGAATTTGGATCCATCTTGTGAGTGAAAATAACACTAATTGAGTATGAGCAATATCCTAGCACTACTGTTTGGCAATCAAAATTGATGCATTACCATGGAAAACTAACCCTTGAAGGATTGCTGCAGACAGTTGTTCTTGTACTTCATCGTTGATCCCCTCCTTTGGAGGGCCTTCCCCCTTCGCCCCTTGCTGCGCCAGCCCCTGCGCCGTCCAAGGCAAGCACGCCGTGCCCGCTGACCCGGCCCCTTCACCCTCACCATAGCTTGCCCCTGCGCTGGCCACTACCACGCCGTGCATGCCGCCTCGGCCCTCTCGGGACCCTGGCTCGGCGTTCGCCCCCTGCCTGCCGCTCCCCATGCCAACGGGGAGGGACAAACGGGCCGCGCCTCAATCAGGCTAGCACTGTTAGCAGTGTGGCCGGTGAGCGCCGAAGGGCCTTGGATCTAGGATTTCGGAAGGGAACAGAGGAGAGCATGAAGAGATGAGGGAGACGGGAGGGTTGGGATCGGGTGCAGGGACAGAGGGAGAGGTGAGGGAGGGGTATTTTGGTCCACAAAATGTTTTGACCATAGTCGTTGTGTTCGCTTGGCTGTGGCTGTTGGCTGGTTGTTACGAGAGAATAATACTGCTGACTAGCTGGTAGCTGGTGGCTGGTGCTGATTTAGTATGAGAGAACAGTACTGCTGTCTAGTTGGATGACAAGCCAAACAAACAGATTGAGTGTTTTAACGGGGTAAGATAACATACCCGACAGAAGTGCTAAAGGACTGCCAAACTTTTTCAGTGATATATAGGGAAGCATTTTTTTCCAATGCTATAGGGAATTTTCTCTAAACATTGTAAGGTATTCCATCCTTGCAAAAAAAAATTGTATGCAATTCCAGAGTACTCCATTTCATTGATATGCTACAGAGTTGGCAATTGATAGACAAACACACATGAATCCAAAAATTACAATTGGGTAAATTTGGACTATAAAGCTGCAGAAAATGCAATGGACACAAAACCTTAGCACCACGTTCGGATCTGACCTGAACCCGTATTAAGATAGGTTGCAATGGATACAAAACCTTAGCACCACGTTCGGATCTGACCTGAACACGTATTAAGATAGGTTTGGGCCGGTTTCAGATTTTAATCCGTGGGTGGCCAACGGGGCCCATCAAAATAAGCTTTTTTTATTTTTATATTTTTTTGATTTTTTCAAAAATATATGCTGATTTTTTTTTTTTGCAAATTTGTCACTGTGCCGCCGGTTCATCCGGCGGAAGGTTGTTACCGCCGGATGAACCGGCGGTAAGTGTGTAGGCCCACGGCTGGTAAGTTAGATGGGTCATGAGCCTACACACTTATCGCCGGATCATCTGGCGGTATCTACCTTCTGCCGGATGAACTGGCGGAAGGAGCTACCGCCGAGGTACAGCCGGATATAGCTGCGCTGTAGATGACTGTTATGATTTCGCCGTTTGAAACGGCGATAGGTCCTCTGCCATTTTTTTCTAATTATTTTTTTGGTTCTCTGTCCTCTTTAATTACGCTTAGATATATTTCAAAAAGATAGTAGAGCAAGCAGAGCTTATGAAAATACTTTTTGTTAACTACTACAAATTAGATTTAACTCTAATAGAATGTGAAAATATATTTTCATGAGTTCCAATTACGATTTCGATGTCCTGTCGGCTTGCATCAGATTCTTCTGCACCCCCACTCGTTCACTGTGTGTGCATGTGCTCGTACGCCAATTGATAGCTGTGCGCTTTTCAGGTTACGTGAACCATGCCCATAGATCAAATACCTCCATCTATAAATAGGGACATCACCCCATCTCATACGAAATCACTAGACATCCCCGCACTACCACCATGTCTTCCTATGGTTCTACCTACATTCCGTGGAACAAGGTTAGAGAACCTATGCCTCAAGGAGTGCAGGTTCCAATGTATTTCTGCGGTTCGTTGTGCAAGCTGATGGAGTCCAAAGTTTTGGGCGATGACTTCGGCATGAGGTTCTTCATGTGTGACAACTACGAGTATGACCCACCAAAGCGCTACGGCAAGGACAAACCGAAGGTACCACCTCGCACTATCAAGTTTGCGCCTTCGAAGTACAGTAAGTTAAATCTAACTCGGCTTGGAAATAGAGTCCACCACCTCTTTATGATTTCATACAGTGGCTGGACACGGAGCAATCGACCGAAGCTAAGGAACACGTTGAGTGCAAAGCAAGGTGGGCTGCGGAAAGGTGGCAACGAATGTTGCATGAGAAAAAAAAATGGAGGAGAAGCGCAAGAAAGATAAAGAAGAGATCCAGAAGAGGTTCGCAGATGTGGAACGTCAGCAGGCGGAGGAGCGTGAAGCTGATAGGGAGAGGAAGCGAGAGAGGGCCCGCTGTGCAAAGGAGGCGGGGTCCGAGGCTATTAGGAAGGGAAAGTATCCTCGGTGCACCCAGTAGATCACTATCATTCAATGTTCGAATTTCATATTCCCTAAAGTATGTTAGGTCAAGTTCGAACACGACGTTAGCGTGTTCCATGCACATGCCAGTGCAATTGTTTTTGTAATTTCAATATCTAATTAATCTGCATTGTGTACTTTCTACTATAAGTACCCGTTTCATAAAACATGAGCTACAACTAGACTTTTCAGAAGTATTGGTCTACAAGTAAACTTTTCAGACCAACGTGATGATCCTGGATACAACATTTAATGCGTCGGTGCAGCAGAGAAGAACGTGTTCACCCACTCCGTTTGCGCGAGGTCGTCCACGTCCTGAATCTCCTCATCGTCGTCTATCCCTCCCACCTGCCGGTACTCTGATTCACAAACCTCCATCCATCAATATTCAATTAAGTATGTACTTGTTATCGCAAATTAACAACTCGTCTTAGATGTGCCTAAATCATGTATTGGACGATGACGGGAGGAAGATCCGGCGTCGTACGAATCTATCGGCCGAAACGACGACGAGCCGGGCACTTCACGAATAAGAAGTACAAGTTGATGAATAAAGTTTTACAAGCTGCGGTATTGTAAGTGACACGAGGTTAGAGTATGGTTTACCTGCCGAGTACAAATGTGCTGGCCGTGGCACGTACGTGGGCCGAGCTGCAGAAGCCGACGGTGTCGCCATCGTGACGGGTGGCGGTGGCGGTGGCGGTGGACCTGACTGTGCCGCGGGTGCAGACCGTCGTGACGATGGACCGGCCCTAGGCACCGGCCCCGAAGAGTGAGGTGGGAGCAAGGTGTCGTCCTCATGACAACTCACGGTTCGCCGAAACCGCCCGCACATGTCAATGATCTTCTGCAGCGTGCTCTGGTACTGCGCGGGCATCATGTCATGGTACGTGCCCATGCTCGACGAAGCCTCGGACTCAATCGCTCGTATGACATCATACTAAAGCGAGAAAGTAGTAACATCATATGCAATCTGTTTTGTAGAATGCAAAATCAATTAGAGAAACGTACCGCTATGGCGAACTTCTGGTCTCGAACTAAGGGGTACGTCTGGAACACCGCTATGGCCTCGATTCGAGCCTCTGGTGGAACATACACGACACGTGTGCACGTCCTTGGCAGGTACCACTGTAGGTAGTCCTCGAACGCCTCGTCGTTGTGCGGCCGATCCTCGAAAATGACGTCATCGAGGGCCGCGGCCCAGGAGTCGATGTAAGGATGGACCTTGTCGGCCCACAGCGAGCCTGGTGGCTGCCCCTGACGTGTCCACCTACAATCCAAAGATTGAGCGAATCAACGCTAAATGGTACATTATAAAAAAAGATGAATTATTAGCATAACTATATATTCCATACCTGTGGACGTGGGGCTCCACTGAGTGCACAATCGGGACCGGGGTCTGCTGGTAGACACCGAACTGCCTCATGACCCGATTGACGTGGTACTCCTCGATGTGGATGTCGTAAATGATCGGCTTCCTCGTCATCCAGTACTCGTGGTCTCGCAGGCATAAGGAAGAAAGACCGCTCGGTGCCGGGGCGTAAGTGTCGGCTGCAGTGTACGGAGTCCACCTCACGTCCGTGTCCACAAGAGCGTCGAACTGTCCCACGAAGTCATGGTACGACTTCTTCGTCTGCACGCCGACCCAAGAAGGCTGCATAACAAAAAAAATGTTAACCGCAAAATCGTACAGTTCTGAAGGCATGTAACAATAAGTAAAACAAATGATATAACGTACCCTCCTGAGGCACCACAACAAACCCATCGTAGGTCTGTCGACATCATTGTGGTCTGGGGACAGCTGGGCGTACGGCTCGAAGTCCATCTCTGGCCTACCGACGGAGAAGCGCACGTACGGCCAGAGCTATAACAGTAGGGGACACCCAACAAAGATGGGCTCCTCTGCTGAGACCTTTGTCACTCCCGTGCAAAGGTCCCTGTAAGTCGCAGCCAAAACGGCAGAAGCCCAGCTGAACTGTGGGACCTCGTGAAGTGGAGCATCAGCTATCGACCTCGCCAAAGGAACGAGCTGTTTAGGGCACGAGTCACCCTGGGAGCCGCAGAACAAGACCAGCCGAATAGCCACAGTAAGTAGGCCTCCAAGTGCCTGGCAACCGTAGCGTCGTCTGCGTCAGCCCTTAGGTAGTCCGCCTGCAAAATGGTACGAGTCGTCAATGCAAATACGTATGACCATAAATACGGAAGGATTCAACATTTAGGTATTCACACTGAACTGTAGGAGCCACCTCTTTGTCGGTCCGTGGTTCGAAGAGAAGGGCCAGTACGGCAAGGCTAGGTCGTTGCGCTGAACCCCGGCAAACCGAGCCAAAAGGTCGTCGCGCCACGAGAGTGCCACGTCCTCTGCACCCACAGCTCGTCCAGCACATGGCAACCCCAGAAGCTTCGCCACGTCCTGAAGTGTAGGGGTCATCTCACCGACCGGGAGGTGAAATGTGTGCGCCTTCGGACGCCAACGGTCGAGAAGTGCCGTGAGAAGGGACATGTCAAACTGAAAACCGTGGAGCCCTATCCCTAGGTCGACGTGCAGGGTCTACCATATCTCCCTCCACAAGCCGCGCAATCGGGAGAAGACCCGAAGCGCGTAGCCTACAGCGTGAAAATGAAACATGAAGTTAGAACAAACGGTTACCGAAACAATGAAAATATGTGACAAACGTAACCCGTACCTAGGAACCCAGCGACGGTGTATCGGCATCGTCGATATGGGCACACGTGCCCGAAACGTCCCCAAGCTTATCCCACGGACCGCAGACATGTACGACCGATGGCGCTTGTCGACGAGAGCATCAAGCAACTCAGGGGTGGCTCCTTCCTCGTGCGACATACCTGCATAATATGATTTATTAGAAAATATTTCAGAACATAATTAATAATATTAATCATAATAACATTAAATAATACAATAAATACTAAATGA
This sequence comes from Panicum virgatum, assembly GCF_016808335.1. Taxonomy (NCBI): domain Eukaryota; kingdom Viridiplantae; phylum Streptophyta; class Magnoliopsida; order Poales; family Poaceae; genus Panicum; species Panicum virgatum. The sequence continues at coordinate 23,273,190 of NC_053151.1, read as the reverse complement.
AGTGTAACGTAATAAAATATTAAATAATGCACAACAAATTACATAACATATAACTTCAATTTCCAGTTATAGCAACAAAGTTTAACATAAGATTGCACCACACATTACAACAAATATTCGTACGCCAAGACGAAATCAGTTCATAACGTAGTAGTTCTTAACATTACATAAATTAACATAGGACATGATTCAATAGCGAATGACACACATGACAATCGTTGTCGATCACACAATGCCATCGTTGTTGACACGACGGCCACGACGACCCGTTGGCTACGTTGCCGGATTTGGAGCAGCTTCTGATAGGCCCGCTCCATCTGTGCGGCCACCATAAGTCAATGCCATGCAATCCTAGTACGTATGACCCGTCTCATGGCACTTGGAGCAGAGGAGCACGTCTGGACCAGCCTCCGATCGATCCATGTTATTCCGAATGTGTTTCTTCTTGCGTCACCCCACCCCTTGAAACATTTCTGGATCTGGGTCTGGAATGTAACTTGCATTGTGCCCTGGATCAGCTATGAAGTCTCCTAGGATACGGAACCCATAAATCTCGTGCCTCCAAGTCATCCAAATGGTTTCCTTCATGAAGTAATTTGAGACATACATACGAGGCTGTAGTCCCCCAGCTTTAAAACATGCAGCAATGACATGTGTGCACGACAGGTGTAGCAGCTTTGGCTCGTGACATGAGCAAATACAAGCATCGGTACGGAGAACACACTTGTGCACATGCTTCTCACGCCGGCCCCCATGCGGGTTTTGTCCCTACACATCACCTCGTACTGACGTTCCATACTGCCAACTGGAGTGACCCGGTGTAAATGGGCCTTTTTAAAAGCCGCCTCCATGTACTCGGTAATCTTGTATCCGTAAACTTTCCGATTATCAGCCATATCCTTCTCTGCCACAGCGTACCGGTCTCTAAAGTACTCGCAAGTGCGATATGAGAAGAACTCGACTATCCCAACAAGTGGCAGCGATCTGACACCACGCAGCACCCAATTGTACACCTCGGCTAGGTTCGTAGTCATTATACCATACCTAGCGCCTCTTTCATCAAATAGTAAAGCCTATTTCTCCTTGGGCTCATGCTCAATCCACTCCGAGAATGTCTTAATTGCCCTTCTCCTTTTGCACTTGACATTCGGACTGTCCAAACCCACGTCTTCAAGTGAGACATGGTCGTCCTCCTCTGTATTGACAAGTCTCTTCGAAAGCTCCATTGTTTGCTTCTTTGTCAGCTCATCCAACTTTTTCCACAGCAAGTTGAATTTTCTTTCTTGATTCTGGCTGCATAACCGCTTGAACATCTTCATAAGGGTTTTGTTCTTGAATTGGCTATGAAAGTTTGCCCCCATATGCCTCATGCACCACCTACTCTTTAGGTCCGGCCATAGTGCAGGCCTACGACGCTCAGTACTACCATTCTGTATGTCATCGATTGCTTGTAAGATACCCTTGTGCCGGTCATGAATCAAACACACGTTCTCTACATCTTTCACAATCATCTGCTTCACCCTCTGCAAAAACCAATACCAACTATCCCCTGATTCTTTCTCCACGAAGGCAATCGCCAAAGGCAACAATTGCCTGTTACTATCAGCTGCAACAGCTGTGAGGATTGTGCCTTTATACTTTCCTGTCAAAAATGTCCCATCTATGCAAATGACAGGCCGGAAGTGCGGAAACACCTCAATGCAAGCCCCCAAGGCCAAGAACGACCATTGCAGTACCTGCTTTCCAGGCTTCTAGGCACATGGATATGTTTTCAAGTCGTAATAGCTTCCAGGATTTCTAAGACATATGGTCTGCAGCAGTGCCGGCATATTATGATACGAAGCTTCATACGTCCCCCACCTCATCTCCAGTGCTTTCTGCTTCGCTCTGTAAGCTTTGTTGTAGCTAATTTTATATTTGAACTCCTCCTCAACAGCACAAATAATTGACTTCGGTTCATAACTAAGATTGTCCACAATCAAAGGGTACATGTAGTTAGCTATGAAACCGGCACTGAGGTTGTGGTGTTGTGGTTCTAATTGCTCAAGCAGGCATGTGTGCTCCACAACTTTTCTGACCTCCCAAAACTCCTGTCACTTTCCCTTAGAAGCGTACACCCTGAAAGAGCATTCGCTTCGCACACAACGCACATCATATGCTCTCCGACTGCTCTTAACCACTTTGAACTGTCTTTGCAAAGATAGGGTGGACCACCGTTTTATAGCTTCCTTCATATTGTCACTGTTGGCATACACCGAACCGATGTATACCTCATTTATCTTGTACTCCCAAGGGACCGCTTCACCTTCATTTACACTTAATTTTGAAAAATCATACCCGGGCCAGTTCTGTGGGACATGATAATAATCATCATCATCCGAGGAGTCATCATCGATTGCATGGTTTTGTTGTTCACCCTCCCTTTGAAACTCTTCATCTATCTCGGGAATGTGTTCCCCCTCATCAACCTCACCAGTTGCTTGACGAGGTTCGTGTGAAGCATTAGTACCATCTTCAACAATCTCGAGTTCAGCACCTTCTTCATGAGGTTCATGCATCGTCTCCGGATCTTCCGATACAATATTTCTCTGACCTCCATGTTCTCCACCCGCTTCAGTACTAAACCTAACCTTTTTGAAAGCTTGAACAAACAATGCAAGCGGTAATCCTCGGCTAGTACTTATATTAACATAGTCCCTCCAGTTTTGCGTCCCTTCAAGCGGCAATAGCTCCCAAAACACTGGTTTCCTTCGACTGACCACTGCCATGACAGAGATCTCATGTTCATCTCGATTAAGTCCGAAAGTTTTAAATAGCCAATTGGATATTGAAATCCAAGTCTTTTCTCTTGCTCTGGGTAATTTTTTTGTGATTGAGCTAAACTCTGTCAAATCTACCCCTTCAGGACCATATCTAACTTCTCCTGACCCATAGAACACTTGAAAATACAAATCATCTGACATCCCTGCCAACATTTATGACAGTAATTACTCGTACTTAAAATTTAATCAACGCCAGTAAATCTTTCTGTTATTTTGTAATGCCAAATTTTGACCGGAGTCTACATATTAAAAATATTTCCTACCCAGATGTGAACATACAAAAATCTATTCAAACAATTTTTTCATATTTCACTTAAACAAGTAATATATGTGACGCAGTTATATTATATTGCTGACCATTCAAATCTAATATTCTTAACATATCTTATCATCATTTATAATTTCAAATCATATAGTGATGTGTAATTAATTTGTTGGTCTACCTTCACTGGTTTTCTAAAGTTTCTATAACCGACAAATATGCCTTGTATTTATATCTAAAATAATATAATCTACTAATATTTCTATGAAACTAATATTTGTACGTAAACTAAAATTTGTATTTAAACTAATATTTCTAATATTTGTATGTAAACTAAAATTCATATTTAAAATAATATTTCTAATATTTGTATCTAAACTAAAACTGGTATTTAAATTAATATTTATAATTCACTCACCTTAAAATAATATTTATAATTCAACTTACTAATATTTGTATGTAACCTAAAATTCGTATGAAACTAATATTTCTAATTCAACTCACCTGAAACGGTAGAGGCCTCGCTCCGAAACTCGTGCACCAGCGGGGGGCGACCGTCGGCGCGCCGCGGCCTCCGGCCGAGCGCCGCCTCGCGGGGCGCGCGGGGGCCGTGCTGCGGCCGGTCGGCCAGGCGAGCGGAGAAGGCGCGACGCGGCCGGGACGACCGAGCGGGCTTTACCGGGTACTAGTATCGAGTAAATGATACTAGTATCGAGTAATTTAAATGCGTATATTACTATCTAGGGCTTTACCGGGCTTGCTATCGGAAACAATTCCATCAAAAGAAATAATCTCGCCCTGGAATCAAAGATGACGGATGCACTCTTGAACTGTGTGGATCATCATCAATCAGCTGCTTTAAAAATTGATGTTGATATTTGTGCATGATAATTGCGGTGAATTCCTTATTATCTGCAAGAGTCACCAAAAACGACCAGATAGTATAACTTCACGTGTGATAGACCAGTTTCAATGGAAAGTAGCGTTGCACAATTAACAAGACTGTGAACTAGGTAATTGAGCCGGAGGAGTGTCATAGTGACAACACTTCTCTCACATCCCATGACACGCCCCTCCTCTTTCTTCATAATAATTATGCCATGTCAACAAATTTAATGTTCATAACACTCATGACACTCATAGGTACATGTTGCATTTGCTATTTATTTGTTAGTTCAAATGATCTGTCATCAAATCTGTAGAATACCTCGTATTTTTTGACAATAGAATGCCTCGTATTTTGGGATAGATGTATCAAGCATATATGTTTAGTTAATTTGTGTCAACAATCAAACATTATGATTTCGTGCATCTTGAAAACTGGTTATCTCATATATATCTCCGGTAGGTGTTCACTAGGATGGTTAAGTATATATCTACAGAGTAGTGGAGACATCTGAAAGAGGAGTTGATATTGAAGTATGGTGGATGTGTCTTTCTTGCAACCGATACCTCAAGAACATCGGAGATATGTAGCAGCCCGGTTCATGTACACAGCGTGGAACATTTGGAAGGAATATAATAGAAGAGTTTTTGAAGGGAAATTGATGATAGCTCCGTTGGTTTTTGGCTGGGTTCCGGAGAACTTGGGCCTGCGACAAACGGGCTCTGAATTTTCCGGTTCAGTAGGTGTGGCCGGCACGGCTCGGCTCGTGCTTATCACATAGGGGTGTGGCTGAGAGTGGCCAAGTGCCCATGCTCGGTGGTGTGAGCTGACACGTCCGCATGCAGCTTTGCCGTAGTTTGTTTTTCCTCAGCTTCTGTCACGTCTAACGATGAACGGTCCTTGTTAGTTTGATTTGCGGCGCTGTGTTTAGTTCTTTACGATAAATTTTTTAACGTATTTGGACGCATATTTGAAGTAGTAAACGTATAATAATAACAACGTAACAAATTACTGATTCCGACTGTAAACAATCTGAGAGATTTGTGCTGTGATTGTGTCGCTTGTTTCCACTGTTGCTCCTTTTCTCTTCCATTTCTCGTTTGCAGTCTGAAACCTTGATTTGGTGCATTTGTTATATCTGTTTCCTAAGAACTGGTAGCTCTGCCGTGAGGAAGAAGAACGCCAGCTAGCCTCTATAACTGAGTGAAGATTTCCTTTACATTAGCTCAAGAACGCATTTTTCCTTTCCTCGAAAAGTACAGGTTTGCTCGCCGTTCCCTTACATTCATTGTTCCAAACGCTGCTAAATATTAAACGATAGGAACTCGATTAGTTCCTTTGTTTTTCTATGTTTATCCGCTGAACCAAAGAGGGTATTAAGGGCGAAATCAAGGGGACGTCATGTCTCCTGTAGCTGAAGTAGTCGGTCCTAACAAGCTGCAGTTTCAGTATCAGTTGGCCCTGCAAGATGTTCAGTAGCTTTCAGGGTAGCACAGAGCCAGAGATAACAAAAAATCGGAATACGGAATATTCAGTTTTTTTATAAGAAATACAGAATATTCAGTTAAGTTTTTTTTTCGCAACCGTGCATGGGCACGTTTTTCATTAAGAGGAAGAAAGAAAGTAGCTACAAAAGGAACCGATCACAGTTGGTACCGGCCCTAAGAGTTCTCTCTGTCCCTATTACATGGCCAAAGTTTCGCGACCTGGTACAACCGAAGTTGCAAACGATTCTAAATGCCTAAAACCGGCTTGGGACCAAGCCATGATCTCATCAAAGACTCTACCCACGATATCCTGGACCGTGCGACTTCAGCGATCAAAAGGTCTATCGTTTCTTTCCTTCCACAGAAGCCAACAAATGAGCACCACTAGAGAGTCAAAACCCCGATGCCAAACTTTGGGAATCAACTTCCGTGCATGCGCCCACCAATCCAGGATGAAATCAGATTGAGTCTGTTGCAGAACTCGCTCATATCCCAACTGGCGCAAGACCTGAAACCATACTTGACGAGAGAAAGGGCATGATAGCAATAGATGATAGATAGTTTCAGAGGATTGGTCGCAGAGCACGCAATTGTCGTCATCCTGCAGACCTCGTCTTTTCCTTCGAGCTACGGTCCAGCACCTGTCATGGATGACGAGCCAAATGAAGAATTTACACTTTGCCGGAGCTCGAGCCCTGCGGAGCAGCTTGGCTCCCTCAACCGGGTGCTGTCCAATGAAGAATGCCGAGTAAGCCGATGAGGTGGAGAAGACCCTATCCGAAGTCCACCTCCAGCAAATCCTACCCGGCTGATCCGCAATGAGATTGATCTGCCTCACGTGATCCCAGGTTTGCAAATATTCCAATAGGACCTGCACGGTGAGAGCCCCCGAGATATCACTGATCCATTTGTCATCGAGCAAAGCGTCTGCCACCATTCGTTGCTGCTTGCAGCGAGAACCGACAGCGTTACATAAACAGGGCGCCAGATCTAGCAGGGACTGGCCTTGCAACCAGCGATCCGTCCAAAAAAGCGCCTTCTTGCCGTCCCCCAACTCCACATATATTGATGCCTGAAACATAGCCTCCACAAGGCGCTCACCCTCAGCAGGAAGCTCCAGCCAAGGCCTCAGGTCGTCAGTTCTTCTCAGCCAGAGCCAACGCATACGCAAAGCATACCCGAACTTCTGTAAATCAACAATCCCAAGCCCACCAAGCTTAGGCGGCCTGCATACTCGGGGCCAAGCCAACAAGTAGTGTCCACCTTTGGCCTCCTTGGATCCTTTCCACAGAAAATTTTGTCTACAGTTATCGATGCATTTGATCACCCATGGAGAGAGGTTAATAGCAAGGGCCGTGTGTGTAGGGATGGCCGAAAGTGTACTCTTGATCAGCACAGCTCTGCCGGCTTTAGTAAGCAACCCTGCCTTCTAGGACGGCAGACGATTTGCCACTCGATCCACCAGAGGTTGTAAATCATTCTTCGTGAGGCTCCTTATACCCAGAGGTATACCAAGATAACGAATGGGAAAGGGTTCAATTTTTGTAGGAAAATTGGTGAGAAGCGTCACTGTGCTTTCTAAATCGCACCGGATTGGGGAGATCAAGCACTTTGTCATGTTTGTCCTAAGTCCTTATGCTCCTGCAAAGATCTCCAAAATGGTTCTCAGCATGACCAAGTCCTGTCGATTGGCCTTAAGGAAAATCGCGACGTCGTCAGCGTATAGGAAAACCCTTTCCTTGATCTTGTGGTGTAGCGACCTTAGAGAACCCATGGTGTCAGCAAGACTAATTAAGGCGTTGAGAGCTTCCATGACGATGACGAACAAAAGTGGGGATAGCGGATCCCCCTGGCGCAGGCCCCTAGCGTGGCAAATCCGCCTACCCAACGATCCATTTAAAACCACCCGTGTGCTTGCCGAGGACAGTATTAGCGCAATCCAGTTGAGCCACCGCCTGGAGAAGCCGAGATGTTGCAGGAGTTGTAGCAGGAAGCACCAGTTCACCGTATCGAAAGCCTTGGCAATATCGATCTTGATTAGTGCACTGGGAATCTTTGCACGGTGCAGGAGTCTAGCCGTCAGCTGAACCGCCCTATAATTCTCATGAATCTGCCTGGATTGGATGAAAGCACTCTGATTGTGCTTGACAAGCTGCTGCATCAATGGAGCCAAGAGATGTGCCAGGACCTTGGTGAACAGTTTGGCGAAGCTATGAATCAAACTGATGGGTCTATAATCGCCAATACCCGAAGGCTCAAGCTTCTTGCGTAGTAACACCATGTACGCCTGATTTAGTAGATAAAAACTGCGACCATCGACAGACCAAAGAGCCTGGAATGCTCTGAAAATATCACCTTTAATAATCGCCCAAGCTGTTTTATAAAACAATCATGTGAAACCATCAGGTCCCGGCGCTTTATCGGAAGGCATGTCCTTAATCGCCTGCCAAATTTCATCTTCGCTAAAACACTGATCCAGTTGAGCATCTCCAATGCCACGTAGTGCCAGTTGACTGAGTTCCAAGTGGACAGATTGATCACAGCTGGAACCAAGGATCGAATTGAAGTGGCTGAAAATGGCATCTGCCATCTCATCGTCCTTTACAAGGACGGCATCAGCAGTGCAAAGCTTAGCAATGTGATTTTTGCGGTTTCTATGGCAGGCCTGAAGATGGAAAAACTTGGTGTTAGCATCCCCGTCGGCCAGATAAGTGATGCGAGAACGTTGCCGGATCAACGTTCGTTGGAGAGAAGCAAGCCCCAAAGAACACAGCTTAGCCTTCCTCCGTAGGGCTATCTCATGCGTTGCTAACTCTCTAAAATCCTGGGCAGCGTCAAGACGGAGGACGATTTCCTTAGCGATCGCCAGCTGTAAGCGAATGGACCCAATTCTCTTGGCGCTCCAGCTTTTGAGTGCTTTGGCTGTGTTCCGCAACTTGAAATCCAAGCGCCTGAAAGCATCTGCAGGTGCGTCCGACCATGACGGGGGTGCGTTCCAAGCCTCCTCAACCACCTGTTAGTAGCCGTCGCAATTGGCCCAATAATTCTCAAAGCGAAAACACTTTAGGTGAGGCAGGGAGCAGTCGGTTCGGAGTAGGAGTGGTGCATGATCAGAGCACTCAGAAGACAAAGCTGAGAGAGCGTGGTCAGGGAAATCAGCAACCCAATCCTCGGAGACGAATACCCGGTCACGTCTCTCAAGCGTCGGCGTGGCACGCTCGTTTGACCAGGTGAAACGGCGACCAAAAAGATGCAGCTCTTGAAGATCCATATCATCCAAGAAGTGACGGAAGGCACTCATCATGCGCCTATTGAGACGGCCCTTGTTCTTGTCCTGGGCCTGGTAAATGAGGTTGAAATCGCCCCAAACAAGCCACAAGCCTGGACAAGCCTCACGTATCTCCCTAAGCTCCTCCAGAAATAGCAGCTTTTCTTGGTCAGTTTGAGGACCATAGACGCAAGTACACCACCAGGTTATATTACAGTGGAGCAAGGTGATTTTCGCTGTCAAACTAAACGACCGGATCACAGGAGAGGTTACTGACCAAGCGTCACGCCTCCAAGCCAACAGTATGCCACCACAAGTATTCACCGCAGGTTTACAAATGAAGTCGAAATCAGCGCCATAGGTCTCCAAAATTAAAGGCATCGTGCAGTCTTGTAACTTCGTTTCTTGTAGAGAGAGCAAGGAGATACGTTCTTGAGCGACCAGATCATGCACAACATTACGACGAGCACTAGAATTGAGACCAAGCACATTCCAAGTCATACAATTTTCTCCTAACATGATCTACAGATTGTGCGACCAATAGAACAGGAACGACTGAGTCAAGACACCATCATCGGTGCAACCACCTCAGTTGCTAGGGATCCCATCCCAGTTGGTAGGAGAGCGTCCAGGGCTTCACAGTGTGCCGGTGTTAGAGTGGAGGAGAACGTAGCTGTAAACTGCTGGAAGGAGGAGGCATCCGGAGGTCGGCTGTCCGAGGTGATTCCCAGCTTTTTCATCATAATGTTTTGCGCCTGAACGGCGGGCTTCGTGGCACGGTGGCGCGACTTCCTTGCGAGCCTCTCGCTGCGCCTGACGGTGAATTCCTGTTGCTGCAGCCGCGAAGTCCGGTGGGGTGGGGAGGTATGCAACACCGGAGTTGGTGCGGCCCTGCAGGCAGCATTCGCAAAATTAGCAGCCGATTCATTCTTTGTGTTTTGTTCATTAGCAAAGAGGTGAAGTGGGAGAGTTTGGCGTGTCCCCCAGGCGACCGTTACATTGCGTAGCTCAGCAGTTGTGGTTCGAAGCACCGATGGAGAGCCCTGAACGTCGAAGCGCACCGGCTCAAGCTCAGCTAGTGTCTGAACAATGCACTCAACAGCAGGTGTTGTGACCACTTCCTCCGGAACCACACCAGGCGGTTCAGTAAAAGAGGCTAGCTCCAAACGGCCAACATGAGCGCGCCCAACCTCCACCCTGGGCGCACGACCTGCGGCATCGGCCTCAGCGAACATAGGATCAAAATCTCGGCACGGCGCCGCAACAGGTTGCAGACGGACAGTCAATTCAAGCAGCATGGGATCGGCATGATCCAGATGGTGGACCTCACCACGGTCAATGCAAACCAGAGTAGCTACATCATCGTTCGAAGGCAGGAGGTGTCGAGAGGTGCCAGGCGGGTGGCACAAACAGCCGAGAGATCCAAACCGGAGAGGACAGGAAAGCGACCTAGAGGCCATCTTGCAGGCACTCACGGTTGGCGCACACGCATCAGCAGCATTAGCAGCATTACCTGTGGCCGATGCCGGTGCCCCACCACCACCATCAGCATCACAAGCACCATCGCCGTAGCCAGGGGTCCTGAAGATAGTCCACCGAGGCCACGGGTGGGATCGGAGATTCAAATCAAACCCCGGGTAGTCCTCGTCCGAATCCGAATCACTGAGCATACGGTCAGGTAAAGTGCCGCCACCATCGGATGAACTAGAATCATTCCAGTCATGTATCTCAAGAATTAAAAATTTCAACATTATAACAGAGAAGACGTAATTCATGATATCTAATCTCCTCCGGTCGGAGGAAAAGATTGTTCGGCTCCAAATCATCAACCTTCTCAGGGATGCGGATCACAGCAGCATTGGGGATGAGGTCAGGGTCACTGCACCAAATAACCGTCTAAAAACGACGCAGGTCCGCGCGAGCAGTAGTGGTTGGAGTGAGCTCAGGGACAGCACAGGCATTGCCAAGAAGAGCTTGAGCAGAGGCAGCCGACCATGCGTGAGCTGGGAAGCCCCTGATTTCAAGTAAGACCCTGTAGTGCATGACCTCCGCATCGGCCGTCGAGAGGCGGTTCTAGCGACGAAACCACAGTATCATGTCTGCCCGAGGCAAAGGAGGAGCCTCCAGGACTCGGCGAAGATCCGAGGCGTTACGGAAGACGACCAGGAAGTCCTTCGGGCAGTAGCGATGTAAGGTGAAATCAGCACCGGCTACCCCGAAGTTATCCTGAATGAATCTGCGCACCTGGTAGGGAGCGAAAGAAGGCCTGGTACCGAGGACCAGGATCACTAGGGCCTTGTTGATGAGGTCGTCTTCATTGTGCTGGAGCTCTGGGGTCCTGGGTACAGTGCGAACCACCATCGGGGGATGGCGAGAAGGGTGACCACGTGGGAAACTCGGGGGAGAGGAGCAACCCGGAGGCGACGCCGGAAGGCCAGTCGGCGACAGAGAGCGGTCCACCAGCGACGCCGCGCAAATAGACGGAGGACCAGAATAAGCGCGACCAGTAGAAGCCGATCCAGAGGACGCGGTGGATGCCGAGGCAGCCGAGCGACCCATGCCTCGGCAATTGGCGGCCACCGCCGCATCGGCTACAGGGCCCGCACGCCGGACCGGACGACCACGATCCCGCAAGGGCCCGACCGGGAAGCGGGGTCGCTTGCAGCTCTTAGCGACATGGCCGACCTCCTCGCAGCTGTTGGCGCTCCTTAAGTACCCCTTTTACCCCTTGTTTATCCTTGATAATGGCATGAATTTAATATCAAAATCACTAACCGTCCTAACCCCGGCCTAATTATTGGTCATTTTCACACTTGCACATATATTTTGGAGGAACTTCGTTTTTGCAGGTTTTTGGCCTATTTTGGAGCATGAAATGACGAGGCCCGTGATCGAGCGCTAACACGGAGAAAGATGAAGGCCAAAGCCCAAAGAAAGGACCAAAGCCCATGTTGATTCGAAGCTCATTCATGCACATCCATCCTCCAAGAGAGCCCAAAGGACCAAGCCTACGAAGATGAGATCAAGATACTTCGGGATTAAGCAAAGCAAATGAAGATTTAAGGAAGGATTCCCAATCCTTTCCTCGAAGATATCTCCAAGATAACGACGTCAAAAGGGGTGCAATCGTGAAGGACATAAACTCTAGAAGATGTGAGGAGTCTGCATGCGAAAGGAGGACACGAGATGGCGAAGGAATGAGCCAGGCCGGCCGGCCTAGGCCCATTGGGCCGGCCGGCCCAGCCCTTTTTTAGGTCGATTCGACCTCCCCTTCGACCGGTGGCTTCCTCGGCTTATAAATAGCTCGCACCTTATTCAACTCGAAGCATCCATCCACCCAGAACTCGACGAAAACCTAGGGCCAAGACCGGAGGGAGACGACGGCCGCCGCAAGTCTTCGAAGTTGTTTAGGAGATGGCTTAGGCCGACCCTAGCCGCCGTGGCCTCCCTGCGTGGTTGTGCCATGGTGGAGGTCAAGAGCTAGTTGGATTCATCGATGGTGTGCACATGGCGGTGATGATCCAAACGAATCTATTATGTGAGTAATGATAATCATGTCTTCCGAATCTATTAGCGATCATGTTCTCTCTTTCGATTTCGTTCTTCTCTTTGGGTTTGCTTCATCTTAGATCTATTATCGAGATAGATCGCTTAGCATGATCTTGTAGTCATTGTGGCTAGAGGTTCATGGCGGAACTACCAAAGGGGGTTCGACTTGCTTCAGGGTATCTTGTTGAAAGGGGTGGCGTCATGACAGGCCGTTGCCACTTAGTAGGTGGGGTATCGAGGGATCAGATTGGAGATTTTGAGTTTAAAGATGCTTTTGATTGAGATGCATGATTTATCCGCTCGTTAGCTTGAACTACAACTAGATGACGATAGGCCTAGTCATATCTTTGGTTTTGCTATGATTAAGCCTATGTTCATGGATGAGATCAACCTCTACATATCACTCATATCTATTAAAGGTTTACCCTTTATATGCAATCAATGCTTCATGTTAGGATAGATCCATTAGATTAGATGGAAAATCTTAGGTAGTTCTTTGTCGATCCACGGATTGATAAATCTTGGGGGAATACTCTAAGGGAAAAGCTACACGAACCGTGCGCTTGCGGTATACAAATCGGGGCGCTAAGGAGCGTCAACAAACTTTTCTGGCGCCGTTACCGGGGATCGGCAACACGAACCCTAGGGCGATCTATCTAGTTTTTGGAGTAACCCTAATTTTTATTATTGCATATATCCTGTGTTTCTTGTTTGTGTCCGTGAATGCAGGTAAAACCCTAGACACAAAGCGATTGAGAAGTTCTCAACGTCCGTACTTTGACAAGTCCAATCTCACTCAAGCAAGTTGATGGCTACGTGAAGACCCGCTCTTTAGTGGTAGGTGCTAACTTTTGTTAGCGGACGCGGATCTACGCCTCCCGCCGGCCGCGACACCCTTCCCCTTAGGGGAAGTGCAGGGGGATCCAGTGAAGCTCCTCCTCCTCGTCCTCATCGACCTCGGAGTCCGAAGAGACGCTGAAGCAGATTCCCACCGGGGAGCCCTCAGCTGGCCGCGATGGACCAGATCCAGGGGAAGGGGAGAAAGGGGCGGCCTCAGGCTTGAGCTGCCGACGCAGGTCGGGAGCAGATCTGGAGTTCGGCCGGAGAAGTGGTGGGGGTGGGGAAGGGGGTGGCGAGCTGCCCATCGCGACGCGAGAAGAGAGCAGCGAGAGCAGGGGTCAGCGGTCTTATTCAGTTAAGTTCAATCTAGCAACACGTAAGTGTACTTCTCACTTGGCAAAACTGTAATTTGGTCGTCTGGCAAGAAAGACAGAAGTTCAGGTATAGAGAAGCAGATTGTTGTTTTTTTTTAAAATAAAAGACAGGAGCTCCACCGCTCTACTAAGACGATAGAAGCAGATTGTTTCTTGCTCTGAATTTTATGAGCCACGATGAGACTGAAGAACATTTAGCTGTTGTTAGGGGCACCGGAGATGGATTTTCATGGCCATATATAGCAGGAAACATGTACATGAAATACCTTGAAGGGAACAAAACTAGATACGCAGATGGATGAAAAAAAACAACATAACATGTTGTGAACAAGCAGACAAATAAACAACATCTCATGTCAGACGACCTAGATCACAGATTCTGAACTTTTTCTATATCGGGGAGGGAAAAGGCCATGCATGCATCTTCACTTCTCGAACTTCGCGTCCCTTTGTTAACAAGGGGCATAAAAAAAAATCTGATCCAGAGCTCCCACCCTGATGACGCCGTGGAACAGCATCCCTGTTTATTTGGTCCTAGCTCACCTCGATTTGTTTCAGCATGCATGACAGCTCAACCACCAAATACAGTGAATCAAGGGTACTAATTTTCAAAAACACATCATAAGCCTGCATACTTTAGCTTTAATAATAATATTTACTGTCGTTTGTCAAAATATCTTCTTTTTCAGAAATGATACATCAATCAACAAGGCAACAAACACTACTAGCTAGCCTTCAAGCCTACTTACTACCACTGAGGAATCAAAACCATCTTCTTTTTTTACAGCGAATCGAACCAGAGCACAAGCGTAGAGAAATACTAAAGTAGAAAAAAAAATGCTCCAAGAAACAGCAGCAACTTCCTAGTCCATCTACTCCTACTACTACAGGAGCGAGGCAGCGTGCAGCTCTACATGACGGCGCAGGCGGCGTTGGGGTTCTCGTCGCTGAAGGCGGCGGTGTACCTGACCTCGGTGGACGAGGCCCGGGCGAGCGGCGCGGCGGCGGGGTCGGCGACGACGTTGCGCACGTAGCCGGGCGGCGCCTTCTTGTCGTAGGCGCCGGGCGCGTAGGGGTGCGCCACCACGTCGTACGGCACGTAGGGCCAGGGCTCCACCCGCTTGCCCGTCCGGCGCGCCACCCGCCGCATCACCTTGCCGGCGTCGACGTACCCGGCCACCGTCACCTTGTGCTGGCGCGGCGCCACCTCCACGGAGCTCACGCCCTCCATGCCCTCCAGCGCCTTGCGCACCTTGCGCTCGCACCCTTCGCAGTCGATCCGCATCTTCATCTCCACCGTCTGCCAGCGCCATCATCAGGACTCGATCGATTAACAACAGATTGACTAACAGATCTCGAGCGATTCAGTCGGTCGGTCCGTACCTGGAACTCCTTCCTCTTCTTGAGGTGCCGGCGAGTCCTCGGCAGCGCGCAGAACACGGAGACGACGTCGACGATGCCCATGGCAGCTCCTGGATTAACAGATCTGGTTCTGTGTTCTACGTGAGTGATGAATGCAGTGTGAGAGGAGAGCTGGATGCACGCCGCATCCGTCTCTGATATAGGCAGCTTCTCCAGTGACTACATCCAGTGCGGGCACGACACGTGGACTTCCTTTCTCTTTTTTTTTTAAGACGCTCGCCCGAGGTGGGTGAGAAACGGCGCCTCCGCGCCTGCCGCTGGGGGCCGGTGGCGACGGTGGGACCCACACGCCGTGTAGGGCAGGGCCACGTGACATGCCGGATGGCTAGGTGGTGACGGGTGACGCGCCCGGCGCGAGGGCCGCTGTTGGAGGCGGGGCGGGGGCGGTCAAGCTTCGAGGGAAGCTGCGTCCGGGCGCGTCCGTCTGCCGACTGCCGACGACGAGGCAGGCAGGCAGCTGCCAAACCGGCCAAAAATAAATGGGCTCAGCGGACACGTGTCAGTCACCATGGACTACATGGTTTGTAGGAACTAGAAAGTTTCCTTTCAAATTGTCTTTTTTCTACTTCTACTAGAGTACGTACATGTCATCCTGCCGTTTTGGTTCAAATAAGAATTTACCTTTTTCTCAGTAAATGATACTAGTATCGAGTAATTTAAATGCGTATATTATTATCTAGGGCTTTACCGGGCTTGCTATCGGAAACAATTCCATCAAAAGAAATAATCTCGCCCTGGAATCAAAGATGACGGATGCACTCTTGAACTGTGTGGATCATCATCAATCAGCTGCTTTAAAAATTGATGTTGATATTTGTGCATGATAATTGCGGTGAATTCCTTATTATCTGCAAGAGTCACCAAAAACGACCAGATAGTATAACTTCACGTGTGATAGACCAGTTTCAATGGAAAGTAGCGTTGCACAGTTATCAAGACTGTGAACTAGGTAATTGAGCCGGAGGAGTGTTATAGTGACGATACTTCTCTCACATCCCATGACACGCCCCTCCTCCTTCTTCATAATAATTATGCCATGTCAACAAATTTAATGTTCATAACACTCATGGGTACATGTTGCATTTGCTATTTATTTGTTAGTTCAAATGATCTGTCATCAAATCTGTAGAATACCTCGTATTTTTTAACAACAGAATGCCTCGTATTTTGGGATAGATGTATCAAGCATATAAGTTTAGTTAATTTGTGTCAACAATCAAACATTATGATTTCGTGCATCTTGAAATCTGGTTATCTCATATATATATCTCAGATAGGTGTTCACTAGGATGGTTATGTATATATCTACCGTGTAGTGGAGACATCTGAAAGAGGAGTTGATATTGAAGTATGGTGGATGTGTCTTTCTTGCAACCGATACCTCAAGAACATCGGAGACATGTAGCAGCCTAGTTCATGTACACAGCGTGGAACATTTGGAAGGAATATAATAGAAGAGTTTTTGAAGGGAAATTGATGATAGCTCCGTTGGTTTTTGGCTGCTTTCCGGAAAACTTGGGCCTGCGACAAACGGGCTCTGAATTTTCCGGTTCAGTAGGTGTGGCCGGCACGGCTCGGCTCGTGCTTATCACATAGGGGTGTGGCTGAGAGTGGCCAAGTGCCCATGCTCGGTGGTGTGAGCTGACACGTCCGCATGCAGCTTTGCCGTAGTTTGTTTTTTCTCAGCTTCTGTCACGTCTAACGATGAACGGTCCTAGTCATAGTTTGATTTGCGGCGCTTTGTTTAGATCTTTACGATAAATTTTTTAACGTATTTGGACGCATATTTGAAGTAGTAAACATATAATAATAACAACGTAACAAATTACTGATTCCGTCTGTAAACTGCGGGCCTAATTGATTCATTATTAACAAATATTTACTGTAACACTATATTATCAAATCATAATGCAATTAGACTCAAACGATTCGTCTTGCAATTTATACACGAATTGTGCAATCAGTTTTTCATTTTGTCCACATTTAATACTTCATGTATCCATTTATATTTTTTTTGATGAGACATGTATTAAAATATTCCATGTGATATTTTTAATCAAAAATTTATGGAATCTAAACAAACCCGTGAGACTGTTTTCGATGGAAAGTCACGATGCACCGTTGTTGGGCCCGTGAGACTGAATATGAGGGCAGCGCTGAGTCCAAGAGGCTGGATTAGATATGAATGGGCTCTCTAAATCATTAAAAAAAATATTCCACTTGTTACATCAAGAGAGGGGTTGCGGCACCTCATAGCAATATATGGTATTTGTGGAACCGAAATGGCCCATCATGGGGATGAATGAAAGTCATTAAAAATTTTCCAAGAGAACAAAGCCTATATTCCGAACTCAACATAATACGTATCTTTTCTAACCGTCAAGGTGACAAAGCCAACTCGTAACAAGCTCACCCTAGAAATAATTAGAAAAAGCTTGACGAAATGTGAAAGCCAAAGTCAAATTATTCACTCGAGCAAAACTATCACTAAAACTTCACTTGACCGAGCATGCGACGATTTAACAGTGATTAGCACATCTCAAACCAAGCAGAAGCAAATCAAACCAAGCAGAACCAAACCTTAACAAAAAGCCAATCAAGAGTCTATACCCCTACCATATGGCGGGGGGCCTACCGCCCGTCTACGGGGCGGGTGACCCCCTGCCGCCCCGTAGACGGACGGTAGGGACCTATATGTAATTAAAATTTGAGTTCTATTGCATGGAGCCCCCTTCTGCCCGGTGGAGGGGCGGCAGGCAAGCCAACCGCCCGGCAGGGGGGCGGCAGGCACCCCCAATATAAAAGCTGAGGTCCCCCCAACACCTGTATTTGCATTAAACAACATCCATAGAGGGAAAAGAGAGAGACATGGTGTGAAGGAGGGAGTTGCAACAGCGAAGTCCTAGCACTGGGAAGCGCTCATCGTCCTCATCGTCCGATGAGTCCCCACATTGCTCTATTATTTGTGCATCATGGTCTTCTTTCTCCATGTCCTCCACAATTCTAGGTATCCGCTTGCCTTCATCTGCTAAATCTTGTGGTTCTGGAGCTTGTACGTTCTCTTCTTCTTTATCCTCTTCCAACTCTTCATTCCAGTCATATATTGGGTGTGTTGATCCTTCACCTAAATCACCGACCTTCTGGTGAATCTGAATTACTATTGCAAGAGGCCACCCGCTTTGAAGAGTTGCGTGCATGTAATGTTTCCATTCTTCCGTACTACTTATAAGCGTCAACTCCCAGAAATCCCCATTTGTTTCCCAAGAAGTCACGGTATGAACCGTAATCAAATGGGTCTTTGGGTTCATATTGAACTTCCCGTGAAGCCATTTGCGTATGGAACCAAAACTCCTCTCTAGGTGTTTATCTAGACTGCACTGTCTTCGTTCCAATGCTGATAGATTTACTTCATAGGAATCACGAGTAATTCTATAGAAATCACCGTAATGAACTTGAAACACCACCTTGCTCGACATATCTGGTCATTCAAAGGCTTAATTTTAATTAAACCAGTTTCAAAAATTATGGTACGGCTTCAATTATAACCACTAATCCGAACCCTAAGCGGTTACAATTATAAAAAATACTAATCACAGAATTATATATATATAAAATTTAGAATGACAAAGTTGAGAAATATTGGTTACCTGCGGTTCGGATCTAAAATTCGGCAGGGCTTCGCTGTTGCAACTCCCTCCCTCACCCCACGTCTCTCCTTTTTTCCTCTATGGATATTGTTTGCTGCAAATACAGGTGTGGGAGGACCTCAGCTTTTATATTGGGGGGAGCCTGCCGGCCCCCTACAGGGCGGTCGGCCTGCCTGCCGCCCCTCTACCGGGCGGCAGGGGGCCGGCCGCCCCGCAGACCTGCCGCCCCTTGCCAGGCGGTAGGGGTATAAAACTGTAAATTGTGAAACCAAAAATATATTTCTCTAAAAAATGTTTTTAAAAAATATAAAAATAGAAAAAAGGCTCTGGTGCAGACCTTGCTGCGAGCGCGTCGAGCGCCGCCGCTGGCCTCGCGTGCGCAGTGCGCCCCCGCGCGCGCTGCGCTCCTCCACTCGCCGCCGTCCGGTGCAGCTCGCCTCGAGCCTCGCGCCGCTGGCCTCGCCCCGCCTGGGTGAGTGCCTCTCGCACGGCGTCCCGCTCCAACGCTTCCCTGGCTTAAAAGGAAATAGGTCGGGAAGAACAAAACCGGAATCTCAAATCAAAGATGCTCCTTCACCAGTCGATAGATCCAAACGAAACTCAAGCTACAGATGCGCAACCTCCGAAAAAAACTTTATAAAACGGAGGAGTAAAACTCGCGAATCGGAAATCACTCATAAATCCAACCAAAAATCGCAGAAATAGAAAAAAGCTCGGGATGAACAAAAGAAGCACGAGATAGTTCTTTGATTGCTTCATGAGGTCCGATTAGGGCAGTTCCAATGCAAAAAAACTATGAGTAATTTCTACTACATAGGATATTGTATCAAAAACTATTCATCTCAATGCAAAATTTGTTACCAGTGTCCTCGTAAAAAGTAGACCAATCATTCATCATGTTTCCCTTTCTAATCTCCGGATCCTCTATGCAGAAACCATACAGGGACCTGAAGCGAGCGCGTGAGCAAAAGAAGCTAAGTCCACCGACACAGAGCGAGCTCGAGAGGAGGGGATTTGAGACGGTGCAACCGATCTGGGGTGAGAGAGGAAGACACGACCTGGGTCTCCCCGACGAGAGTTTCACCGACTTCGTTTCTTCTCGGGGAAACAATTTCTTCCTTTTTTCTTATCTCTCTTCAATTAATCACTTGATGTATCAGCAAAATATTAATATAACAACCTAATTAATACACATAGAAACTGCTATAATTGTACCATTGGGAGTGCTCTTACAAACCACTACTAGCAACAATCAAAGTTATAATGACAAAAAACTCAAATCAAAGAGCCACTCTTCCCTAATTATCTCACAATCAAATGAGAGGACCTCTAAAATGAGAGATGCAAAAGAGGCAAAACTGCTCATCATCCCGTCCACATGTATATAGGCTCGGCAAATGACCAAAACATCCTTACATGAAGCACTTAACCCAAATATCCCCGATGGCTAAAACCGTCCAAGTTTTACTTATACCACCGGACGGACACGCCGTCTTCACGACTCCGTTTCGCCTCGACGCAAGTTTTGCGATGACGATATGTGCCCTCCGCAACTGCCATCCGGACGCACCTTCGATTTTGAGGCTCAAACCGGTAAACCTGTTGCCGCTCGGTTTTGAGGCCCAAACTGGTAAACTTACCACCTCTGATGTCGACGCCTGTCCAGCCTCCCGCCAACTGTCACAACACTTTCAAGATCTTTCGCGCTCCCGGCGCATGGGCAGCCTACTCGAACTGGCCATCGCCTTCCTCCCTAACTTGACCGACGACTTATTCATCATGTCCATATACTCTTACTCTTCCGTGCACCAAGTGAATTGTCGATGACTCTGCCTGGACTCCTCGGGTCCCTCGGTCCAAGCCTACTTGTGTCCATCCTTCACCACTCTTGGTCCATCGGTATGAACCTTTCGCTCGACCTTCACCGCATCCGTCGATCGCGGCGTCGCATTCTACACCTGCACATCACGAGCCAAGAGATACATCAGATCAAATTTACATAATGTTGACAATCACTTATCATCTAAAGATGACCACCATGGATCCTCAGTG
Source organism: Panicum virgatum (assembly GCF_016808335.1). NCBI lineage: Eukaryota > Viridiplantae > Streptophyta > Magnoliopsida > Poales > Poaceae > Panicum > Panicum virgatum. The sequence goes on along the minus strand of NC_053151.1, from coordinate 23,252,581 downwards.
TTCTGTATTTTGGTAAACATGGTCAAATCCTAAAGGTAATAAGTGAATAAGTGTTTGTAAATTTTTTTCTCGGTGCGGCCGCACCGAAAAGCCACGACATAGCTCCGTCCCTGACTGTATAGAAACGAACAAAACTGAAAGCCATGATTTGGAAACTAGTACAGATTTTTTATTTTGACTTTCTTCTTTTCGGACATAATCCTATGCCAAATTCATCGGCCGCACTTACGTGGGCCTCGGCCAATCAACGAGGCAGCTTCAGCCTTCAGCGGCGACTTATGGCGGTCGCGCATGCTACTGCTTAACGGAGGAAACTATCATATTGCTTAGCAGGGACGGTTGTCTGTCGGGGTACAAGTGGTTGCAGGGGCCATATTTGCAGAGTTCACAAGTGGCGTCCTGCCGTCCTCAATTAGATTCTTCATCAGCAGTAACAAGAAAAAAGTTCCAAATAATTGTGAATAATCTAGTGTTGACGAAAATGTCGACCATTGGAACAGAACGAGGAGAAAGACCTACTATCTGCCTTCTGGGTCTTGAGTAATAGTTACATCATTCAGACTACAACTCTCAACAACAGTAGCTGATTCCATTGCTTTGGACACTCAGGTTGAAGTACGCCGGATGCTTAGGCTCAGGTAGAACCACACTCTCACTATTTAGCGCGGCAACAACGTCTGACATGGTGGGCCGATCGTCTGCATTCTCTTGGACACACATTAGCGCGATGTTAATGTACCTCCTAGCCTGTGCGTTGGTGATATGCCCAAAAGCCCATTATCACAATACGGTTTAAAGGCTCAAGTGGATATTGATCCAAGAGGGATTAGGGTTACTAATGGGCCTATGAGATAGAAGCCCATTAGTACGCCCTATATATATGAGGGAGGGGCTAGGGGTGGCGATGACCTGAGCCGCGCCACCTCCCTAGCCGCCGCCCCTCCCTCTCTCTCGGCCGCCGCCCTTGCCGTGCGTGCGGTGCTAGCACACCGACGCCCGGCGTTTCATCCCCGTACGTATGGACTCCGTGGAGGCGCTGCTGCGACTGCTGCGCTGATCGGCTGCTGGGATCAAGTACGAGGAGCTCGGTTCGTGGGACGTGATCGACTACTTCCTCTACATCGACGCGCGACTTCTTCCGCTGCGCTGCGCGTCTAGTGGTAACGATCTATGATCTTCTACTCGCAAGTATCTTGGGTTTATGCGGTAGTGATGCTAGCGTAGCCTACCCGTTTCCCTACAGTGGTACCAGAGCCATCTTGCGTAGTTTTTGGTCTGGATCTTTTGCATATAGGCGATATGTTGTTGTTGTAGATTGGATCTATTACTTTTGCACGGTTTGATTAGATCAATTGGTCATAAGGGGTTAAAACTGGAGCGAGTTGATTGCGCGGCATATGACAAAAGATTAGTTTGTGTTCTTTCTCTGTTATGCATACGACATGTCCCTACCGGCTGGAATCACCATCGGGACTAACTGTGTGCATAGTCAGCAGATTGAACCAACAGATCAAGGTCATGTGTAGATGCAGTCTTCTCAAGTGCAAAGTTTGCACGGTCAAGGTGATTGACCTAGTGAAAATTGAGGCATTATGAATGGCTCGGATTTGAGGTGATGCGATCACTCTGATGAGATTTTCATAGGGATTCCATAGATGCGATCTGTGTAATTCCATAGATTTTCGGGACCGCCGTTGCTTTCTCGCTGTAGCGGCTTCTCAAGCGCTACTTTGGTAGAACACGTCGTACGCCTAACTTGTTTTTGCAGGGTGTGATGTGAATGGTATGGCCTCAATGTCATGTGATGATGTATGTGATGATTTGTGCGGCCTGCGTGTCGCAAGTTAACACAACCGGGTTGAGGTTGCACCATTATTGTATAACGACCTGCGTGTCGACTTGTGATGTTTGAATCCTCATGTAATTATTTCACTAGCTATTAGATGTAGTAGCTTAGTACCTTTTCATGGAGGCTTCAATCATGATGGCGATGATGATCACCACAAGACAGGACGGATGGCAATGGAGGTCACCTTGGAGCCATGGCGATGGTGCCCATTGTGATGCAAGAGGCCATACTATTCACAATATAATATGATTATATAATTGTGATGTTTATTTTCCTGTCATACTATTCTTTCATGCTTTTACATATGGTGGATGCTTTAATCATGATAGAATAGCTTCCCTTAGAAAAGGTTGAGTTTTTTATGCCTTTTACCAATAGCTGCACCTATAAATTTTGATCGTTGTGTGGTAGGTTTACCAAAGTAGAGTACCCTCAGCTATCACTTTTGTATAGGGTGGATGTCGGACATTCACAAGCATAGTATTGGTTTACTCAGCAAAGCTATCAAAACAGTTTTGGGCTTTAAGGCATAGGGTTGGGGCCGGGGCATTGGATGCCACCCAACAAACAAGAGTCGCATAGAGATGTGATTAGTAATTTGTTACTTACCTGTATCACTACTTTTCTAGCCGTGATGCTAAAGCTCACTAGAATTTTAGTGATTATGGATCTTGAACCACTATATGTCATTAGAGGGAAGATGACTTTGATATAGTAGGTTGTCTTTTGTTAAATCAGTTAATGAAAGTCTTTACATAAACTTAGTGCTGAAATCTTGCTTTACTTTAATGTTGTAGATCATGTCTGCCAGTAACAATTCCGCTTTCAATTTGCGTTCTGTTCTTGAGAAAAAAAAGTTGAATGGAACAAACTTTATTGATTGGTACCGCAACCTGAGAATTGTTCTCAGGCAAGAGAAAAAGGAGTATGTTCTTGAGCAGCCATATCCTGATGATCTCCCTGACAATGCAACTGCTGCTGATCGCAGAGCTTATGAGAAGCACTGCAATGACTCACTTGATGTCAGCTGTCTGATGCTCGCCACCATGTCCCCTGATCTGCAGAAGCAGTATGAGCATGCGGATGCTCATACCATGATCGAGGGGCTGCGTGGGATGTTTCAGAACCAAGCCAGGACTGAGAGGTTCAATATCTCAAAATCCTTGTTTGCGTGCAAGCTGGCAGAAGGTAGCCCAGTCAGTCCTCATGTGATCAAAATGATTGGTTACATTGAGACTTTGGATAGACTTGGTTCTGAACTTCACCAAGACTTGGCTACTGATGTTATTCTCCAGTCGCTCCCGGCGAGCTATGAGCCTTTTATCATGAACTTTCAGATGAATGGCTTGGATAAAACATTGAGTGAGTTGCATGGGATGCTAAAAACAGCAGAGGAGAGCATTAAGAAGAATCCCAATCATGTGATGATGATTCAGAAGGGGAACAAAAAGAGGAAGCGTTGGACGCCTCCTAATCCCAAAGGTAAAGGCAAGGAAAAGAGTTCCGGTGGTGAGTCCTCAGGCTCTAAGCTAAAGCCAGCACCTAAGGCCAAATCTGGCCCTACTTCTGAAGATGAATGCTTCCACTATCATGAAAAGGGACATTGGTCTAGGAACTGCAAGAAGTACTTGGAAGAAAAGAAGAAGAAGAAGAGAAGTGAGACTTCCACTTCAGGTATAAATGTTATAGAAATAAATATTGCATTATCTTCTATTGAATCATGGGTATTTGATACTGGATCGATGATTCACACTTGCAAATCGTTGCAGGGTCTAAGTGAGACTAGAAGATTTGCAAGAGGCGAGTTGGACGTTCGGGTCTGCAATGGCGCAAAGGTTGCGGTGTTGGCGGTCGGCACCTACCACTTGTCTCTACCCTCCGGATTAGTTTTGGAATTAAATAATTATTATTGCATTCCTGCTTTGAGCAAGAACATTATTTCTTCTTCATGTTTGGAAGAAGTTGGTGATTTTAAGATTGTAATTGAGAACAAACGTTGTTCTATCTTTTGCAATGGTATTTTTTATGCTCATTGTCCATTGGTGAATGGATTATATGTTCTTGATCTTGAGGATAAATCTGTCTGTAACATTAATACTAAGAGGCTTAGACCAAATGATTTGAATCCCACTTTTATTTGGCATTGTCGCTTAGGTCATATAAATGAGAAGCGCATTGAACAACTCCATAAAGATGGATTGTTAAGCTCATTTGATTTTGAATCATTTGACACATGTGAGTCTTGTTTGCTTGGAAAGATGACCAAAGCGCCTTTCACTGGTCAGAGTGAGAGGGCGAGTGACTTGTTGGGACTTGTACATACCGATGTATGTGGACCAATGAGCTCAATAGCCAGAGGTGGTTTTCAGTACTTCATTACTTTCACTGATGACTTTAGTAGATATGGCTATATCTACTTAATGAGGCACAAGTCTGAATCGTTTGAAAAGTTCAAAGAATTTCAGAATGAAGTACAAAATCAATTAGGCAAGACAATTAAATTTCTGCGATCTGATCATGGAGGAGAATATTTGAGCCTTAAATTTGGTGATCATTTGAAGCAATGTGGAATTATTCCGCAGCTAACTCCGCCCGGAACGCCTCAATGGAATGGGGTATCCGAACGGAGGAACCGAACCTTGTTGGACATGGTTAGGTCCATGATGAGCCAAGCTGATCTTCCATTGTCATTTTGGGGTTATGCTCTTGAAACTGCTGCGTTCACACTGAATAGGGTTCCAAGTAAGTCTGTTGAGAAGACACCATATGAGATATGGACTGGGAAGCGTCCCGGATTATCTTTTCTCAAAGTTTGGGGATGTGAGGCTTATGTCAAACGTTTGATGTCAGATAAGCTCACTCCAAAGTCAGACAAATGTTTCCTTGTGGGGTATCCTAGGGAAACCAAAGGATATTATTTTTACAATAAGGCAGAAGGCAAAGTGTTTGTCGCTCGCAATGGTGTTTTCTTAGAAAAGGAGTTTCTCTCAAAAGGATTTAGTGGGAGCAAGGTGCAACTTGAAGAAATTCAGGAAACACCCGAAACTGTTTCAGCACCCACTGAAGATCCACGGGATGTGCAAGATGTTGCACAACCCGTAGTTGAGGCACCAGCCCCACGAAGGTCTATAAGGGCACGTCGCGCTACTGACAAGCTCAACCTCCTTATTACGGAGGAGCGCCATGTATTATTGATGGAAAATGATGAGCCCTTGACCTACAAAGAAGCAATGATGGGACCCGACTCCGACAAATGGCTTGAAGCCATGGAATCCGAGTTAAAATCCATGCATGATAATCAAGTTTGGAACTTGGTCGATCAGATTGACAGTGTAAGACCTGTCGACTGTAAGTGGATTTTTAAGAAAAAATTAGACATAGATGGAAATGTTCACATATATAAGGCACGATTGGTGGCGAAAGGTTTCCGACAAATTCAAGGTGTTGACTATGAGGAAACCTTTTCGCCCGTCGCAATGCTAAAGTCTGTTCGGATTCTCCTAGCTATTGCCGCATATTATGACTATGAGATATGGCAAATGGATGTCAAAACCGCTTTTCTTAATGGACATCTAAGTGAGGATGTGTATATGACACAGCCTGAAGGTTTTGTCGATCCTAAAAATGCTGGGAAAATATGTAAGCTTCAGAGGTCCATCTATGGATTGAAGCAAGCATCTCGGAGTTGGAATATTCGTTTTGATGAAGTAGTCAAAGGGTTTGGCTTCATCAAGAATGAAGATGAGCCTTGTGTTTACAAAAAGGCTAGTGGGAGCGCACTTGTGTTTCTGGTCCTATATGTGGATGACATATTACTGATCGGAAATGATATTCCAATGCTTGAAGCCGTTAAAACCTCATTGAAAAAGAGTTTTTCGATGAAGGATTTAGGAGAGGCGGCTTATATTCTGGGTATTAGGATCAAAAAGGCTAATTGGATTGAGCCAAGACACGTACATTGACAAGATATTGAATCGGTTCAACATGCAAGATTCCAAGAAAGGTTTCTTGCCAATGTCACATGGCATTACTCTAAGCAAGAGTCAGTGTGCTACGACACCTGATGAGCAAAAGAGGATGAGTACGATTCCTTATGCTTCAGCCATAGGGTCGATCATGTATGCTATGCTTTGCACGCGCCCAGATGTTTCCTTTGCTCTAAGTGTTACGAGCAGGTATCAGTCAGATTCCGGTGAACCTCACTGGACAATTGTAAAGAGTATCCTTAAGTACTTGAGAAGAACTAAGGATATGTTTCTAATATTTGGAGGCGAAGATGAGCTCCTTGTAAAGGGTTACACCGATGCTAGTTTTCAAACAGACAAAGATGACTCCAAATCGCAATCCGGTTTTGTTTTCTGCCTCAATGGTGGGGCAGTGAGCTGGAAGAGTTCCAAGCAAGATACGGTGGCTGATTCGACGACAGAGGCCGAGTATATTGCAGCTTCCGAAGCTGCAAAAGAAGCTGTTTGGATCAGAAAGTTTGTTTCTGACTTGGGTGTTGTTCCTAGTGCGTCCAGTCCAGTGGACCTCTATTGTGATAATAGTGGTGCCGTTGCACTAGCAAAGGAGCCTAGAACAACTAAGAAGTCCAGACATATACTGCGAAAGTATCACCTCATCCGTAACTTTGTTGAGAGAGGTGATGTGAAGGTTTGCAAGGTGCACACGGATTCAAACGTTGCTGATCCGTTGACGAAGCCTCTCCCACAACCAAAGCATGAGGCGCACATGAGATCTATGGGTATTAGATACTTACATCAGTGATTCTAGTGTGCGTGGGAGATTTTGTGTCATGAGTATGTTTATGTAATGATAAATAATTGTTATTTGTTCCATGGATGATTATTTTACATTGATTATCAAGTAAGTGACTTGTTCGTGAAACTCTTTGTTGAAAATGATATAATTCTAAATTATCCCTAGTTTATGTCGTTGTGTGGGACAACAACGACGTTGAGACTAGCACATGCATTAATTGATGATCATGTTTCACGGATCATGGATATGGAGATATCGGATTAATGATGTGGACACATGTTGGTGAACATGGTGTTGGATTGACCCACTCCAAGACAATGTTGGGATTGTTATTTTGTATGTGCCATCAGTTGTTCTTGAGTGTTATACCTACTGGATCCTTAGACCTGAGATCGCCATTGTTTCTCACTGTGTGTAGAGGTGCATCTTGGGGCTGCTAAACGCTACTCCGTGACTGGGTAGTTACAAAAGCAGCTTACAGGTATGTCATGAAACATGGAATGGGATGTGAGCGGATCAAGATGGAATTTGCCCCTCCTAGATAACGGGAGAGATATCTCTGGGCCCCTCGAGATAGTTGGATTTGATAGTGCATGGCCATGCCAAAGTGATTAAAGAGTTAATCATGATGACTAAAGGTTAGTTATGAATAGAATCCACTATTAGATCGAGAGAATGGTCGAGCTATCACAAAGGTGGCACGCATCTCGCTTTGAGCTTGACTGGTATCGTGTGGCAAAGGGATCGGTGTATGAGTATATCTATGGTTCGGCCGATATGATCTTTATGTGTATTTGTGAGTCACTATGCCCTGCTAGGTGCCGCTATTGACTTGTGATTCGGAAATGATTTCCGATCACGACCACCTACACATGAACCTAACGGGTCACACACTTAAGGGGTTTGGAATGTTGGAAAACTTGCATGTATGATTGTCTCTAGTGCAAGTGGGAGATTGTTGGTGATATGCCCAAGAGCCCATCATCACAATACGGTTTAAAGGCCCAAGTGGATATTGATCCAAGAGGGATTAGGGTTACTAATGGGCCTATGAGATAGAAGCCCATTAGTACGCCCTATATATATGAGGGAGGGGCTAGGGGTGGCGATGACCTGAGCCGCGCCACCTCCCTAGCCGCCGCCCCTCCCTCTCTCTCGGCCGCCGCCCTTGCCGTGCGTGCGGTGCTAGCACACCGACGCCCTGCGTTTCATCCCCGTACGTGTGGACTCCGTGGAGGCGCTGCTGCGACTGCTGCGCTGATCGGCTGCTGGGATCAAGTACGAGGAGCTCGGTTCGTGGGACGTGATCGACTACTTCCTCTACATCGACGCGCGACTTCTTCCGCTGCGCTGCGCGTCTAGTGGTAACGATCTATGATCTTCTACTCGCAAGTATCTTGGGTTTATGCGGTAGTGATGCTAGCGTAGCCTACCCGTTTCCCTACACTTCATGCATCTCCTTAGAAATTGATGCTTCTACAAGCTCAAGCCATCTTCCTTCCTCCCACAGGTGCCAGGTCTGCAGAAAGTTCATTAAGCCTTCATGATATGTAGGACTGTGGCTGCATAACAACTTGGAGAAAATCTATAGATACTTACATATCCAAGAAGGTTAATGAAGTCTCCAAATTGGTGAGAACTGGAATTCCGCTTTCCGCTAAGGATCTCAAGAAGTAGAACACCAAAGCTAAATACGTCGGATTTAACGGAATAGATACCTTTATAGGCATACTCTGGAGACATATAACCACTGAAAATCATGATTAAGCAAGAGAAAATGTTATGTCAACATATTAGAATTGTTTGATCTCACAACACTGACAAGTAACAATCTTGTCAAATACACAGCATGTGCTTAGTGCTTACTATGTTCCGACCACCCTTTTTGTGTTTCCTTCGGTATCATTGGAGCCAAAAATTCTTGCAAGCCCAAAATCCGAAATTTTGGGGTTCATATCCTGGTCCAAGAGAATGTTGCTAGCTTTAAGATCTCGATGTATGACGCGCAGCCGGGAGTGTTTGTGCAAGTACAGTAGACCTTGTGCTATTCCTTCTATTATAACACGTCGTTTACTCCAATTAAGTGAACTGCTTTGGTTTTCATCTACACACCACACGGATGTAACAATAAATTAGAGAGTGTATTTGGTAATGAACAAATTTTAATTTTAGCGATGATCAGTTTTATCTGAGCAATGCTTACCAAAGATAAAGAAGTCCAGGCTTTTATTTGGCATATATTCATAGACCAAAATTTTTTCCTCTCCTTCAATGCAGCATCCTAAGAGCCTAACCAAATTTGTATGTTGCAGTTTCGCTATAAGTTCGACTTCATTCCTGAACTCTGTAAAACCCTGCCCTGAATGCGATGCAAGCCTTTTAACTGCAATTTCCTGCCCATCCGATAATTGCCCCTAAAAGTATGTAAGAAAATATATTAATATAATTCTAAGTGTGGATTAATAACATTAAAGTTATTTAGTGTTTACTTTACCAGTTTTGCAAAAAGAAAGTGTCACTGATACATACACAATGTCTTACCAAGGTTACTGGCCTTAAGAAAGTAAATTATATCTGGAAACCTTGTATCATTTCATATGTACAGGGCCACAGGCTCCAAATGGAAAAACAGTAAATAACTGCATAAGTATAGTAGAATGTTCATAGTTATCGAAGACAACGTGTAAGAAATCACTCATGGTCATTATCAGTAGGATTTCATAACCAGTTTGCAGGATGTGAGACGGAACTTCTTTTTGTTTATCTTTCGTTTTTCCTAATTTCAGCATGGAGTTTATTTTGTTTTTCTCATTGAAAGTGGGAGGAAGGTTTTGAAAGCGTGTAGGATAAGCTGCTAGTAGGTAGTCCTTTTCCCATTCCAATGAAACACCGTAACCATGATATTTTGTTAATTATTCCCGCAGCTACAGAGGTTATACATGATATTGTTACTAATAAATACCGTTGTCTGCAGAAAAGGTAAGAGCATCTCCAACAGATTACTCATACTTTGTACCCTAAATATTCTCTCTCTTCATTACCAATAGCTACTTTTGTGTTTTATGTAATGATTGCTACAGTAGATTACCAAAATTCAATCACCAAGAATAGGGTAGAGGGAAAATCCCCTTCATTTAGCTGAGAGAGAGGTGTGTTTTGGTGATTACTAAAAATTTATAGGTAATGGGGATCGGATTGGTAATCTGCTGGAGCACTTCCATCACCAAAACTCAATTTTTTTTGGTATTGGGGAGAGGGTTGAGTAATCTGTTGGAGATGCTCTAAATGCTTGTCTCAGCTAAATATGCTCATGCATGAAGCTTATTTTACCTTATACACAGGGCCAAAACCTCCCCGTCCAAGTCTGTTTCCTTCAGAAAAGTTTTCCGTGGCCCGCTGTAACTGGGAAAGGTCAAAAAGAGTGAACCCTGAACTCTTCTCTTCAATTCTCCAAACCAAGGCGTTTTCTTCAGTCCTATCCATACCAGCTTTGTCCTGCAAGCTCACATTTCCTGAATGCAAAGCATATGCAGAACTATTTGGTATACAGTTTTATGACTCAAAGAGTAGTAAAAGATTACGAATAACAGCATACGCAAAGTAGTACAAACCTTTCTTGCGTCTCCTCACCCATAGAAACGTAATACAGCAGAGTAGAATTGCCAGCAAAGGAACTGCTACACCAATACTCCACAGCTTATTTTTGCGCCCTATGCATAAATATAACACATCATCAAACGAATAAGTCAACAGATATTGCCACAGAAACAGTCTCTTAATTTCAGTCAAAGGCCTAGCTAGGTTTGCTTTCTGAGTCCATGATTCCTTGATTTTAATTATCCCGCACCCCCTCTTCCTCTTATTTTGTACTCCCTCCACCCCAAATTATTAGTCCGACGACTAATAATTTGGGACGGAGAGAGTAAAAACCTTTGCAAAGGTATTTTTATAGTCCATGTATGAAACTTCAATAACAAACAGACCTTTTATAGGAACAGTTTGTTAGACTTATCACGACGACTAATAATTTGGGGTGGAGAGAGTAAAAACCTTTGCAAAGGTATTTTTATAGTCCATGTATGAAACTTCAATAACAAACAGACCTTTTATAGGAACAGTTTGTTAGACTTATCACGAGGATTTATAGATTACGAAAAAATGACTACTCTACCCTTCCACTATTTTTTCTTTTTTTTTATCAAATACGCAGGAGAGCTGCGTATCATTGTATTAAGGAGAAGATGTTAAAGAGTTACAAGATCGCATGGCAAGCCATGCACGACGATGTCCCGGACGCCACCCGTTCCTAATGGTTATATTACAGAAGCAAAACAACTTAGGGAGGGAAAAGGAAAGGAAAAGGGGAGGTAGCACTACTCCTCGCGAAAGAGACGACCAAGGTTCTTGGCTCCTGCCGCAATCCAGTTCTCCCCCTCGAGCTGGATGAGCCGAACAACCATGGGTGGCTGCAGCTCCACGGCATGGAAGGTCCTCGCGCGTTGCGCTCTTTCCATATCTGCCAGGTGATCAAGGCGAAGAGGGAGTACCCTTCCACGATTCTCATGTTAGCTTGTTTTTGTTCTCATGAATATGATGTCAAAAGAGTCCTCATTCTGTCTAAAGTATCTATCCACCAACGTCTTACACGTGGAAGTATCCTTTGGGGCCTTATTAATCTAAACAAACAATCAAAAGCAACTGAAAATCGTAGAATGGCTTACGTACCTCTCTGTTCTTGTGCTGGACCGGCTCGGATTATCGCTGGTGGCGGCTGCGGCTGCGAAAACACTGTGACTGGCGTTTCCGGCGGTGTGCCATTGATCGCCGGTACAGCAGGGGCCAGCGAGATAATACGCAGCATCGGGTCCCCTTGGTAGAAAGGGTAGATCTCGTACCTCATGTTACACCGCACCCCGATCAATCGACCTCCTTGGCTCCCGTCGAGGTACCTAAACGTCAGCTGCGGGAAGCCCCGCAGACACGCCGCGCACTCGCCGGCGGTGAGGTCGGGCGTGCACTGCACCAGGCAGTACATCGTAGGCAGGGAGCTGATGTCCAGGCGCGCTGTCGTGAACCTCTTCGACCTGCTGGCCGCGTCCTGGGACGTGGCGTTCAGCAGCGTGAACAGCATGAGCCTCATGGAGTCGGCGCTCTCCGTGAAGTTCTCGGTGTTCATGAGGATCAGCAAAACATCGTTGTCGGTGGTCGTTGCGAAGAAGTTTGTGTTGGAGAAGCGGAGGAGGCAGGAATCGTAGTACACGGTGGCGTCCTTAGCGAACGCGCAGAGCTGCTGCGCGTCCTGGAAGCCTGTGGCGACGCAGCTGTTGCAGGGGGAGGCGTTGATGTCCCCGCGGCAGAGCGCGAGGGCGTAGACCATGTCCGGGATCGTGCCGGCAGTGCCCGTGGCGAAGAGGGTCGTGTTGGACGAGGCTTTCCTGGGGAGGGCTGCCGACAGCTGATTTAGGTTGGATTGGTAGTTGCTCCCCGCCGTGTAATTGCCTCTGCTGCCGCACAACTGCCATGGTGTTTCGGCATCGGCGAACGGCAACAGGAGAAGGAGCAGCACGATGGCGGCCATGGCGGGAAACGCCATGGAGGATTGGTAACCCGACAGGTAAAGCAAGCAAGCTTCTCGAGTGTTATGCCTCTCGGATGAGTTGTTTGGTTGAACGTCTTTCTTAAGAAATAATGTAATGCAGTCCTGTCAACATCGTTTAGAAATTTCTTGGAAATGCAGAACTGGTCATTGGTTAGGTGTAAATCATGACAAGCGAGAGGTGTTGAGGGAAAGCCAGTCAAGCTGACGCTGACTCTGTATGTAATCACGCCATAAAAGATATGTGTAGACTTATGTTGAGTAATGAGTCAATAGTATTAAATTTTGAAAGAGACATATTATGATGTCAAACAGAAACTAGAATGCGTAGATCTAGTTCCCGTTTGATTTGTGCTGTGCTAGTGAATAGTGACATTTGGACCACTAATTATGGTGTCAAATAAAGTCAGTTTACAAAACCAACTTCAGAACCCCCGCGCTAGTGACCCTGAAGAATCTAATGAGGCCTTTGACCGCGCGATCAGATGACGGTACTGTAGCATCACTGTAGCAAATCATCAATTAATTACCGTCATTAGATTCGTCGCGAAAAGTTACACCCATCCCTGAAAAGATTTTGCAAATAGACTTCATTTAATACGCCATGCATGCGAGATTCTTTTATAGAATGGAATAGAATGGAAGGAAACAAACAAGGCCCTAAAATATACTAGAAAGCGTTAATAACATAGCCAAGGTCTTAGCACTACTAGAAAACAGATCATAGATCCACCATAAAAGTACCAGCAGGAATATGCATGCTGGTACTTTTTGGGGTGGATGAGAGCCTAGGGAGATCCTTTAGTATTGAATGATGTACCATCCATTACCAAAGGCTAGACATAAGTACCAGGTGGTAAAACCACCCGGCACTAAAGGATTACTACCAGGTAATAACACCATCGGGTACCTATGTCTAGTCTTTGGTACCAGTGTTACCATTCGGTACCTAAAGGTGCTCCACGGGTTACTTCAAAAGGAAAAATATTTCCCTCTCAATCATAATTTTTGTGTAGGTGAGATGGTAAATGAGCTACGTGCGAGACAAGAGATTGCGGGTTTGAATCCCAACCACCACACGCGAATACGCGTGTAAACTCGCATGCCTTGTGACTTGGAATGTTGCGCGTGTGCAGGCCTCATCCCAGGTTTAATATATTTTTTTGGGTACCGGGTGGAACCTTACTAAAGGGAGCACTTAGAAATAAAAAAAATAAACATTTGAATTCAGCCCTGATACCAATCAGGAAAGGGCTAATTTCTAACAAAGTTTCGAGTCAAATAGCAATGATTCGAAGCACTTCTTTTTCCATTACACTATTTCGAAAAGGGTTTTCCATGAGATGGTGAGGACGGGTTATTCACATTTAATTTGATGGTCAGAGGCGAATTGAAAGGTTGTTTTACTCGATCTTGGTTTCGTAGTACCGGTTCAAAAAACCGGTACCTAAGGCTCTGACCAATCGGTGCTGATGGGCTTTTTCCTAGTAGTGCATGAATCAGGATACATGTTTAAGAAACAGATAAAATCACATATACGTACTGGGTGTTTCCAAAGAGGGAGTTGTGGCTGGAGCATATGCGTTTAACCATGACGAACCGCTGCAGTTGTTGATGACGAAGACGACTAGCTGCTCGTATGGCGGGGGAGTTGATTGGAAGATGTGCAGTGGTGAAGACATTGAGCGGTCGCGCGGAGCACCTCCCAAAAACCTTATTCACTATCCCTCAATGCAATATCTCAAAGACAAATTAAAGGATTCCAGAGACCTGCTCTCCTATTCGTTTGTGCAGATTAGTGTTGGGATGGAGAAGACTATGGCGGCAGCACATAAGGAGAAGAGATAAAAACCCTGTAGCTTGCATTGATTAGATATATTTTGGTGGAGGCCAATGGGCGGTGTGTATACATGGAGGAGCTGCGCGATCTCATGTCACCATCACGATTTAAACAGATTAGATTTTTATATCTCGCATATGTATATCTCATAAAAAATAGAATTGCAAAGGAAGCTCGGTGTTGAAACTATGATCTTTTCTATTTTGAAATTATGTGCATGCATGCACTGTTTGGTTCTGTCATCGTCCCTCACATGCATGCAACACCCACTGTCCGAACAGCCGTACAACCAGTCTGATTTACGGCCGACCTAAAATAAGTCTTCACTTTTTTTTAATAAGGGGAAACCGGCCTCCACTACCACATGGTGATAGTTGCAGCCATCCTCCTCGTCACGTAGTTTGAAGTAGATACAATATATTTATGTTGTTTATCCCACTTCTCTCGTAGAAAAAGTAGGGCTAAGGTCCGCACCACTTTCTAATGCACACATTAAGATTGATTGAAACTTCTGAATTTTTTAATGGACCGAGCCTGAAACTCTAGCAGGATAACATATAGCAGCAAAGTGCACATGATGAATCGGCTGTTGAGGCTTTGTTTGAATAAACAGACCAAGTTGAATGATGAATGCCGCAGCCCAAACCAAAGAAACGTTCCAAACCTTCCAGTAAGTTACGCGAATAGATACATGATGACAAGATCTAAATTTGCATTTGTAGAAAGAGGAAACTAAAGAACAAAAGCTTAAATTTGAACTCCCTAAATACTCTAAGTAGTCGTACGTACATTCTTTTTTTCAATCTAATGCATTCAGCCAATTAAGTTGGTATTATTTGTCCTTCTGGTATTATGTACCTTGCTTGCCATATTAATGTAGTGGTAACATAAACCAAGTTCAGTTGTACGTAATGTAGTGGTAACATATTAATGTAGTCAACGAAATATCAACTCTTGTTGCATTTAACGAGTCGACCAAGTTCAGTTTCCCTTCATTTGTCGTTTTTACTCAATTATATTATATGCATATATATTATCTTATTTAGATGAATGTCACCGACAATTGTTCATTGTTATAAAGCTACTATCACATTAAAGCCACGTCACCTCCAAAACGATGCCCGTTCAGTCTTAATTAAGCACATGTTCAATCTTTTGTACAGCTAAATTTTAGTTCTTTTGGTCTTATTTTGGCTTTGTTATGTATCTTGATCTACGTCATGTCTATCTAGTTAAAAAGCTAAAATGATTAATAATTTAGAACGGAAGGAGTAGTAAGTTTCCATCCTCGGTCCCTCCAATCATAATGACTTGGTTATTCTCTCAAAGACTTGGTGCTGCTCATTCTACGGCGTGCCAATACCGTAGGTGTTGCTCATTCGCCTTTTGACCCTCCTTCCCTACATCTCTGTAGTTTAGTACAACTGCATCTATTTTGCTTCTACATTATAGGATTGCGCCCATATGCTCTTGTATTTTGATTGAAAAAGACTAGCAATGGAAAGACAGCAGTTCGTGTTGTAATGCCATAAACCACTTTCTTAAGGAAAGACATCGACTTCAAAGGACTTTATGCATCCACACACAACTAAGAACGAAGTCTTTCTTAATTTAAATCATACAATACAACCAAATAATACCACAAGTCGTAACTGAGCATTTGATCTAACATGTGTTCGCATTTAAGATTCACAATGTATCCAACACCTCCCAGGTGACACGCACTTTCCGAACACCAAGTACTAGTGTACTACGCTTACTAATGAGGTCATAATCCAGAATTTTTTAACATTTAAATATCATTTAATCCAGCAATTACAAAATAATTCCCTCATTGACATATTGCGGTACCGTATCAGCAAATTTGACTTAGATCAATTTTCCGCTGATGTTTCCTAGAACATAGTGTCATTATGATGCCGTGGAGAAAAGTAGTCCCTGCTCGAGTGAGCAAGTCTTGAAAGAGTTCCTTGTCAAAGTTTGTTGGCCATTGCCTCCAACAAAATCGTGTGGCTTTTACTTCAAAAAGAAACCGTGTGGCTTGTGCGTGTCATGTCGTCATGTCTACTGGTAGGGATGAACTGAAAATTCTGTCCTTTGCCTTCAAAGCCTGCAGAAATGACAAAAAGACCGAGGCCATGGAATGAGCAAACACGGTGAAAACAAACTAAATCAACAGTATCTGGACATGCAGGAAGTTCTGTTGATTTGCTTACTTCTTGCTCCCAGTTGCTGCACAGAGTAATTGTGAGAAGCAATAGCATCTGGACGACGAGTGCGCAGATTATTCCCAGCCAAAGTCCCTAGACATTCAAACCCTTAATTTAGAAAGGATTCCTCATCCCAACATAGTAATAAAAGTTGAAATAGAACTTATGTTAAGGGTAGGTACTTCGGGTAGTAAATTACCATTCCACCTAGATGGTAAACGAAGGCGAAAAAGAAGGCTGCTGGAATTCCAATCAGGTAGTACGCACCAAGGTTAACACAAGCACCAATCTTTTGCCACCCACAACCCCTAGCAACACCTGTGAAAATATCAAGAATCCCTAATTGTTAGTCATTCTTTAAGTGGTAATGTTCCAAAAGCAACAAATGCATTCACAATATACATGTAGATAAATGCATTTCATAATATACATGTAGATAAGAACAGATCAACGAATAATATCAGTAGGTTCACTGAATTTGCAAACTTTGGTTATTTTAACAGACCATCGATCCATATTTACCTGAAAGAACACACTGCACGCAATCAAACAAGAATGACACGGCCAGGATCGGCATCATTTTGGAGATGTATTTCACCACTTCCTCCTCCGTACTGTATGCGTATCCCCATAAATTGCGAACCAAAATCATAGCCAGTCCGATTAATATGCCAACCACGATAGCCAGCACCATGACCACACGGGTAGCCAGATGGGCAGCTTGGGGTCGTCCAGCACCGAGCTCATTTGAAACACGAGTGCTATAGGGGAAAAAGAAATGTATCAGTGCCACAAGAATAAGTTTATCAACATGGCATGGTAAGATTTGGGAGAGATTTGTTCAATCTGACCTGATGGCTGCACTAAGCCCAAAAGGAATCATAAATGCTAAAGAGCCTGTGTTCAAGCTGCAGAAATTGAAGCGTTACAATCAAGAAAGGGCAAGCAGCATTTGAAACGCGCCGTGGAAAGTTAACTTACGAAATCGACAAAACCGATGTCTCAAGCTTTGGGTTTGGGAGAAGTCCAGAAAGCAGCACCAGGAGCTCAAATGACCACCATTCCAAGCTGTGTGCATGTGTATTCAATTAAATTAGAGAAAATAAACAGAAAAAAAATCTATCTGCAACTAGAGGGATTCAAAAACTGACCAAACCATCAGTGCAGATGGAACACCAAGCCTCAAGAAGCTGGGGATGTTGTGAAAAGCCTCCTTCGAGAACCCTCTCCAGGTGTTCTTACAGACTGGTGCAAGCCTGACGTAGATTGCCAGGATGGAGACGTTGGTCAGGTACGAAATGGCATTGGCCAAGGCAGCACCCTTGTTGCCCAGACCAATCTTGTACACCAGCAGCCAGCACACTAGCAGATGGTTAAGCGCTGTAACACCTGAGCTCAGCATCACTGGAAGGACTATGTTCTGCGTCTGTAGGAACCGGACATGGCACTGCAGTGGCCCGTACACAAACAGCGCTGGAATCATCCACCGGATGTAGCTCCCTGCTCCAGCTGCAATCTCTGGGTCCTGACCAAAGACTAGAAGGATCTGGCCAGTGTACGACCAGATAACAGCAACCACAAGGCTCACCAGAGTGAGAACAAGGATGGCCCTCTGCTTGTAGATACCGAGAAGATAGTACTGCTTTGCCCCAAAGGCTTGCCCACACAGTGTGTCCAAGCTGCTTGCCATGCCAGACTGAAATGATCAAACAAAAAAAAAACACTCTGCTATTGAACTCCATATAATCCTTCAGGTCAAGCATATGAGAAAGGCTTTGAATTTATATAACATACCAATAAGCTGAGGCCAGTAACACCTGCAAAAGAGGTGGCGATGGAGGCACTGGAGAGTGCAAGCTCACCGAGGTGACCAACAAACATGACAGATATCATCTGGACGATGTTCTGCAGGATCCATGCGGCAATGAGTGGCCCAGCAAGGTGCAGCTGCTTTCTGACCTCAGGCAGCACCAGGTTCTCTCCTACCCCTCTGGTCTTCTGAACACCATTGCCAAGAAGGGCTTCATCCATGCTTGGTATCATATATGAAACCTTACGCTCTGCTTCTGAACAAGCTATGTGATAGAATGTATCAGTCAAAGTGCTCAATCTTATAAGGCTGTAAAGTTGGAGGTCTATAAGCCATGAGGAAACAAGAAGGAAAGAAAGGCTTGGCAGCCAAGTTTGACATTGGCAAACAAGCAGAACAGAACAGAACAAATGATTGATCTCAACTGTCAAATATTGGAAAAGAAAAGATAAAAAAAAATGTTAAGAATCAATACAGTCAATCCTTCTCAAAAAGATTTGGAATTTGGCGGTCAATGGAATTTAGGAAACACGTTGGATGTTAATGGAGGTAGCTTGGCACTCAAGTTAGCATGTGAGATAATAGCCTACCTAATGGAGAAGAGTGAATGCGACAGCTAAACACAAAGAACCCATGCTCATGGAAATGCCATTTTCTTTTGCACAACTAACCAAATGATGAAAGGTACAGGCATACACATGTAAAGAATATAAACTTAGGTAGTCAAATAAATATTGTTTTTGTACTTTTATGGTTAGGGGGGGGGGGCTTTTATTCATCGTTTAGACTCTTTGAACTAACACCGCAGAGTTTAGACTGTTTAAACTAATGCACACTGTTAGTTGGTGTAGACTCTGGTTACTCTGTTTCCATGTGCATACATCCAAACTTCATATTTGTTCTTATTCTATCATCCCCATGTTTGACCCAGCGCCCTTGAAGAATGCTTTGAATGATCATTTGATTAGGTAAAGAAAACATGATCAAACAGAATTAAGTGGAAAGAGTTCTTAAAGACACTTATTTCTTTTACAAACACAGCAAAGAACTATGTTTCCTCTGAACTCAACTTCTACCAGACATACATAATATTCTCCTACAATATGGTAAAACTAAAAGAATAGAGCAAATTCCGTAAACTATTCCCAACTTGACAAAATCAAGAAAGGAACTTCACACCGTTTCTCTGAACAAGATGCATGTAAACATATTATGATAAAGAATGATTCAGCTCTGAAAAAGGCAAGGGGACAAAGATTGTGACCCGTGAGAAATATTGAAGTCCACTGGAAAGAAACGAACTACCTTGGCAAACAGGTCCAAAATATCTCACAGAAAGCGAATCCAATCAATCCACTCTGAATCAGGACAAGAATGTCATTTTCGCTGCTGTAGATCAATTTAAATATTCAATGAACAATGAGATATGCACTATTGGTCAAAAGTCCGAAATGTAGAAGCACAAACACATGTAAAAAATTATGTTCCAAGAGACTAACATAGCGAAATCAATCACAAGCTTCCTACACACTGCACGCAAGGATAAGTTCAGAGTCTGACGCCTCAAAGTCCTGAGAGCCATTTGTTTTCTGAAAATATGCTCTAACGAATCTCAGATATACTGCATATCACTAAACAGGGCATCCACAGGATCCGGTTCCATCAACGAATGAGTTGAGGACTAAGCAGCATTCGTCACGAACTGCAAAAGGAATCTGAACGCAATGGAGTAGTGGAGTTCAGTGGAAAAAGATTGAGTTCCACAATACCCGTCCCTTTACAGCCAAAGCAATGGCTCCTAATTAAGACGCGCTTCCAATTAGAGATGGCCAATGGCTGGAAACTACTATGGAGCGACGGTGACCATGGGATGCTGATTGAGCCGGCCAATCTCCCCCCACCACGGACGGAATTGAAGGAAGGAAGAGACAAGGCAAGAACCATACCGCAGGCACGTGGCGGCGTTGCCGCCGATTAGGACGCCATGGAGAGCGCGCCGCTGCGGCTGGGACGGCGGCCCGCCGACGCCGAGGGAGAGGAGGGATCGAAGAAGAAGAGGCCCTCCTCGGACAAGGCGAACAGGGCAAGCGGCTACACGGTGGAAACGGGTGGTCCTCGAAAGACGCTCGGCTCGAGGCGGCGGCTTTCCTTTAAAATATTCCAACGTGCAACGAGCAAGACGAGGAGACGCCGAGGGGCGACGGCAACAGCAATTGCAACACGGCAGTACAGTACCCTACCGCGGAGTACTCGAGTACGTGCAAACGTTGTTCACACGTGGGCACAACCTATCGACTATACTATGTCTCACTACACCAAACTTGGCGGCCGAGGATTTTCTTGGCGGCCAAAATTCAACCGCCAAGGAAATTGTAGTGTTTTTTGGCGGTGCTAGCAAACAGCCAAGAAATGTATATATCTTGGCGAGTTGAAAGAACTGTTATGAAAAATTCGTATATCCTTGACTGTTAGGTTAGACTGCCAAGAAAATGATGCATTTACTTGGCGGATTCTTTAAACTGCCAAGATAATGATGCATTTTCTTGGCGGTTTATTTACCGTGCCAAGAAAAGGTACATTTACTTGGCGGTTGGCGGCCAATGAAATAATTATTATGTGCGTGTCATTCTTATTTTCACTTCAACATATACAATACATATAGATATTTAAGTGATGTTTGTGCCTTTTTAGGTTCAACAGTATATATGGCACTTAAATTTGTTGAACTTGCTGCGCTCGAGCAAGATTCAAACTAAGAAGATATATGTCACTACTACAGAAAGACTAATTTGTCCCGGTTGGGAAATTATTATTGTCCCGGTTTCCCAACCGGAAACGCCAGGCCGGGAAAAAAGGGGGTCTTTTTGTCCCGAGTCGTCCCGGTTGGTAACACCAACCGGGACAAAAGGTGCTGCCAGCGCCACGTGGCTGGCGCACCCTTTTGTCCCAGTTGGTGTTAGGTCCCTTTTTTATGTTTTCCTTTTCTCAATTCTTTTTCTATTTCAATTATACTTTTGCATTTCAATTAAACTTATGTATTGGAATTCAGTGTGTATGATCTCCACTAATATATACATATATATATAGTTACTTATATAATATTTGTCCTAGATAGTTTTCATATATAAATTAATTCACTTTTATATATATGTATACACATATCTATACATGTGAATTCCTTTACATATGAAAATGTCTAGGACCAATATTATATAAATAAATAAATATATATATATACACACATATATATTATTGAAGTGCTTATATATATAATACATACATACTCATAAATAGAAATTTAATACATACACACATATATATTTACATAGGTATATTCGTTCTTAATTACATATATACGCGTATATTATCATATTTGCTGCGATTGTCAATATTAGATAGTCCATCATAGTAGAATTTGCATTTTGGATCGAGGACTTGCTCAACAACAAATCCGGACAATTGTTCTTGAATCGCCATAATCTTTTCCTCCGGTATGAGTTCATCGCGCATCTCCTCGACCTATGGAAAAAGGGGATAATTAATTTCGACTAATTAAAATACGAGTTCAAATATTAATAAGTTTTTTACTTACTTCCTCCTCCCAATCTGTCCAGGCCCTTGGAGGACCTACCAGACCATGGATTGTCTCGCATACATAGTATGCGCATAAATTATTGCCTTGTTTCTGCCTCATACACTTTAAGAGAGAAGAAATTATCAGGTATTTACATGAATATATAATAAAACTAATGAATCGTGCAACGAATCATCCAAGTGTGTACCGCAAAATCTGTCTTGATCTTCAATTCCTTGTCAAATTTGCCTGGATGATTTTTAGCGAATTGTTTCCAAATCCTGTGCATGATTAGAACAATTATAGTCAAGTAACAAAGTGATTCAAATTATCGGTCATCGACGGAGTAGTGGTAGAATTACTTTTTCATCATGTTAAGAAGATTTTCGTATTGTTCTGGATTTCTCCTCAATGAGTCCATAACTACGAGTAGGCTCTTCTCGGGAATTATGACAATTAGGACCCAGTGTTCACTGCAAAATTATACGGAGGCAGTTCTTGGTAGTTAAGGTTTAAATAATTCGATTACAGAATAGAAAGAGTTAGACGGAAGGAATCACTCACGCAAAAGTTGTAAGGAAACAATATCATTTGCTTGTTGTGATGAACGCTTATGTACTTGAACAAGTTTTGGTATAGCTCATCGGAAGTGTCGCGTAGAATCCTCCAATTACAAGTAATTGGGTCGATGAAGCCGAGGTGAGAGTATCCCTTTCTCCTGCAAGTTTGTATCCCTATTCTACATGATACCGAATAAATCAAGGGATCAGTATGTTGAGATCATGCAAAACAATACGTAAGGAGAATAAAATACTTACAGAACCCACAAGCTGACCATAGAGATGTCGAGGTCCTCCTGATGAAATAGTTAGTAAATTTCTTCCCAGTTTATCCATATAATGGCCTCCCCCCCTAAGAAATCGTCATCTTTAATCTTTGCGCCCTGCATGAAGACGCAATCGGCCATCGCATGCATATAGTGCTGGTGCAGCTTATACATTTGCGTTGGAAGCACGGACACTACTTCGGGGGGGTACAAGAGTTTTGCCCAGCTCATACGTCCATTTGACGACCACATCGGCCTTTGGAATATCTTCCCCCCTGCAATCTGAGCCGCCATCAGGTTTGATTCTTTCAAAAATGTAACAAAGTCTTGTTGTTGCGCCGTCTGTCCAACTACGAGAGGCTCTATTAATTGTTTCTTTTGGGCTCCGAGCTGTGGAACGTCAGACGACGACGACTTTGATTGTCTCTTCTTTTTCTCAGTAGTTTTGATAATTGTGCGTTCGTAGTCTGAAGGGGGGGTCTCTCGGAATGAATTTTCTCTTATTTGCTTCGCACATTCCCTTAAAAAATTTCAAATCTATCGGATTTATCACTTTCTCGGGCTCCGGCTTCGGCTTCGGCTTGAAGTGCTCTTTAACTCTTTCTTGAGTTATCAGATCGCATTCTTCAAGGCTCATGTCCCAGGGTTTAATAGGAGTCTCCTTGGTTTTCTTCTCCTTTTTCTTCTTCTTTGGAGGCTCCTTAGCCGGTGCAGCTACCTTCTTTGCCGGCGGCTGTTTCTGCTTCTTTGCCGGCGGCGGAGGGGGTGACCACGGAGGCGACGGTGACGCTTGAGTGTTCATCAGCGCATGAGATGATGGTGATGGAGAATGTGCCAGTGAACCTTGCCGAGACAGTGCTGCCCTTGGGGAGTTTGTGGAGATGCCGGCCTTGGAGAGGAATGCTGAGATGCCGGTCTTGGTGTTTGATCATCCGACTTTAGGACAATGTAGCGCTTATCCCATAGGATGTAGCCATGAATGGCTTCTGCTAGTGTCCTCTCCTCATCGCCTCCAGGAATATCAAGCCCGAGCGTCTCCCAACCCTGGCACACCTGCTCCACGCCAACTCTTGTGTATCCTGGCGGAATTTGCTGCCCGTGGTACACGTCGCCTGGTTGGGTTGGCATGGCGGTACCGTACGCAACAGTGAACATTAAGTTCTTAATGGTAGTCTGCAGGTCACAAGGTGTCCGCTGGGTGATCTCATCCACTGGAAATCGCTGCGGGGCCGTCGCTTCAACTGCGGCTTGGATCCCCGTTGGCTCGACGACGACGACGTCTGTGGAAGCGCAGCTGCTTTTCCGCTGAGACAGATGATCGGCTGCGACATTAGGCTCTGGAGGCACCGTTTGCGCTTGCTGTTGCTGGCTCATTGCTATGGCCACTTGGCGTTGAACCTCTTCCTCCAGTCTTTGATCATGTGACATGAGCCGTTCCTCCCGCTCATCATTCTTTCTTCTTTGCCGGCTTCTATATGATTCAATGTAATCCCTAAACCCATACTTCCACGGAACCACGGTACACTTTCTTCGAGGCATTGTCTTTGGCCTTCTGCACCTTCTGAAGCCCAAGCTCTAAAGACTTGTATTCCACAAATGCATCCTAGTGACCACTGAGCTTTTCGAGCTCACCGGTAAATACGGGTGTGGTCCCGGTCTTGATATATTTCTTCGTCAAAATTTTCTTAAATGATTGCAGCTGTTCGGCCATCTTACTCAGGGTCCAGCGCTTGCATATCTCTTCAGATTCAGCTGGAACCGTGAAGTTTTTCTTAAGCTCCCGCCAGCACCATTCTTTTTCTCTTTTGGGTACCGCATCCCGTTCCTCGCTTGGATTGGAAGCTTTCCAGAGCCTGAAGCTGATCGGGATGTGGTCCCTGACAATACATCCAGATTGTCTTATGAATTTTTTGGCGGCAGCTTCTGGAGCGATCGGTTCGCCATCTGGACCAACTTCCGTTATAATGAACCGTCCTTCCAGTTTTTTTTTGTTGGGCCTCGCTTCATCTTTTTCTGCTGCGACGATGATCCAGACGGCTATAAAAAAACATTCATAGTATTCATATAGATTCAGATGAAAATATGATTGTCACTACAAATAAGTATAGTTGTGATATGTACATTAGGACTTTGTTTAGCAGCAGCGTCATCCTGAATAGATGGTGGCTCAATTCCATCACCGGACATATTCAAATATATGTCGGTATTGCTGCCATCATCAGCTTGTTCAGCGACATCTCCTTGACCTTCACCAATCATATTCAACAGGAACTGTTCGTCTTCCGCGTCTGTGTGTCGCGGGTCCATCGTAACTAAAATATGAATACAAATAAAACCCTTCAAAAAATTCTCTAAATAATCCACATATTTAGATTGGTAACGATCGGAAACTATCGGAAACGATTCGGTCGGTATCGGTAATGATCGGAAACTATCGGAAATGATTCGGTCGGTATCGGAAACTATCGGAAACAATTCGGTCGGGATCGGTAACGATCGGAAACTATCGGAAACGATTCGGTCGGGATCGGTAACGATCGGAAACTATCGGAGACTATCAGAAACGATTGTGTGTTAGCACGAGTTTGCGAGCTCGAGAAGTAATATAAATGAAATAATTAAATAATAAATACATGATAAATTAAAGACTTCGAATGACATAATTAAATAATAAATACAAGATAAATTAAAGTCTTTGAATGACATAATTAAATAATGAATATACGATAATTAAAGTCTTTGAATGACATAATTAAATAATAATACATCATAAAAGAAATTCTCTCTAATTCTCTATTTCCTTCTCTATTTCTCTATAAATTCTCTCTAATTCTCACTATATCTCCATAAATAAAGAAAACACTATATCCATAATTGCATTCTAATAATGTCTTTATAAATCAATTCTACTTAATATATAATAAATAAAACACTATAATCCATAATATAATTCTAAAAAATATCTATATGCATAATTGAATTCTAGTTAATATAAAACAGAATTACATAAACATAAAATTTGAAAAGAAAAAAGAAAATGACGGTGCCACACTACTCACACAGGGCAGGGAAACCTAGGGGCGGCGGCCCTGGAACGACGATGCGGGGGAGCTGGTGGCGCTGTGGCGCGCAGCGGAGAGGGTGGCGGCGCGGCGGCGTGCAGTGGAGGCCGCCGGGGGGCGGCGAAGACGAGGGCGCGCGCGGGAGTGGGAGGCCGGGGCGGCGAAGACGAAGGTGGCACGGGGCCGGGGACGGCGGCGCACCGGTGAGTAGCCTGGCAGGGTCGTCGTCCAAGGCGGCCGGGGTGTGGAGGCGGCGGAGCTCGGGCGGCGCTCGGGGACGGCGGCGGAGCAGGAGGCACGATGGGAGACGGCGGCGGCGCGGCGCAGATCAGGGAAATGCCCAAGTGTTGGAGGAAGGCGGAGGTTGAGCAACATATATAGGGGCCCCCCTTTTGTCCCTGGTGAAGCCACGACCCGGGACAAAATGGCCTTTTGTCCCGGGTCGTGACTCCACCCGGGACAAAAGGGCCTTTTGGGCGGGCCGGAAAAATTCCCAGCCCGCGGCCCACCTTTAGTCCCGGGTGGATTTACCACCCGGGACAAAAGGGGCCCGTTTTCCCTCGTTCCCGCCAAATCTTATGTTTGTTTTTGTTTCTTTTTACTAATCTTTTAAAATTAGTTTTCATGTGTTAATTCAGTTAATAAAATTATGATTCCAAAAATTATGGAACAAAATTTCTTATCTCTATATAAACTTGATACACGCAACAAAAATAATTAATTTTCATTCAAGTGATTGGGTCAACGAAATATCTAATTTTTTGAAATTATATTTGTTATTTTGACCATGCAAAAATATCTCGTTGATATGCTCTCAGTACAACAACGGCCATACTGACTGCGTCAAATGCTTTCTTCTTATCAATCGTAAGTGCTGGTGATGCGACCAACCGATTCGCGACGTCCTTGTAGCGCATCGTGTATCCCCGAAAGTCAGTGCCATCACCGTTGGATGGAGATTAACGATGTATACTTGTTTCAAAATAAAGATTTTTTTAGCTTCTAGATGGTTTCAATGTGAGCCTGAATAAATACATCACTAGAGTGTCAAAATATCCATTCATAATACAAAAAATCTAATATACTCATTTCATTAATTCATTCATGAACTACAAAATCAACTATCCACAATATGATCATATATACAAGTACATCACATGAAGTTTCTACACATTCTAAAAATTTCTACTATCCACATACTCATCTAAATCTAAAGAAAATCACACATAACATATGCAATCTAGTTAAATGTCTAAGAATGAGCTAGTCTACACATTTTCTCTATTTCTAAAGCATGAAATGAGCTATACAAGCCAAGGAAGAAGAGAAAAACAAGCCTCAAACCTTTAGCGCCGATGGATGGACGGGAATCAAAGATCTTCACAAATGTGGTGAGAAATGACAAGAACTCCTCTCTTCTCCCGAGCCAAGAACAGCAAGAAACAATTGAGCTGAATGGCTCGGGCGGGGAGAGAGGGAAGTGGACCAAGGAGTTTTGTCCCGGTTGGAGACACCAACCAGGACAAAAGGCTCGCGCGACCTTTTGTCCCGGTTGGAGCCACCAACCGGGATAAAAGGCCACCCTTTTGTCCCGGTTGGTGCCTCCAACCGGGACAAAAGGCCCCTGTCCCCCGCTGGCCCGGCTAGCCGTTAAACCCGGGACAAAAGCCACCTATTGTCCCGAACCCAAAAGCTGCCGGGACAAATGGCTTGGAACAAAGTCCTATTTTATAGGAGTGTGTCGTGCTTGTGAACTCTCTCCTCTCTATCAAGATTCATGGTGATCAATAGCTAAGTTTATCTTTTTGTACAAAATGTAATATAAACTTGCTTTAGCAATGTTAGTTCATGAAAATAAGTTAATTATAATTATTCTGTCCCCACGCCATCTCTCCCCAAATCTCGCGCAGCAGCAGCTGAGGAGCTTTGATCTGGCGCCGCTCCGCCGCTCTCTTCCAGCCTGGTGGATCTGTGCGAAGCTGGCGGTAGCCTCATGCCCAGAGGGCCCGAGGTGCGTATGGGCCTGCAGTCGGCGAGTGCGGAGTTCCGGCGGGGAACTGGACGACCCCAGGTCGGGGCTGCCGAGGACCTCCGCTGCCTCTGTTTGGCCTCCCTGCAGTGATGTGCGCGGAGTTGCGGCAGGGAGGCACAGCATGCAGGCCCCGTGCGCGGCCATGATTCCAGCAGCGACTAGTGGTCAGTTTCCTTTTCTCCTCAATTTTACCGTCCCCGAATGAAGCTGTTCTAGCTAGTTAATAGAATTAACTAATGGTGAGTGCACGGAATGGATCCATTTATGCTACTTTTGTTACTGATACCGCAACAAGTGTGGTGGCTAGAAGAGACAAGTGACGAAGCCTATAACTATATCCTGCCTTCTTGACTAAACAATCTAGGGGGAAAGATTTTGACTAAAATAGATGATGAACTAAGAGATAAGGTATGCTAATCTCTTGTTTCTAGCAAGGGGCAATATTAGGGAAACAATACATCACATAGATTCATTCTTGCATCATGCACACAGGTGTCACATTGGTGCATTATATTGATCTCATAGTTTTATTATTAAGGAAACAACACCATTGTTCAGTATCAATTTATTATCCATGTTTCTTTCCATTTAAAAAATGATTCTTCAGTCTATATTATTAGTTAGTAGTGGATCAAACATGCGTATTTCCATCCTTTAACATTATTTCTACAGGACTGATTTCATCTGGTCAAAACTTTCATTGCAGGTAGCCACAATGACATCGGCAAGAATATACTGCTCTTATTTGGATTGCAGCATGCAAGTTTAAGGTAGAAACTTTGGGTAATTTAGGGCAAACACTTTGGCAGTCTATATACAAATATGTCAATAGAGGACATGTAAGTTCCATTGTGGAGGATTGTGGGCACTCTGTGAGCAGTATGATTGTCAATTGCTCAAATGCTTATTCATTCTCTAGTTAAATGCAGTAGAAATTTGCATTTTTGGAATATTAAAATGAACAATGTACCGAATTGATGGACTGATAGAACAATGCTTGCAATGATGAATTGATTGTTGCCATACAGTGATATATGAATGAGTTGAATTTATTGATTATTGCGAGATCATTTTTTTTATGGCTGCATGTTTTTTCTTGGCGGTTGGCAGCCAAGAAATCACAATTTCCTTGCGGATATGAGCTGCCAAGGAAACATATTACCTTGGTGGTTGAGGGCTGCCAAGGAATGTTTATTATTTGGCGGTTGAGGGCTGCCAAGAAATGTTTGTTACTTGGCAGTTCTAGGCTGCCAAGGATTGTCTATTACTTGGCGGTTTAGGGCCGGCAAGCAATGTCTATTACTTGGCGGTTGATAGCCACTAAGGAAATTCATTTACTTGGCGGTTAGAATATTTTCTTGGCGCTTAGGAAATTTTGCCATCGCCAGAGTTTACTTGGCGGCCACAACGCCAAGGAAATTATCCTTGGCGGCCAGCTGCCAAGGTAATCCAATTTTGCTTGGCGGCCGGCTGCCAAGAAACATTTACTTGGAAGTTTTGGCCTTTTCCTTGGCGGTTTTTGGCCGCCAAGGCAATTCCAGATTTTGGTAGTGTCTATATCATCATGGTCTATAAAATTTGTCCGTAACTAAGTCAAGAAAGGAAAGTATGTC
Source organism: Panicum virgatum (assembly GCF_016808335.1). Classification (NCBI taxonomy): domain Eukaryota; kingdom Viridiplantae; phylum Streptophyta; class Magnoliopsida; order Poales; family Poaceae; genus Panicum; species Panicum virgatum. The sequence goes on along the minus strand of NC_053151.1, from coordinate 23,223,408 downwards.
TTACTACTCCAACAATCTACTTTTTGTCCGCTTACAAACTTCTATTTCATTTTACTCCTCAACCTAATTAACCCGGATCAGATTAGCAATTCGAATATTTTATTTCCTTTTATTTTTTATGTTAAAGTTGAGTTTCCCATTCGTAATGTGTAGGCCGATGAAAAGGTCTATTTTACTATTCAAACTGTTCTATTTGTCTACATAGACACTCTACATAAGTCCAACTCATTAACTCCAATTTACTACTAGTGAAATTTGAATTTCTTTTTTTTGTTTCTCCTCATAGAAGTTGTATTAAGGTTTTATTTTTTGTTGGTGATAGTTTACACTATACTTTCTTATACCAAAACCATAATTTTGTAAATATTCTCATAGGTTACAAGTACCTAATATTGGCTTAGAAGCTTCAAAAATAATCACAAAAATCCTAGCATAGATTACAAGGGCATCCATCAGCACACTGGTTTGAACTACTTGCAAGAGTAAAAAAACGAGGGGGGGGGGGGGACCGGGGGAGGAGGGTTATTATTAGGCAATGCATTGGCCTAGCTTCTTTTCCCAAATAGTTTGTAGAAGTAAATCAAATCAAGAATTCGTGCAGGGAATCAAGTGGATAAAATTAATAGTACAAGTAGTAAAAATTGAATTCAATAACAACACCATAATTATTTAGGTTTTCAAACTGAATACAGTCCTTTTGATGATGACAAATTCCATCTCTTTGCTTTCCTTAATTCATGCATAGCATGGAGCACAACCTCATCAGCAGTGACAGTATGCACTATCCTTTTCTATATTGTGCTAATGGCATGACACAACAAGGAACATGTTACGTGGAAATTGGGGAGGATGCTGGCCGTTGCTCGTCATTTTATTTGTAGAATACAATTACCTATATATATAGCCAATTTTTCAAAAGAAAAATATAATTGATTTGAATGATATATCTGTTGGTTGATGCTCTGCGTAGTGTTTGCATATCGCAGATCATCATGATGCTAAAAAACTGCCCACTCTTGTATAAGAAAACCCCATAATTTAGGGCTTCTTTGGATTGCAGGTGCTTGGACCGGAAAAAAAATTCTAAATTCCTAAGGATTCCAATCGTTCGTGTTTTAGGATTCAGTGTGCCTCTTTTTCATTGCGATAGAAGGTCGCAGAGCCATTTTCAGGTGCTCCGACTTAATAAGCAAGTAGTTGTTGCCGACTGTCATCCCATAGATGAGAGGATAAGTTATGCGTAAAAGTTGTTGCAAACGTCTCTAACAACAATCTTGCTAGAAGATATCCTGAAATATTGTACATAAAAGTTATAACAATAAGGTTATATATTTATTTAAACGAAAAGTGGCGGAAAATAAAACTTCCAAAAAAAAGGAAAGTATGAGTGTTGTGGGAGCCGTTGGCAAGCGTGCACTAGAAGTCCCCAATTGAGAAATTGTCTAAAAGCTACTGAACAAATCACTAAATCCAAACATAACAACCCCAATTTTGAATTTTGGATAAAATTATGGTAATTCATTTAAACTTGCATGTTGTCATACCTCTTGCAATTATATTCATTTTCTATATATTTCTTCAAATCATTTTCATTTATTTATGAATAATTAGATTGTACTTTGATTTCTTTTATGAGAATCCCTGGAATCCTATAGAATCCACTGTGTCAACAATTTATATTTGACCATAATTTACAAAAAGCCTCCAGTGAAAAAAGCAGAAATTGGGTAAGTATCAGACGCAAGCCCAGACAAGCCCAGTAATTGGGATGTGCGTACTAGCATTTGGCGTGTTGGGCTAAGCGCCTAAGCCCACATGTAAGCCCAAATGAAGAAACCGTGACTTAATTAATTATTTCCATCTCTAATCTCAAAAAAATTCCCATCTCTCTCGTACGTGTTCTCCCATGCATCTCTCTCTAGTTCTTCTATTTGTATTCTAATCCCACCATAGATCATGGATCTTCTGAAGTCTTCTCTAACAGTGAGTTAGCTAGCTCTTATGGCATACTAGTTCTTTTGAGCAGTGTGTTTATTAGACAAATCATCAGAGCTAGAGACGTTCGGCAACTGGAACGAGCACTCAATCTCTCCTATTAGTTGTGTTTGTTTCAACACTCTAGAATTCTTGTTTTGAGCAGAACGCATTTCACCTACCCAGACTACCAATTCTACATGTTTTCATCTTGTTATAGTATATGGACTAATTAATACAGTGGAGGTGTCTTAGTAGTATGTGGCTAAGACAGATCATGTCATTAGCAAGTATAATCACCTACACACACTACCAATTATACGTACAAGAATTGCTGTCCTACGCTCCTTTAGCTCAACGCTGGAAAAAGATGCTGTGGGACAGAGGCGCCTTCGTTCTGCTGACACCCCAACCTGTCAACGGCTCAGTCGGCGGCCACGATTCGCCCTCCTCCATATATCCCGCCGGCGCGTCGCAACGGCCCTCCTCCAAACCCATCTCCAATTCGCCTCCGCACCCCTTGCCGCCAAAAGCCCAACAGATTAATTTTTCACTTCCCCTTTCTACTATAAATTCTTCTCAATTTCATATATGAAAAAAAACTCCAGCAGATTGATTTTCCCTCTTTCTATATGAAAGGGAAATGTAATGTCTCCCCTTTTTATTGGGAATTGAGAGAAATTATTGGAGATTGAGAAAAATAAAGAAAAAAGAGATGAAAAATCAATCTACTGGAGTAAATTTTT